>NC_058522.1:51573324-51914824 GCF_904849725.1 Hordeum vulgare subsp. vulgare
GGGAGGCTACAAGCCTACCCACCGCCGCCCCCCTGGTGGTGGAGTGGGGGCTTGTGTGCTCGCTGGAGCCCACCTGGCGTCGCCCAAAATCCCCGTGGAGTTCTTCCGTTCGGGAAAAAATCATTTCGGGGTTTTTCTTCCGTTTCGACTCCGTTCCAAAATCAGATCTGAAAAGAGTCAAAAACACGGAAAAAATCAGGAAGTTGCACTTGGCACTGAATTAATAAGTTAGTCCCAAAAAGATATAAAAATGTACATAAAACATACAAAGAAGGCAAGATAACATCATGAAATCATCAAAAATTATAGATACGTTTGAGACGTATCAAGCTTAGCTCGTGCTCTTCCTCGAGTAGGGAAGTGATAAGAATGAATTTTTGATGCTTTCATGCTACCTAGCATAGGTGTCCTTTGTAATTCCTCTTATGTGACGTTAATGTTCAGATCCATTAGATTCAAAACAATAGTTTGCTATTGACGTGGAAACAATAATAATTCAAGAAAACTAGCAACGTAATCATGAACTTTCAAAATAACTAGGCCGAAAGAAAGTTATCCCTACAAAAGCATATAGTTTGGCTATGCTCTATCATCATTGCACAATGAATTTAAATCATGCACAACCCCGGTATTGGCCAAGTAATTGTTTCACACCTTTACTTTCTTAATCATTTTCAACTCTCACGCAATACAGATGGTGTGATTAGCCATGGTTATAGCACTATAGATGGTGTGGAATGTGGTGGAGGTTGCAAGACAAAAAAGAAGAAGATAGTCACATTAACTAGGCATATTAATGAGCTATGGAGATGCTCATCAATAGATATCAATGTGAATGAGTAGGAATTGCCATACAAATGATGCACTAGAGCTACAAGTATGTGAAAGCTCTTAAAGAAAACTAGTGGGTGTGCATCCGACTTGCTTGCTCACGAAGACCTAAGGCAATTTTGAGGAAGCCTATCATTGGAATATACAAGCCAAGTTATATAATGAAAATTTCCCAGTAGCTATATGGTGGTGACAAAACGAGAGACTCTCAATCATGAAGATCATGGTGCTTAATATGCACAAGTGTGGAAAAAGTGGTATCATTGTCCCTTCTCTCTTTTTCTCTCATTTTTTTAATATATATATATATTTTTTGGTGGGCTCTTTGGCCTATTTTTTTATGGGCTTCTTTGGCCTCTTTTATTTCCTCGCATGGAACAATGCTCCAATAATGATGATAATCACACCTTCAACTCAAAACTTAGAGCAACTATGACTCTATATGGAATGCCTTCGGTAGTGTACCATGGCAATGATCTAGCATGGCATAGACATCAATGGAAACATCATGCTAGCTATCTTACGATCGTGCGAAGGCAATGTAGACGTGGTGGCTCATGTCATGGTGGTAGTTGCATGGCAATATATCTCGGAATGACTTTGAAAAAGCCATAGTAGGTAGGTACGGTGGCTGTTTTGAGGAAGGCTAATGGTGGGTTTTGTGCACCGGCGAAAGTTGCGCGGCACTAAGAAGATAGTGATGGTGGAAGGTGAAAGTGCATCTAAACCATGGACTCAACATTAGTCATGAAGAACTCATATACTTGTTGCAAAAGTTTTATTAGTAATCGAAACAAAGCATTCAACCCATACTACTAGGGGAAGGGTTGGTAGGTATAAACCATCGCGCGATCCCGACCGCCACGCAAAGGATGACAATCAATAGACTAATCATGCTCAGATTTCATCACATAGCGGTTCACCATACATGCATGCTACGGGAATCACTAACTTCAACACAAGTATTTCTATATCCACAAACACCTTACTAGCATGACTTCAATATTACCATAACCACAACTCAAAACTAACTGAGATGAATCAAACTTCTCTAACTATTCAATGCACATGAAGGTGGTAGTTTTCGTATCCCTTTGGATAACTACCCCTTTTGAGACTTCTTTCAAAGCATAGATCAACTACCAATCCACGCACCACTGTGCTCTAAAAGATATAAGTGAAGCACATAGAGCAAAAGTATCTAGCTCAAAATATATAAGTGAAGCACATGTGAGCTGAATTGTCTACCAAAAGATATAAGTGAAGCTCGACAAAATCATGGTGTGTGCATGTCTCTCTCTTTAGGTGTGCAGCAAGGATGATTGTGACACAACAAAAATAAAAGATTCCTACGATACAAGACGCTCCAAGCAAAAACACATAACATGTGGTGAACAAAATATAGCCCCAAGTAACGTTACCGATGGATTGAAGACGAGAGAGGGGATGCCTTCCCGGGGCATCCCAAGCTTAGGATTTTACGGCATCCTTGAATCTCTTGGGGTGCCTTGGGAATCCCCAAGCTTGATATCTTAACACTCTTTATCTTTTTGACCATAAGAACTTCACCCAAAACTTGAAAACTTGACAACACGAAACTTAAAGAGAAACTCGTGATAACATTAGTACAAGAAAGCAAACCACCACTTCCTTAGGTACTGTAGAAAACTTAAATTCTACTTGTGCTGATGTCGTGTTACTGTACTTTCAATCTTCCATGGCTAATACCCCCCGATACTATCCATAGTTTCATCAAAATAAGCAACCACCACAACAAAAACAGAATCTATTAACAGCAGACCAGTCTGTAGAAATCCGTATGTTTCGTATACCTCTGGTACTTCAAAAATTGTGAAAAAATACGAAAGTTTGAAGAATTGGCTTAGAAATCAGCAGCAAAAAGAATCAACTCAAAATCTCTTACAGAAAAAAATGAAAATTCTTTTCGTGAGCAGAAAGTTTCTGTCTTTCCCAGCATGACCAAACGATCATCCTCAAGACTAATCATCACAGTTTTGCTTGGCACAAACGCAAAAAGAAACACAAAAAACACAATAATAACATAATTATGAAAGTGTGGAAAACACAAAACAGAAAGAAAAAGGATAAATTCGGTGGGTTGCCTCCCAACAAGCGCTTTTGTTTAACACCCTTAGCTAGGTGAAAGTGATGGAATCACGTATAGTCATCTTTGGTGCTCAAACCATAGGTAGCCCTCATCATAGATTCATAAGGCAATCTTATTTTATTTCTAGTAAAGTGCTCCATGCCCTTCTCTAAAGGAAATTTAAATCTAATATTCCCTTCCCTCATATCGATGATAGCACCAATAGTCCTTAGGAAAGGTCTACCAAGAATAATGGGACATGAAGGATTGCAATCTCTGTCAAGTACAATGAAATCCACGGGTACATAGTTCTTATTTGCAACAATAAGAACATCATCGATCCTCGCCGATGGGTTTCTTGACAGTAGAATCCGCAAGATGCAAATTAAGAGAACACTCTTCAATCTCATGAAAACCGAGAATATCACATAAAGACTTTGGAATCGCGGAAACACTAGCACCCAAATCACACAAAGCATTGCACTCATAGTTTTTGATCTTGATTTTGATAGTAGGTTCCCACTCATCATGAAGTTTTCTAGGTATAGAGACTTATAGTTCGAGCTTCTCTTCAAGAGATTTCATCACAGCATCTACGATATGCGCGGTAAAGGCTTTGCTTTGGCTATAAGCATGTGGAGAGTTTGCAATGGATTGCATCAAAGAAATGCATTCAAACAAGGAGAAATTATCATAATTTAATTCCTTGAAATCCAAAGTGGGAGTTTCATTACTACCCAAAATTTTGACTTCTTCTACTCCACTCTCCACACCTTTATCATCAAGAGAGGTGGACTCCGAATCATCGGGGCATCTTTCAACCAAAGTGGATTCATATCTAGCACCTCCATAAGTAGGTTCGCACTCAAAAACAAAGATTCAAGAGGAGACACACCAAGAACTTTAAGATCTTCGTGATTTGCATCACTAGAATGCACCCTTTTAGACCATTCATGTCTAGCACGAATTTGGGCGGTTCTTTCTTTGCTCTCATTCATGGAGATACGCATAGCTTTCAAAGTTTCATCCAAGTTGATCTTGTGAGGTGTGCATCTAACTTTCAAAGCATCAATATCACAAGACATCCTATCAATGCTCTTAGCCAAATCGTCTATTTTGAGCAGTTTTTCCTCAATGGACGCATTGAAAATCTCTTGAGAGTTGATGAACTCTTTGATATTACTCTCTAGATAAGAGGGTAATTTGTTGTGATTTCCATAAGTGTTGCCGTAGGAATTGCCATAATTGTTAGAGGAGTTACTAGGAAATGGCCTAGGAATTGCCATAATTGTTAGAGGAGTTCTCTATAAGCATTGTTGTTGCCAAAATTGTTCCTACCAACAAAATTCACGTCCAAACTAGCGTTGCTACTCTCAATCAAAGAATATAGTGGCATATCATTAGGATCTACGGTAGCGTTTGTACTAGCAACCAAATTCATCAACTCGTCCATCTTAGCACTGAGCGAGTTAATCTCTTCTATAGCGTGCACCTTTTTGCTAGCACGCGACCTTTCAGTGTGCCACTGAGAGTAGTTGGTCATGATATTGTCTAGGAGTTTTGTGGCGTCTCCTAACATGATTTCCATGAATGTTCCACCTGAGGCGGAGTCCAAGATATTGCGAGAAGCAAAATTAAAGCCAGCGTAAAAGATTTGTATAATCATCCACAAACTCAAGCCATGAGCAGGACAATTTCTAATCATAAGCTTGATCCGCTACCAAGATTGTGCAACGTGTTCATGATCAAGTTGCTTGAAATTCATGATATCGTTACATAAGGAGATAATATTAGCCGGTGGAAACTACTTGGATATTTAAGCATCTTTGTACCTATCGGAAGAATCGATACTATTTTTAGGCAAAGAAGAAAACGAAGTTTTTGCGCGATCTCGCAACGAGAAAGGAAAAAGTTTCAACTTAATCACGTCATTATCCACATCTCTTTTCTTTTGCATATCGCAAAGCTCAGAGAAGGTATTGAGATGGGATGCGGCATCTTCACTAGGAAGGCTAGAGAATTGCTCTTTCATAACAAGATTCAGCAAAGCTGCGTTGATTTCATACGATTCCGCACTAGTGGTGGGAGCAATCGGAGTACTAATAAAATCATTATTATTAGTGCTCGAGAAGTCGCAAAGTTTGGTGTTTTCAGACATGATGTCTTCAACAAACAAACAAGCACACAAGCATGCAAGAAACCGGCAAAGGAAAATGGCAAGGGCAAGAGAAAACGGCGAAGGAGAAAGGCGAATGAAAACGACAAATGTGAAGTGGGGGAGAGGAAAACGAGTGGCAACTAGCAACAAAAGTAAATGCAAGAGAAGAGTTTGTGAGACCTACTTGGATAGATATTGACTTCTCCTCCCCGGCAACGGTGCCAGAAATACTTCTGATGTTTCAAAAGGATCCCCGGCAATGGCGCAGGAATGCTTCTGATGTCCGTTATGCTGCTGCACAAAAGACCTTCCAGTGGCGCCAGAAATGGGCACGTTGACGACACCAGGAATCCTTCTGTGTTGGTGTTCCCTCGAAGCGGAGAGGATGATGTAGCACAACGGAGGTAAGTATTTCCCTCAGTTTGAGAACTAAGGTATCAATCCGGCGGAGGTGTAGTGTCTCAAGTTCCTGCCCAAACACAAAAGCTTGCACCCAATGCTATGAAGGGGTTGTCAATCCGTTATAGATTGTTTGCCAAGTGAGAACTGAAAGCAACAAAGTAACAAAGCAATGTAAAAACGAAGTTGTAAATGATGGATGTGAATAGACCCGGGGGCCGTAGTGTTTACTAGTGGCTTCTTTCATGAAAGCAAGTAGACGGTGGGTGAACAAATTACTGTCGAGTAATTGATAGAACTATGTAGAGTCATGACAATATCTATGCAATGATTATTTCTATAGGCATCACGTCCGAAACAAGTAGACCGATACTTTCTGCATCTACTACTATTACTCCACATGTCGACCGCTATCCAGCATGCATCTAGTGTATTAAGTCCATAAGAACAGAGTAACGCCTTAAGCAAGATGACATGATGTAGAGGGATAATCTCAAACCAATGATAAAATCCCCATCTTTTTACCCTTGATGGCAACTGCTTGATGTGTGCCTTGCTGCCCCTACTGTCACTGGGAAAGGTCACCACATGGCAGAACCCAAAACCAAGCACTTCTCCCATTGCAAGAATCATAGATCTAGTTGGCCAAACAAAACCCAAGACTCGGAGAAACTTAGAAGGATATGAAATCATGCATATAAGAAATCAGCAAAGACTCAAATATATATCATAGATAATCTGATCACAAGTCCACAATTCATCGGATCTCGACAAACACACCGTCAAAGAAGATTACATCGGATAGATTTCCATGAAGATCATGGAGAACTTTGTATTGAAGATCCAAGAGAGAGAAGAAGCCATCTAGCTACTAACTACGGACCCGTAGGTGTGAAGTGAACTACTCACGAGTCATTGGAGGAGCGATGATGATGCCGAAGAAGCCCTCCAACTCCAAAGTCCCCTCCGACAGGGCGCCGGGAAGGGTTCCAGATGAGATCTCGCGGAAACGGAAGCTTGCGGCGGCAGAAAAGTATTTTCGACGCTCCCCTGATTTTTTGTGGAATATTTGGGAATTTTTAGGCCAAAGACCTAGGTCAGGGGGCGGCCAGGGAGGCCACAAGCCTGCCCACCACCGCCTCCCCCCTGGTGGCAGAGTGTAGGCTTGTGGGCTCCCTGGAGCCCACCTGGCTTGGCCCAAAAGCCCCCTGGACTTCTTCCGTTCGGGAAAAAATCATTTCGGGGTTTTTCTTCCGTTTGGATTCCGTTCCAAAATCAGATCTGAAAAGAGTCAAAAACACGGAAAAAACATGAACTGGCACTTGGCACTGAATTAATAAGTTAGTCCCAAAAAGATATAAAAAGGTACATAAAACACACAAAGAAGTCAAGAGAACAGCGTGAAATCATCAAAAATTATAGATATGTTTGAGACGTATCATCCCACAGCGGCCAATTTTGAAGGGAAACAGGGGAACACGGTCCCCTGCCCAAAGGTGGTCTTCGCCTGCGAAGTAACTACCCGTGCTGCAGAGGATGTCGTTTGCCCTACTCGCGGGCAGCGGCTGCTTCGTTGCACCAGAAGGGAAACCTTTGTAAGATTCCTTTGGAACCCATGTACGCTCCCATCTCCTTTGCACTAAAGGGGAAACTGCCTCGTCCTGCCATCTGCTGCTCGCCTGTCCCTTCCTCGCGTCACCCTTGACTCCTGAGGCCCAACCTTGCCTCTGAATGTCCGCCGCTCCGGAGGGGTCCTGATCCTACTCCTCCTCGTGAGGCTCGACCTCTCGCGAGGGCCTTGTACCTGGTGATGTCGTATCAGTTAATCTTGTGTCGGTGAAGTGGGTCGGCCCTAGGCCGCAGGCAGGCAGGTCTGGGTACCACCATTTCTAGATAGCCGACAGGTTCTACCTCTTGGATATTCTTCACTTATTACTATTTCTTATAAGCCCTTTCTGTGGTGTCGCTCAGACGCCCGACTGAGGCATGCTTATTATTATTCCTTATAAGCCCTTTCTGTGGAGTCGCTCAGACACCCGACTGTGGCAGACATATTATTACTTATTCATTATTACCTTCCTTGCTTATACAACATTGATGGAATATTGCGTATTTGATGATTGCATCCCTGAATTAAAAATCTATTGGCATGATAGAGTTATTAGTGGATTTGCATGCATCTCATCTGCTTTAACTTATTTGTTTTCTTGATGTTTGCGAGTACATTCCAAGTACTCACTGTCTTGTCACTAGCTATTGTCTTGGCCAGATTGCGTTCGGAGAGGAGCACGATGCCGTCAACCCCGGTACCTAGGTGTGACAGCCCGATGTCGACGTTCCAGAAGATTCCCTTTTCTTTCCGTTTTCGTTGTGCGGGTATTTTCATTTGTCGCATCATCATCGCATCATGCGCATCATCAGCATTGCATCGGCATCTCCGTTGCCGCCAGTTTTCAAACTTGCATCCGTTAATAGTTGTCGGTTCTCGTCGTTGTCCGTACCGAGCCCGACCGCACACGCACGCGCCCGCGGCACCGTCGAAACCCTGTTTTAAAAGTGTGCGTTAAACTTTCTCTGATCGAGGTGAAACTTGGTACGCGGTCGCGATTAGATATAGCTGGGCCGCCTGTCGAATTTCGTCGCGATCGGAGTCCGTCTCATACCCGAACGGTCGACCATGGCGGCACCGTATTCGGTCTATCGTCGGACGTTTGTCGGTTTTTAAAAAAACCCCGATGCCGGGCTGCCCGTTTTTCCCTGCCTAGCCCCTCTACACACTGCATCGACGTGCGTGCAGTCTAGTTAGAAAAATCTCTCAGAACCAGGACCGGGCGGTCGTGACCGTTGGGTCCGGATCAACCCCGTTTTACCGCAAGGAGTCATCAGCTTGTCCATTGGCCTCTCTAATCTAGTTTTTTTTTTCGACCGTCCGATCCGAATCGGAGGGTTCAAATAACCCCTAATCTAACCTACCTTATATATAGTTCACCTAATCTAACCTAGCCCTAGCTGTCCCATCCGTCAATTCCCTCTCCGCCGCCACCCACTGAAAATTTCCCCTTGGCATCCATCCCCATCCAACCACATTGCTGAGACCACCTTCCTTGTTTTCCGCCGCCGTCCAACCTGCAACATCCTCCCTCTTGCCCGAGTGGACCCGTCCGCCTCCCTTGGATCCGTGCGCCAGCGCACCTCGTCTCCAAGAAGCAGGCAAGAGCTGGCCTCCAGCAGCACTCATGGCACCCATGATTCAACTAGCTCCACCCGGGCGCCTCCGTGCTCGACCCTGGCCTCCAGCAAGCGGCGCCATCCACCTCTCCTCACGAGCCCGAGCCAAGCCGACCTCGCCGTCGTTCCAGCAAGTTGCCGGCAGCCAGAGCTCCGCAGGCCAGACCAGGGTCCCTCCCTTCTCCTTCTTCCTGCTCTCTTCCATCTATTCCTGACTCTCTCTCTCTCTCTCATCTCTCTCTCGTTTCTTTCAGCAGGCCTCCATGGTCGCCTCCCCAAGAAGCTCCCCGACGGCCTTCCTCGCGATGCCAGACGCCCCCACCACCGGGAATGGAACCGCGACACCAAGGTCGTCTGGATCCGACTAGAGCTCGCCTTCCTGCCCATCCGTGACGCGCGTCGTCCTCCGTGGTGTTCTCCTCTGCTCCTGTTCGTCACAAAACGAGCAGAGCTAGGACGCCGTTGCTTCGAGCGAGCGTGGTGCTCGCATGCCCAGGCAGGTGCCCCGCCCCCTCGTGCGCATCTCCCTCCTCTCTTCTCGACCTCCTCTCCCCCTGACTTCTCTCTCTTGCAGGAGTCCATGCCCTCCATGGACAGGAGCTGCGTTCCCCACCTGGCAACAGAGATATCTCAGTTTTGTCAGGTTCGGCTCAGATATGGTTCATCTTGCGGAAACCCCTTTTTGCATCACTGATTCGCTTGTATCCCACTGGTCAGCGCGCTTGGTAGTAAACCTGAGGTCCAGGGATCAAATCCCGCCGGCGCCTCCTTTTGTTTATTTCATTTTTTTTCCTGTTGCACTAGCAGTAGAGTTAGTTTATCTATGCTAAGTCCTCATCTATGGTCAGCTGTGCTGCAGTAGCATAGTGGTGTGGAGTTGTGCTTATGGTACCCTAGGTTCAGGGTTCGAATCCCCTTGCACCCCATTTTATTTTTTTAGGTGTGTGGTGCAGTAGTTGGGGTGTGTGTATTGTGGGGGTATGGCCCACTTGCATACACCCATTAGGGGCCCTGGTGAGTATGACCAGTGGGACCCCCTGACGTTTATATGTTTTTTTTTGTTGTTGCTTTGTTTTGTTTAGTTTTGTGATGTATTTCCAAATCTGGAATATTCCATAAGAGGAATATGCCAAATCTGGCATATCAAGAACAACCCCTGTTCTTGTTATTAGCGGAGTTTGATCTTGTGTAGGTTTTCCTTTGCTATTTCTGGTGATTTCTGCATGCATATATAGAAGTGTAATATATGAATTTGGGGTAGAAGAACCCAAGGAATCCAATGGTGGCACTGGATTCCAGTTGTGAGCAGTTTTGCAGAAGTGGCACTTTGTGATGAGGTGGCACTTGTTGACCTCGTAGGTTGGTGTAAGTGCATAGTTAGGGATTGAGCATACATGCATCATTTTAGTTAGTGCTTCCTGTCGTGCATGTCTCTTGTTTGTAGCTCCGTTCTTTGTTCCACGTGTTAACCGACTAGGATGACATGTAGAATCATCGCTTCACCTCTTGCCATGTTTAACCACATTTAATATTGCCGTGTATATAATCGGGATAGAACTAAATAACTCGTATGTGGAGTTTCGTCAATATGCAACTCGTTGCATATTGAACTTCACTTAAGGTGTAGTGTTTGTTTGTGTGAATTGGCATGCCATGACTTGCATGTTATCAGCTGCTCATGCATCATATGTGTTGGGCATCGTGTGGTGTATATCTTGTGTTGATTCTTGTTTCCGGTTTCCTTCGTCTCGATAGAGTTCCGCAAGCGTGTCGGAAAGTGAGGACCCGTTCGACTACGTCGGTTCGTCTGCTTCACGGAGTCATTCTTCTTCTCAGCGGGATCTCAGGCAAGATGATCATTTCCCCAGATACCATTACTATCATTGCCATGCTAGTTTATCGCTTCTATCGTTTATGTCTCGTTGCCTACCACCTGTTAAATATCAGCCTCTCCACCAATGCCATGAAACCTTCAACCTGTTCAACCTAGCAAACCACTGATTGGCTATGTTACTGCTTGCTTAACCCTGCGTTAGCGTTGCTAGTTGCAGGTGCAGATGCTTCCATGTGTAAACATGAGTTCCTTGTTATATCACCCTGTTTATGCTATTTACCTTAATGCACCTATACACTTGGTAAAAGGTGGAAGGCTCGGCCTTTCTAGCCTGGTGTTTTGTTCCACCTTTGCCCCCTTAGTTTCGGCTACCGGTGTTATGTTCCATAAATGAGCGCTCCTAACACGATCGGGGTTGTTATGGGGACCCCCTTGATAATTTGTTTTAGATTAAAGTTGGTCTGGCAAGGCCCAACATTGGTACTACATTTGCCTAAACACCTAATAAAATTGCATAGGCACTACTGGAATCACCTTCTTTGCCGTCTGCCATCACAGACGGCAAAGACAAATACCCGGACGGCAAAGACCGTACCACAGACGGCAAAGATTGTCACGGCCGGCAAATTTTCTGCGTCAGCCTACGACGGCATAGGACATTCTTTGCCGTCTGCCCCCCCGAAGCGGATGACAAAGCTCTTTGCCGTCAGCTTCCTTCAGGGACAGTCGGCAAAGAGCTTGAGACGGCAGCCGAGAGGCGTTGCCTCCGTTAGGGGTTAACGAGGGCTCTTTGCCGTCTGCCTGCTGGTCAATCTTTGCCGTCTGCCCTATTGCATATCTTTGTCGTCTGCCGTGTCCTCCCCTCCCCCTCTCTCCAGTCCTGCCCCTCCTCTGTGCCCTCTTCTTTGCCGTCTGCCCCCCCAGCAGGCAGATGGCAAAGAGCCTATATGGTCAGCTGCTACTGCCCAGGAAGCACAGCTGGGTGCCATGTGGCACCTTTGCCGTCTGCTGGCTGATGGCAAAGGCCTTTGCCATCAGCCAACAGACGGCAAAGAGCCCATATTGTCACTGTTTTGTTTATTTTATGTTATTTCACAGCAATAATATATATAATTCATAGCACATATATGATATATAGTTCACAACACATATATGATATACATATAAAGTTCACCAATGTCATTTGTTCATCAATGGACATCCATATATCGAAAGAAACCAACATATACAAAGTTTCATCCATATATATATACATATAGTTCCACTTATATTGTTCATCAACACATACAAAGAACCAACACATTGTTCATCAACTCAAATAAAAAAGGAAACTAAAGCACTCCAACGCCAACTTCCATGCATGTAGTACATCCAATCTGCAAAATGGGAATAAGAAAGTAAGTACAAGAAGAACAACAACAAATATGACAAATAAGCTAAATTGAAGAAGAAAGAGAAGAAGCAATAAGAGAACAAGGAGAAGAAAAACAAGAAGGAGGAGGAGGAGGAGGAGGGGAACGGGAAGGAGAAGGAGAAGGAGGAGGAGAAGAAGAAAAAAGAAGAGAAGAAGAAGGAGAAGAAGGAGGAGAATAAGGAGAGAAGAAGAAGGAGAAGAAGGAGGGCTCCTTCTCCTTCTCCTTCTTCTTCTCCTCCTTACTTCTCCTTCTTCTCTTCTTCTCCTCCTCCTTCTTCTTCTTCTCCTCCTCCTCCTTCTTCTTCTCCTTCTCCTTCTATTCTTCTTCTCTTCTTCCTCTTCTTCTTCCTTCTCCTTCTTTTTGAGCTAAATATTCCAATTATGTCATTTTAGAGGAAAAGAAGCTAAGTATATAATATTCATGAGCTAACCAAGGTTCTTATGCCATTTTGAGCTTATTACGGTATTTTGGAGCTAAATGGGCTAACTATGTCATTGTTGGGTTAATTAAAGCAAGGATAATATGAAAGAGGAGAAGAAAGAGGAGGAGGAGGAGAAGAAGAAGAAATCAAGAAGAAGGAGGAGGAGGAGGAGAAGGAGGAGAAGGAGAAGGATAGAAGGTCCTTGGCCTTCTCCTCCTCCTCCTCCTCCTCCTCCTCCTCCTCCCCCTCCCTTCTCCTCCTCCTCCTCCTCCTCCTCCTCCTCCTCCTCCTTCTCCTTATTCTCTTCTTCTTCATCTCTTCTTCTTCTTTCTTTTCATTTTGAGCTTATTATGGTAGAAGAAGAAGAAGAAAGAGGAGGAGAAGAAGAAGAAAGAGGAAGAAGAGGAGAAGAAGAAGAAATCAAGAAGAAGGAGGAGGAGGAGGAGGAGGAGGAGGAGAAGGCCAGGGGTCTTCTCCTCCTCCTCCTCCTCCTCCTCCTCCTCCTCCTTCTTCTTCTTCTCTTCTTATTCATCTCTTCTTCTTCTTTCTTTTCATTTTGAGCTTATTATGGTAGAAGAAGAAGAAGAAATCAAGAAGAAGAAGAAAGAGGAGGAAGAGGAGAAGAAGAAGAAAGAGGAGGAAGAGGAGAAGAAGAAAGAGGAGGAGGAGAAAGAGGAGGAGAAGAAGAAGAAAGAGGAGGAGGAGAAGAAGAAGAAAGAGGAGGAGGAGGAGAAAGAGGAGGAAGAGAAGAAGAAGAAAGAGGAGGAGAAGAAAGAGGAGGAAGAGAAGAAGAAGAAAGAGGAGGAGGAGGAGAAAGAGGAAGAGGAGAAGAAGAAGAAAGAGGAGGAAGAGGAGAAGAAGAAGAAATCAAGAAGAAGAAGGAGGAGGAGGAGGAGGAGGAGGAGAAGGATAGGCCTTCTCCTCCTCCTCCATCTCCTCCTCCTCCTCCCTTCTCCTCCTCCTCCTCCTCCTCCTCCTCCTCCTTCTTGTCTTCTTCTTCATCTCTTCTTCTTCTTTCTTTTCATTTTGAGCTTATTATGGTAGAAGAAGAAGAAGAAATCAAGAAGAAGAAGAAAGAGGAGGAAGAGGAGAAGAAGAAGAAAGAGGAGGAAGAGGAGAAGAAGAAAGAGGAGGAGGAGAAAGAGGAGGAGAAGAAGAAGAAGAAGAAAGAGGAAGAGGAGAAGAAGAAGAAGAAAGAGGAGGAGGAGGAGAAAGAGGAGGAAGAGAAGAAGAAGAAAGAGGAGGAGAAGAAAGAGGAGGAAGAGAAGAAGAAGAAAGAGGAGGAGGAGGAGAAAGAGGAGGAGGAGAAGAAGAAGAAAGAGGAGGAAGAGGAGAAGAAGAAGAAATCAAGAAGAAGAAGGAGGAGGAGGAGGAGGAGAAGGATAGGCCTTCTCCTCCTCCTCCTTCTCCTCCTCCTCCTCCCTTCTCCTCCTCCTCCTCCTCCTCCTCCTCCTCCTTCTTCTCTTCTTCTTCATCTCTTCATCTTCTTTCTTTTCATTTTGCCTATTTCTTCTCCTCTTCTCCTCTTGTTGGAGCTAAATTACCTAATTATGTCTTTTTTGAGCTAAATTGGCTAATTATCTCATTTTAGAGGAAAACAAGCTAAGTTTGGAGGAGAAACTTACCGTAGTGGTCATCAAGGAGGAGAAACACCACGGTTGCTCGCGCCGGCTTCGTCTGGAGACGGTTGCCCTGGAGAAGGCTCTGGACCCGCGCCCACCATCTTTCAACACCTGCCATGATAAAGATTAAAAGAAATTAGTACAACATAAAAAAATTGAATGACTGACATGAATAATAATATGTACATGAATAGTAAATATTAAAATATATATAATTTAAGTTTTGAATCTTACAAACTAATAATCATCATCAATAAATGCATCATCATCATCACTATCACGCATGTCTTCATGAATGACGTGCTCATCGGGTTCAACGGCGTGAAGTTGTGAAAGGCCTTCCTTTAATCGTTGAAGCATTGACAGGTCATCCGCATCAGTAACCTCTACGAGTTCCAGGTCTTCTGGTTCCGGCTCAGGGCTGGAGTCGGATTCATTGTCGCTGTCTACTTCCATGTTCCTGGATGAAGCACGGCGGTTCTTGAAACGTTTCTTGGAAAGACGTGCTTCTTGGAAGAATTCTCCATCATATGTGTCTGGGTTAATGTGAGGTTCATAATCCTGTTCATTTGGGAGAGGTGGTCTGACATGTGGCGGCACTTCATAAACAACATACCAACCTTCCAGATTCTTATCCGTTTGGCATGCCCACGGTAGGTAGAAAACTTGGGTCGCCTGTTGAGCCGTAATATAGACATCGGGAACATCTAAATGGGTGTTTGGATTGATTTCGACTAGTCCTATATGTTCATGAGTCCTTCTAGTCTCCTTCGGCTGGAACCAATAACATTTGAAGACTACGACGTTCGGTGGGTTTTCACCATAGAGTTGAAGTTCATAAATTGCTTCAACTCTTCCATAATACTCGATAACACCTTCGCCGATAGTAGAGACACCACAATTTGTAGATTTACGGTCGGGCATAGATAGCTCTTTGCCAAAGGTACGAAAGAGATACCCGTTGATGTTGTATTTCTCAAATGAACGGACCTTATAGTCAAAACCATTAGCGACTTGTCTCAATTCGGCGTCCATAGACTCTGAATTAGCCTACAAGTTTAATACGAAACGGTTGTTGCATTAGCCGCAAGTTAGACCAAGAATGAAATGGTCCATTATTGATAATTACCGTTTGTTTGAACCAAGAGATGAAACCGGGATAGCCGCCTCCTGTCTTTGACAGAAGCTCATTCTCTTCGACGGAATCATTTTCGATCACCGCTCCATCCGAGAATTTGTCGACGTAACAGCTGTTTGAAATATCCGGGAATAAGAGCAGTTCAAATGAATTAGAAGTTATGGGAAAATGTGTCGAGAACTCACTCGATGTACGGCCGCACTTCTGTTAGGTTGTTGAAGATATACAAAGAAATGTTCCGCCATTCTTCGATATCCAACGTTATTGGTTTCGAAGCACCGGCTGGTGCGAGCTTCCCTTTGAATAGGCTGAGGTTGGACCCACCTTTTTTAGGGTCTCCATCATTGTGACGAGGCTTCGGATTATGCAAATGATGATTTTTGGCTTCGTAGTGTGCTGTCACAAAGTTTGCCACCTCCTCAGTAATGAATGCCTCAGCCATCGATGCTTCAATTCTACGCTTACTTTTACATTTAGCTCGAAGGGTCTTCTGCATCCTCTCAGTTGCATAGCACCAACGATCTTGCACCGGCCCACCCAATCTTGCCTCGGTTGGTAGATGTAAAATCAAATGCTGCATTGGATTAAAGAAGCCTGGTGGAAAGATCTTCTCTAACTTGCACAACAACTCCGGTGCAAACTCCTCCATGTCTTCTACCACGCCAGGCGGCAATTCTTTCGCACAACGAACACGGAAGAAATAGCTCAGCTCCGCCAGTACTAGCCATTCATCCTCAGGAATAAAGCCACGTAACATCACCGGCATTACCCGCTCTAGCCATATGTGCCAATCATGACTCTTGAGACCAAAGATTTTTAATTTTTCAAGACTCGCTCCCCTCTTTAGATTCGCTGCATACCCATCAGGGAACATCAAGTGCATTTTGACCCACAAGATAATTTCCCTCATAGCTGGCCTTCCAAGATTGAACCAGGCCTTTGGCTTCGACCACTTCTGCTTTCCTTTGCCTTCTCGCATGTTTTGTAACGGTCTATGACATAGTGTCTCTTGATCGACTCTAGCCTTAATATTATCCTTTGTCTTCCCATCTATGTCGAACAATGTACCAAAAATAGCCTCTCCGATATTCTTTTCAGTGTGCATCATGTCGATATTGTGTGGAAGAAGGAGGTCTTTGAAGTACGGCAGATCCCAGAAGCATGGCTTGTGAGTCCAGGCGTGTTTTGAATTATACCCCTTGAAATACCCTGGACGCTCTGGATCAGGCTCGAGGGCGTTTAACTGATCCAGGATCTATTGGCCTGTGAACGCATGTGGTGCCAAGTTTTTGACAACTTTACCTTTGGTAAAGTTTTTCTTGTCTTTTCTGTACTGATGGTCAGGATCCAGGAACTGTCTATGCAAGTCAAAGCAAGAATACTTCCGACCCTCCTTCAACCAATGAAACTGAAGAGCTGCCTTGCATTGGGGGCACGGGAACCTTCCATGCACACACCATCCAGAGAATAGCGCATACGCTGGCAAGTCATGCATAGAGTACAAGTACCACACATGCATTTTGAAGTTTTCTCTTCTAGCGGCATCGTATGTCTTGACCCCATTTTCCCAAGCTTCTTCCAATTCATCCTTAAGCAGTTGCAGGTACACATTCATATTCTTCCCCGGATAATTGGGCCCTGGAATTATCAACGTCAGAAATATGTTCTTTCTTTGCAAAATCTGCTCGGGGGGGGAGATTCAGTGGAATGACAAATACAGGCCAACAACTGTATTGGGTTGCCGTCATGCCGAAGGGATTAAAACCATCCGTGGTGGCGCAAACTCGAGGATTTCTTGGATCTGCCGCTTTATCCTGATGCAATCCATCGAAATGTTTCCACGCTTCCCCATCCGATGTGTGTACCATCATCTTATTCCCATCCGCATCTAGTTCGGTTCTTTTGCCCAATTTGTGCCATGTCATCTGTCTGGCTGTCTCTTCGACCATGAAAATACGTTGAAGTCTTGGTACGATTGGCATATACCGAAGAACACTAACTGGGATTTTGGTCTGCCTCTTCTCACCCATACCGTTGTCTACCACAAGATACCTGCAAGACTCGCAATTGGGACAATAGTCCAAGTGTGCATACTCCTTCCTAAATAAGAGACATCCTTTCTCACATGCATCTATCTTCTCATAGGGCATCTTAAGTACAGAAGTATTTTGTCCGACTGGTACAGGTTTGCAGGCATGACATGGCCTTTGGGTAGGAAACGTCCAAATAGTGTCATCATCGCGTCGTAGCATTCTCTTCCCAAGTTGAACTGAGCCTTCAGAGCCATTACTTGTGCAATTGCATCCAGCTGACAGAGCTCGGTGTGCTCATGGAGAGGACGTTTTGAAGACTCCAACATTTCATAAAAGGCCTTTGCAGATTCCTCCATCTCATCTTCCGAATCCCGAGCATCATCAAAGTCTTGCACCATGTCTTCGATCCCAGTACCATGCTCATCCGTGCGACGACGGACCACCTCAGCTCTTGTGCGTTGTATAGACTCACCATGAAATGTCCACAACGTATAATTAGGCTTAAAACCCCTCCTCTGCAGGTGTTTAATCATTACATCCTTTGTCGTCTTTTTATAGTTGTCGCATCCAGGACAGGGGCAATAGTTTCTTTCCTCGCCATTTGCGAATGCGGCTTTCACAAATTCCTTTGTTTTTAAAAACCATTCTTTCGTCATCTCTTTCTGACTAGGGTGACCGGTATACATCCACGCACGATCACTCATCTTGCGTAGCTACTAAAGACAGAAGAAATATATTTATATATAATTCATCATCTATATTCATCGGTTAATCAGGTTCGCCATTTTTATTACGTCCAGGCAACCTACACGCTAATAGGTAAAGATAGGTCCTAATCCCACCCGAGTATGTGTAGACTGGGTTCGTTTTCCCATGCTCTGCTCCAGATCCAACGCAAAATTTCGGCAGCACCTCCCCGCTGTTCTCCTGATACACGTCTCCGCAATAAACAGAGAGGATGTGCATCCGGAGAACAACAGGGAGGCACTGACGAAATTCCGCATCGGATCCAGAGCACAGCATACGGGAAAACGAACCCAGTCTACACATACTCGGGCTGTCCATGGATAATGTTGGACAATTCGAAAGGATGGCGGTTATAAATATGCAAAGACATGCATATTTATAGATGTCGCCCTTTCGAATGGGAGACGCATACTGGTCACGCATACTCATGATTGAAGAAACCTATAGCTAGCAAGTTTCATCGGCACGAAGACCGGGACAGAGCAAATTAAGGGGGTAGGAGGAGAAGTCATTTGTGCTCACCAACAAACGCAAGGGCGGAGCTCGTCCAACGCACGTGGAGGTCGTCGAACAACTGCACATTGAAATTCACCCGATCAACACAAATATGATGTTTTTATAATTAACATAACTATATGACCTAACTCATAACTATGTGGGTCAGTGTCATCGGGGGTCGAAGGTCACTGGCGTCGGGGATTGGGGTCTTTTCGGTCAACAAGAGGCCGAAGAGGTGTCGGGGCTCGGGGGTTGGGGGTCAGTGGCGTCGGGGGTCGGGGTAGGGGGTCGGGGGTCGAGGGTGAGTGTTGTCGGGGTCGGGGTCGGGGGTCGAGGGTCAGTGGCGTCGGGCGTCGGGGGTCGAGGGTCGGGGTAGGGGGTCGGGGGTCGAGGGTGAGTGTTGTCGGGGGTCGGGGGTCGAGGTTACCTATAAAACTTTCTAGGTTACCTATAAAACTTTCTAGGTTACCTATAAAACTTTCTAGGTTACCTATAAAACTTTCCAGGTTACCTATACTACTTTATAAAACTTTCCAGGTTCCATAAAAAATATTTCATGCTGGGGTGTCATCGAGATGTCGTGTCGGGGCGTCGTGTCGGGGTTTCGGGGCATCGTGTCAGGTGTCAGGGGTGTCGTCGAGATGTCGTGTCGGGGCGTCGTGTCGGGGTTTCGGGGCATCGTGACGGGTGTCAGGGGTGTCGTCGAGATGTCGTGTCGGTGCGACAACTACTATTGCGAGCTGTTGTAATATCCTCAACGTTGTGGCTAGTGCAAGCATAGGCGGAGACCGGAGGGCTCTGCACGGTCAACTACAAACCTAACAACTAACCTAACACACAGTAGGTAATTAACAACTAACCTAACAACTAACCTAGCTCGAGGGGTAATACCACTAACAACTAACCTAATTACCACTAACAACTAACAAGTAACCTAACTAACCTAATTACCAGTACGTAACCACTAACAACTAACCTAACTAACAATAGGTAATTAACAACTACCCTAACTAACCTAATTAATGAATTAAACGAAAAAAGGAAAAAAGGACTCACCGAGGAGGAGGAGGGCCGCAGGAGGGGGGGCGTAGGGCGGCGGTGGGGTGTGTAGGTGGGGAGGTGGGGGGCAGCGGCGGCGGCGGTGCAGCGGCGGCGGCGGTGGGGCGGCGGCGGCGCTGGGGGCGCAGGGAGGAGGAGGAGGCCCGCAGAGGGGGTCGCAGGGCGACGGTGGGGAGGTGGGGGGGAGGCGGCGGTGGTGGGGCGGCAGCGGCGCTGGGGGCGCAGGGAGGAGGAGGAGGCCCGTAGGGGGGGCGCAGGGCGTGCGTGGGAGAGAGAGAGAGCGCGTGGGAGAGAGAGAGAGTGCGTGGGAGAGAGGAGAGAGGTAGGCGCGCGGCGCCGTTAACTTTTCGGGGGTCCATCTCCTTTGCCGTCTGCCGCTGATCCCCTTTGCCGTCTGCCACGGACGGCAATGCTACTCAGGCAGACGGCAAAGGGGTGGGTGGGGCCGGGGTGGGATGGGGAGAGAGGAGGGGTGGGGTGGGACAGCTTTGCCATCGGCCATCCCTACCTTTGCCGTCCGTCAGCAGACGACAAAGAGGTGGCTGATGGCAAATATTTATTTTGCCATCAGCCTCCTCTTTACCGTCTGTTTTTTGCCAACACACGGTAAAGAGGTTCTTCGCCGTCTGCTGGCTGACGGCAAAGATTTGGCGGACGACAAATATAGGAATTCCAGTAGTGAGGGACTTTCCGGACCCCGAGGATAATTTAATCAACCCCCGGGCCAGTGCTCCTCATGAGTGTTGGTCCCACCTGAGCGATGTCCGGCGCCCCTCTGGTCACCCGGAGGTTTAGCGATCCCGACGTCTAGCTCATCCGCCGTGTCCTGAGAACGAGGTACGCGACTCCTATCGGGAATATCGACACGTCGGGCGGCCTTGCTGGATTAGTTTAACCTTTGACAAAATATCTTGTGCATCGGGATTCCGGTGATGCTTTGGGTAATCTGAGAGTTGAGGTTTTCCACTAGGGAATCCGACGAGATCGCGAGCTTCGTGATTGAGGATTTCTATGCGGCTTGTGGTAATTTGTGATGGACTAGTTGGAGCACCCCTGCAGGGTTAAATCTTTCGGAAAGCCGTGCCCGCGGTTATGTGGCAACGTGGAATCTTTGTTTAACACTGGTTCTAGATAACTTAAAGTTAATTTAATTAAATTTGCCAACTGTGTGCGTAACCGTGACTGTCTCTTTCGTGAGTTCCTTCTCCGATCGAGGACACGGTGGGGTTATGTCTGACGTAGGAAGGTGTTCAGAATCATTCATTTGGTCATCTGTAGTTCACATCCGCTATGCGTAGATCTTTCCCCTCTTTATTCTTGTACTCGTAAGTTTAGCCACCAAATATATGCTTAGCCATTGCTGCAACCTCACCACTTAACCATACCTCACCCATTAAGCTTTGCTAGTCTTGATACCTTTGGAAATGAGATTGCTGACTCCCCCATGGCTCACAGATTACTACAACACCAGTTGCAGGTACAGGTAAAGGTTACTTGACGCGAGCGCGTTGATTGTTCATTTGGAGTTGCTTCTTCTTCTTCATCATCATCGATCTAGGATGGGTTCCAGGCCGGCAGCATGGGATAGCAAGGATATACGTCGTTCTTTCCTTTCTCGTTTGTTTTCGTCCGTAGTCGGACCCTGTTCTTACTCTTGATGATTATGTAATGTACTGATGTGACTCTGATGTAGCTTGTGGCGAGTGTAAGCCAATTATTTATATATCTCTTCTCTTCAGTACATGTACTTGTAACGATATCCATTCTTGCGACACGACGAGATGCGCTTCTATCCCTGACAAGGCCCTCGTGCCAAATTGAGGATAGGGTCGCATCTTGGGCGTGACAAGTTGGTATCAGAGCACGGACCGACCTAGGAGCCCCCTTGATTGATCGTAACTTGGCCGAGTCGAGTTCAGTGAAAAACTATTTGAGTCTAGTTATATATCGGAGAGTAGGATTCTTTTTTCTCCTCTTCTATGCTCTGGTGAGGAATCGTGACATAATATTTTAATTCTACTCCTCTTCTCACTCAAAAAATTTTTAGGATCACGCGGATATTGTTGGAATCTATATGATGCCGATGTGACGGAGCTCTGTCTTGGTGCCTCCTGTCTGACTTGATCTTCTTCCGGGGAGTTGAGCTCCAGGGGATTCTCGAGCAGATCGTTATCATTCAGATTTCTTAATATCTCAGAACGATGGATGTTCGTAATTGCTTCAATACTAGTAGTGGCGAGATAACCCCGATGTCCCCAGTACTGGTGCAGATTGTTCGGAGTACTGCCATACTTTGTATCGTTGTGATCACGAGGGTCTGTTGTAGATGAAGGTCCGAGATTCTGGTCGTGTGTTGACGGATGTGATACAGGTGACGGGTTAGTATAGGAGTTGTGGATTATTACTCCTTGTATCCGTGTACCAGATTGCATGACCAGATATTTCAGGAATTCATAGGTGGGAATTCAAGTAGTTACTTATAGGACAATCTTTCAACAAATGAATGATGTTAGGTTGGGGTTCGACATCTAGTGGATTCGTTTGTTCACGGTCGACTTACAGCGGTACACGTTGTGTCTTAAAGAGTCCTTGTAGCTTGCTACGACTCGAGAACGCTTCGTATGTCAGGTCCACTGCCTTGCACTTGATGGCTTTTGTAAATCGTGCCCGTGCGATCCTGTCCACGAAAATATCGGACGAAATCTTTCTCATGAGTTTGTTCTGGCTTGTTTCGTAAGCCTCACCCTTTGTTTTGTTTTAATATGGTAATTCAAGTTCCTTCGATGTCAAGTGGTGATTTCAGATCTTTCTAGTGGTGTTCTCATATTTTTATGTGAATGCTAATTCTTTTGCTCAAATCAATTTTCTTGTCAATTCTTGTCTACCGGAGTTGTCATATCGATTATTTTCCAACCGGTGCGCTTCTCTTCAGTGGATTCAATCCTCTCTAATTTGTGCAGATCATTCTCTCTTTTATTCCGGAGTTCATCTCATCTGTCTCAAGTTGTCTTTGTTTTCCCGCCCTCCCACCCTTTTCTTCAATGATTCAATTTTCATCGAGGAGTTTTCTTTGCATTGTGCTTCCGCTGTCTGTTCTTTTCTCTCTTACCCGGTGTTTCATTGTGAAGATTCTCAGCAGATTCGTGTCATATTTGTTCATTCTTGTCATCTTTTCCGGTGAATTCAATTTAGTTGTCCGTGTCATCATATCCATTCATCCCTGTAATTCTTTCCTATGTTGGAGATTCGTTTCAGCCTATCTTGTTTATTCAGTTATGGCTATTCCACCCGGAGCGTTGAAGATACCTCAGAGTTTCTTGTTTTAGGTCTTTCATTATTTCAAGGTTCTCAACCTCATCTAGTTTTCTTATTCCGGTGCAATATCTCTCGTTCTAGCTATTGTTTCAACGGTGATTTTCTTTGAGTGGGCCCATAACCCACAGGTTCTTCCCAGGATCCTACCTGGCTCTTTAATCTTTTCCGGAGATCCTTAATTCTTTTCAACTATGACGTAAGCGTGATTTTCATTAGTCATATTCTTCTTCAGGATCTATTTGAATTAATTCTCATATGGCTCAACCTTTCATTCTTTCTTATTCCGGAGTTTCTCAGTTATTCGTGGGTTGTTTCTCGTCATCATTCTCAATCTTGCTCCATTCTTGTGAAGATTATCATCTCAACTTCGTGTTTTCCTCTCAATTGTTTCTATCATGAGTAATCCCTTTCGTGCTATCCGGTGCATTTCTGAGTTGTTTTTATTTCTCGATTCTCCGAAGGCCATCATTTTAGAAGATTCTTCGTTCTCAGCTTTCAGCTTTCATCCTCAAATCTTCTCAATTGTTGTCTCTTCGTTCGTCTCTCAATTATTCTAGTGTGTTGTTTAAATTTCTCTCTCAGGTGGATCTTGATCTCTTCATTCTCATGTATCTCCATTAATTCGTGGTGTTCCCATGTAATTGTGAATTCTTACCGGTGCTTCCTTCAATTATGCTTCAAGTGTTGCTTATCTCTCTGTCTCTTCAAGATCATTTCAAGAAGAACAAGTTGTATGCTAAATCCGTTGGTTGTCGTCAATTTAACTTGATGAAGGATGAGCATAACATAATTCTTATTCTTGTTCATAGTTATCAGGGTTCTTCTTCCGGAGTGGTTCATTATGTCAATTCCTTTTTCTCAAGTTCCTATCTTTCTTTTCCGGAGTTCCAAGTTCTTTTAGGTATCTCTCTCTGAGGCTTCATCTAAATCCTGGCAAGGTCGTAATGTTATTCTTTCATTCTTCATATCTTTGCATCATTTATTTATATACGGAGGTCCTTCATGGTGATTCATCAAGGTTTCAATCCTTTATCAAATGTTTTTCAAGATTCTTGCTGGAGTACCTCATGTAACCTTTCTCTTGCATTCCAAGTGCATTTGTTCTTCCTTTATCCTTTGAGGTGGTATTATAGCATTCTTGTTAGTGTAGGAGCCTCGAAGAGTTTTCCTTTCAAGTATGAGATAACTAAATCCATCAGTTCTATGATCGTGAGATATTTTCAACCCATGATTTCTTCATTGAGCTATCTTGATTTGGATTTCACCTAAAGCTTTTCCTATGGATTATGCTATCATGGTGCTTGTCATTAATCCCAGTTCTCAATGTACCCTCTTGGTGTAAGTAATTGTTCATATCTTGTTTCTCTCAATCAATCCTTGTTTCTGTTAGTGGCTGGTTGTCACTTCATTAATTTGAAAAAGTTTCCATAAGCCCACTACTGTCTTGTTCTTTTCGTTGTTGTTTTTCCAACGACTCCGTTCAATTCTTCTTGCAAGGATACTTGTCAAGTTCATTGGAGTTAGTAGTTGTCATTCTTTTCTTCTTTCTCTTCCTCCGTATGAGCTAGTTCATATTCTCTTGTTCCGGAAGCGTTGTGTTGTTGCTCTTTTGGGTCAATCTTGTTGTTCTTTCAAGATCATGGTGTTCCCTTGCTCTATTTACTTGTTTTTTGTGAATATTGTCTAATTCTCTCTCCTTTTCGAATTTTTTGTCCCATTTTGCCTACCGAAGTGCTGCTGAAATTTTCCGTGAATTCTTGCTTCTTTCTCATGTCATTCCTCATCTCTTTGCAACCTTAAAGGATCATTGGTTTCACTCGTCTGACAAATAAGTGACTAAGTTTTACCTCTTGTGCTTTCTAATCCTCTCCCCCTTTCATTCTTGGATCTCGGGGCGAGATCCTCTTGTAGTGTAGGAGAGTTGTGGCAGCCCGATGCCGACGTTCCAGAAGATTCCCTTTTCTTTCCGTTTTCGTCGTGCGGGTATTTTCATTTGTCGCATCATTATCGCATCATGCGCATCATCAGCATTGCATCGGCATCTCCGTTGCCGCCAGTTTTCAAACTTGCATCCGTTAATAGTTGCCGATTCTCGTCGTTGTCCGTTCCGAGCCCGACCGCACACACACGCGCCCGCTGCACCGTCGCAACCCTGTTTTAAAAGTGTGCGTTAAACTTTCTCTGATCGAGGTGAAACTTGGTGTGCGGTCGCGATTAGATATAGCTGGGCCGCGTGTCGAATTTCGTCTCGATCGGAGTCCGTCTCATACCCGAACGGTCGACCGTGGCGGCACCGTATTCGGTCTATCGTCGGACGTTTGTCGGTATTTAAAAAAACCCCGATGCCGGGCTGCCCGTTTTTCCCTGCCTTTCCCCTCTACACACTGCATCGATGTGCGTGCAGTCCAGTTCGAAAAATCTCTCAGAACCCGGACCGGGCGGTCGTGACCGTTGGGTCCGGATCAACCCCGTTTTACCGCAAGGAGTCATCAGCTTGTCCATTGGCCTCTCTAATCTAGTTATTTTTTTCGACCGTCCGATCCGAATCAGAGGGTTCAAATAACCCCTAATCTAATCTACCTTATATATAGTCCACCTAATCTAACCTAGCCCTAGCTGTCCCATCCATCAATTCCCTCTCCGCCGCCACCCACTGAAAATTTCCCCTTGGCATCCATCCCCATCCAACCACATTGCTGAGACCACCTTCCTTGTTTTCCGCCGCCGTCCAACCTGCAACATCCTCCCTCTTGCCCGAGTGGACCCGTCCGCCTCCCTTGGATCCGTGCGCCGGCGCACCTCGTCTCCAAGCAGGAGGCAAGAGCTGGCCTCCAGCAGCACTCATGGCACCCATGATTCAACTAGCTCCACCCGTGCGCCTCCGTGCTCGACCCTGGCCTCCAGCAAGCGGCGCCATCCACCTCTCCTCACGAGCCCGAGCCAAGCCGACCCCGCCATCGTTCCAGCAAGTTGCCGGCAGCCAGAGCTCCGCAGGCCGGACCAGGGTCCCTCCCTTCTCCTTCTTCCTGCTCTCTTCCATCTATTCCTGACTCTCTCTCTCTGTCTCATCTCTCTCTCGTTTCTTTCAGCAGGCCTCGATGGTCGCCTCCCCAAGAAGCTCCCCGTCGGCCGGCCTCGTGGTGCCAGACGCCGCCACCACCGGGAATGGAACCGTGACACCAAGGTCGTCTGGATCCGACTAGAGCTCGCCTTCCTGCCCATCCGTGACGCGCGTCGTCCTCCGTGGTGTTCTCCTCTGCTCCTGTTTGTCAGAAAACGAGCAGAGCCAGGACGCCGTTGCTTCGAGCGAGCGTGGTGCCCCGCCCCCTCGTGCGCATCTCCCTCCTCTCTTCTCGGCCTCCTCTCCCCCCTGACTTCTCTCTCTTGCAGGAGTCCATGCCCTCCATGGACAGGAGCTGCGTTCCCCACCTGGCAACAAAGATATCTCTGTTTCACATTTCAGTTTCGTCAGGTTCGGCTCAGATATGGTTCATCTTGCGGAAACCCCTTTTTGCATCACTGATTCGCTTGTATCCCAGTGGTCAGCGCGCTTGGTAGTAAACCTGAGGCCCAGGGATCAAATCCCGCCGGCGCCTCCTTTTGCTTATTTCGTTTTTTTTCCTGTTGCACTAGCAGTAGAGTTAGTTTAGCTATGCTAAGTCCTCATCTATGGTCAGCTGTGCTGCAGTAGCATAGTGGTGTGGAGTTGTGCTTATGGTACCCTAGGTTCAGGGTTCGAATCCCCTTGCACCCCATTTTATTTTTTTTAGGTGTGTGGTGCAGTAGTTGTGGTGTGTGTATTGTGGGGGTATGGCCCACTTGCATACACCCATTAGGGGCCCTGGTGAGTATGACCAGTGGGACCCCCTGATGTTTATATGTTTTTTTTGTTGTTGTTGCTTTGTTTTGTTTAGTTTTGTGATGTATTTCAAAATCTGGAATATTCCATAAGAGGAATATGCCAAATCTGGCATATCAAGAACAACCCCTGTTCTTGTTATTAGCGGAGTTTGATCTTGTGTAGTTTTTCCTTTGCTGTTTCTGGTGTTTTCTGCATGCATATATAGCAGTGTAATATATGAATTTGGGGTGGAAGAACCCAATGAATCCAATGGTGGCACTGGATTCCAGTTGTGAGCAGTTTTGCAGAAGTGGCACTTTGTGATGAGGTGGCACTTGTTGACCTCGTAGGTTGGTGTAAGCGCATAGTTAGGGATTGAGCATACATGCATCATTTTAGTTAGTGCTTCCTGTCGTGCATGTCTCTTGTTTGTAGCTCCGTTCTTTGTTCCACGTGTTAACCGACTAGGATGACATGTAGAATCATCGCTTCACCTCTTGCCATGTTTAACCACATTTAATATTGCCGTGTATATAATCGGGATAGAACTAAATAACTCGTATGTGGAGTTTCGTCAATATGCAACTCGTTGCATATTGAACTTCACTTAAGGTGTAGTGTTTGTTTGTGTGAATTGGCATGCCGTGACTTGCATGTTATCAGCTGCTCATGCATCATATGTGTTGGGCATTGTGTGGTGTATATCTTGTGTTGATTCTTGTTTCCGGTTTCCTTCGTCTCGATAGAGTTCCGCAAGCGTGTCGGAAAGTGAGGACCCATTCGACTACGTCGGTTCGTCTGCTTCACGGAGTCATTCTTCTTCTCAGCGGGATCTCAGGCAAGATGATCATTTCCCCAGATACCATTACTATCATTGCCATGCTAGTTTATCGCTTCTATCGTTTATGTCTCGTTGCCTACCAAGTGTTAAATATCAGCCTCTCACCAATGCCATGAAACCTTCAACCTGTTCAACCTAGCAAACCACTGATTGGCAAGGTTACTGCTTGCTTAACCCTGTGTTAGCGTTGCTAGTTGCAGGTGCAGATGCTTCCATGTGTAAACATGAGTTCCTTGTTATATCACCCTGTTTATGCTATTTACCTTAATGCACCTATACACTTGGTAAAAGGTGGAAGGCTCGGCCTTTCTAGCCTGGTGTTTTGTTCCACCTTTGCCCCCTTAGTTTCGGCTACCGGTGTTATGTTCCATAAATGAGCGCTCCTAACACGATCGGGGTTGTTATGGGGACCCCCTTGATAATTTGTTTTAGATTAAAGCTGGTCTGGCAAGGCCCAACATTGGTACTATATTTGCCTAAACACCTAATAAAATTGCATAGGGACTTTCCGGACCCCGAGGATAATTTAATCAACCCCCGGGCCAGTGCTCCTCATGAGTGTTGGTCCCATCTGAGCGATGTCCGGCGACCCTCTGGACACCCGGAGGTTTAGCGATCCCGACGTCTAGCTCATCCGCCATGTCCTGAGAACGAGGTACGCGACTCCTATCGGGATCGTCGACACGTCGGGCGGCCTTGCTGGATTAGTTTAACCTTGAAATATCTTGTGCATCGGGATTCCGGTGATGCTTTCGGTAATCTCAGAGTTGAGGTTTTCCACTAGGCAATCCGACGAGATCGCGAGCTTCGTGATTGAGGATTTCTATGCGGCTTGTGGTAATTTGTGATGGACTAGTTGGAGCACCCCTGCAGGGTTAAATCTTTTGGAAAGCCGTGCCCGCGGTTATGTGGCAACGTGGAAGCTTTGTTTAACACTGGTTCTAGATAACTTAAAGTAATTTAATTAAACTTGCCAACTGTGTGCGTAACCGTGACTGTCACTTTCGTGAGTTCCTTCTCCGACCGAGGACACGGTGGGGTTATCTCTGACGTAGGAAGGTGTTCAGGATCATTCATTTGGTCATCTGTAGTTCACGTCCGCAATGCGTAGATCTTTCCCCTCTTTATTCTTGTACTCGTAAGTTTAGCCACCAAATATATGCTTAGCCGTTGCTGCAACCTCACCACTTAACCATACCTCACCCATTAAGCATTGCTAGTCTTGATACCTTTGGAAATGAGATTGTTGAGTCCCCCGTGGCTCACAGATTACTACAACACCAGTTGCAGGTACAGGTAAAGGTTACTTGACGCGAGCGCGTTGATTGTTCATTTGGAGTTGCTTCTTCTTCTTCGTCTTCATCGATCTAGGATGGACGTCGTTCTTTCTTTTCTCGTTTGTTTTCGTCCGTAGTCGGACCCTGTTCTTACTCTTGATGATTATGTAATGTACTGATGTGACTCTGATGTAGCTTGTGGCGAGTGTAAGCCAACTCTTTATATATCTCTTCTCTTCAGTACATGTACTTGTAACGATATCCATTCTTGCGACACGACGAGATGCGTTTCTATCCCTGACAAGGCCCTCGTGCCAAATTGAGGATAGGGTCGCATCTTGGGCGTGACACTAGGACTCAAGGATAGCAGCCTTGTGAGATAGGAATTTATCCAGGTCAGCTGTTCTTGTGGGAATGGAGTCCCATGGGCATTGGAGATTCTTCGTGTCGCTTCCGCCATCAACCTCAGACTTTTATTCAATCGAGTAGACCTGCATGGTCTTGTAACCCATATTTTGTATTTTTCTTGGATATTCTGTATCAAGTAAGTGTCTACCAGCTAAGAGCAATCCTGGGGCTGGTAAACACAGAGATCTGTTTTCTGGAAATTATTTTCTGAAAAACACGTCGCTATCGCAGTGCCCCACGCACAAGAGCCAGTGGACTCCGTGTCCATGCACGATAGGACTTCGTGCACAAGAGCCAGCATACTCCGCATCCGCGCATGACAGTGCACCGCACACAAGAGCCAGTGGCTCCGCCTCCATGCATGGCAACGCTTTGCGTGCAAGAGCCATCGGACTCCGCGTCCTGCATGGCAGTGCCCCGTGCCCAAGCGCCAGTAGGATCCGATCCACTCACGGAAGTTCTTCGTGCACAAGAGCCACCGGACTCCGTGTCCATGCATGGCACTGCCCTGCACACAAGAGTCAACGGACTCCGTGTCCGCGCAGGGCAGCGCTTCATGCGCAAGAGCCACGGGACTCCGCGTCCACCCACGGTAGTGCCTTGCGCACAAGGTACCAATGGACTCCGCGTCCGCGCCTGGCAGCACTTCGCGCGCAAGAGCCGAGGGACTCCTCATCCGCACCTGGCCGTGTTTCGACACCGTCATTTTCTACAACAACAACAAAAAGCCTCCGCCCGACTCTTCGAGTCCCGTGGAGGCTCTAAGGCTACTGTCGGGGAGATAACCACAATAGGCTAAATGAGATGATACAACGTTTTAAATAACATTGGGGGAATTGCCCCCGATACGCCATATCCCACAAATCAACAAAGATGATCAAAGGAGTTGATGTCTACTACGCAACCTTCTCCTTGTAGACGTTGTTGGGCCTCCAATTGCAGAGGACTGTAGAACAGTAGCAAATTTCCCTCAAGTGGGTGACCTAAGGTTTATCAATCCGTGGGAGGCGTAGGATGAAGATGGTCTCTCTCAAGCAACCCTGCAACCAAATAAGAAATAGTCTCTTGTGTCCCCAACACAACCAATACAATGGTAAATTGTATAGGTGCACTAGTTCGGCGAAGAGATGGTGATACAAGTGCAAAATGGATGGTAGATATAGGTTTTTGTAATCTGAAATTACAAAAACAGCAAGGTAACTAGTAGTAAAAGTGAGCACGAACGGTATTGCAATGCGTGGAAACAAGGCCTAGGGTTCATACTTTCACTAGTGAAGTTTTCTCAAGAATGTTAGCATAATTGGATAATATAACTAGCCCTCAACTTGCAACAAAGAGTCACTCCAAAGTCACTAATAGTGGAGAACAGACGAACAGATTATTGTCGAGTACGAAACCACCACAAAGTTATTCTTTCTGATCGATCTATTCAAGAGTCCGTAGTAAAATAACACGAAGCTATTCTTTCCGTTCAATCCATCATAGAGTTCATACTAGAATAACACCTTAAGATACATATCAACCAAGACCCTAATGTCACCTAGATACTCCATTGTCAACTCAAGTATCCGTGGGCATGATTATACGATATGCATCACAAAATCTCAGAATCATCTATTCAACCAACACATAGAACTTCAAAGAGTGCCCCGAAGTTTCTACCGGAGTGTCAAAACGTGTGTCAACCCATATGCATAGGTTCCCAATGTCACGAAACCCGCAAGTTGATCACCAAAACATACAGCCAGTACTCACATGAATATCCAAACGTGTGCCAACCCATATGCATAGGTTCCCAATGTCACAAACCTGCAATTTGATCACCACAGGTAGACACGTGCAAGACATACATCAGGTGTTCTCAAAGACTCAATCCGATAAGATAACTTCAAAGGGGAAACTCAATTCATTACAAGAAGGGAGAGGGGGAACAACATCATAAGAACCAACTATAGTAGCAAAGCCCGCGGTACATCGAGATCAAGACATCTCAAGAACACGAGAGAGAGAGAGAGATCAAACACATAGCTACTGGTACATACCCTCAGCCCCGAGGGAGAACTACTCCCTCCTCGTCGTGGAGATCGCCGCGATGATGAAGATGGCCACCGGAGAAGGGTTCCCCCTCCGGCAGGGTGCCAGAATGGGCTCCAGATTGGTTTTTGTGGCTACAGAGGCTTGCGGCGGCGGAACTCCTGGTCTAGGTTTCTTTCTGGGGGTTTCGGAATTTATAGAAATTTATGGCGGTGGAATTACGTCAGTGGGGCCCACGAGGAGGTCACAAGCCTGCTAGGTGCAACCTAGGGGGGTAGGGGCGCCTCCTGGGCTTGTGAATCCCTCGTGGCGCTTATGGCCTTTTTCCAAAGCTTCGGGGGTCTCTTTTGGTCCAAAAAAAATCATCGCAAAGTTTTATTCCATTTGGACTCCGTCTGAAAAAGCGTCAAAAACATGAAAAAAAAACAGAAACTCGCACTTGGCACTGAGTTAATAGGTTAGTCCCAAAAAAGATATAAAATAGCATAGTCATGCATATAAAACATCCAAAGTTGACAAGATAATAACATGGAACCATAAATAATTATAGATACATTGGAGACGTATCAAGCATCCCCAAGCTTAACTCATGTTCGTCCTCGAGTAGGGAAGTGATAAAGACTGATTTTTTGATGGGGAATGCTACCTAGCATAGTTTTCCTTTGTAACTTCTTTCATGTGACATGAATGTTCAGATCCGTAAGATTCAAAACAATAGTTTACTATTGACATGGAAACAATAATACATCAAGCAAACTAGCAAACTAATCATGAACTTTTGAAATAACAAGGCCAAAGAAAGTTATCCCTACAAAATCATATAGTCTGGCTATGCTCCATCATCCCCACACAACTAATTTAAATCATCCACAACCCCGGTATTGGTCAAGTAACTGTTTTTGCACTCTTACTTTCTCAAACTTTTTCAACTCTCACGCAATACATGAGCGTGAGCCATAGATATAAGACAATAGGTGGAATAGAGTGTGGTGGAGGTGGTGAGGCAATAAGGAGGAGATTGTCACATTGACTCGGTGTACCAATGGGCTATGGAGATGCCCATCAGTAGATATCAATGTGAATGAGTAGGGATTGCCAAGCAACGGATTCACAAGAGCTATAAGTGTGTGAAAGCTGAAAAGGAAAATTAGTGGGTGTGCACCCAACTTGCTTTCTCACGAAGACCTAGGGCAATTTTGAGGATGCCCATCATTGGAATATACAAGCCAAGTTATATAATGGAAATTCCCACTAGTATATGTAAGTGTCAAAACAAGAGACTCTCTATCATGAAGAACATGGTGCTATTTTGAAGCACAAGTGTGGAAAGGATAGTAGCATTGTCCCTTCTCTCTTTTTCTCTCATTTTTTTGTTTGGGCTCTTTGGCCTCTCTTTTTTTGGTGGGCATTTTTGGCCTCTTTTTTTTCCTCACATGGGACAATGCTCTAATAATGATGATCATCACACTTTTATTTACTTATAACTCAATACTTAGAACAATGATGACTCTATAGGAAATGCCTCCGACAGTGTACCGGGGTGTGCAACGATCTAGCTTAGCGTATGACGTTCAAACATCTCGTTAGCTATCTAACGATCATGCAATGGCAATATGAAAGTGATGCCACCTGTCATGAGACGGAACAGTGGGAGTTGCATGGCAATATATCTCGGAATGGCTATGAAAATGCCATAATAGGTAGGTATGGTGGCTGTTTTGAGGAAGGTATATGGTGGGTTTGTGCACCGGCGAAAGTTGCGCGGTACTAGAGAGGCTAGCAATGGTGGAAGGTAAAAGTACATCTATACCATGGACTCACATTAGTCATGAAGAACTCATATACTTATTGTGAAAGTTTTTATTAGTAATCGAAACAAAGTGCTAAGCGCATACTCCTAGGGGAAGGGTTGGTAGGTGTTAACCATCGCGCGATCCCGACCGCCACACAAAGGATAACAGTCAATAAATCAATTATGCTCCGACTTCCTAACATAGCGGTTCACTATTCATGCATGCTACGAGAATCACTAAGATCAACACAAGTATTTCTAGATTCGCAACACCCTACTAGCCTAAATCTAATATTACCATATCCATATCTCAAAACCAATTGAGAGGAATCAAACTTCTCTTACTAATCAATGCACATGAATATGAAGGTTTTCATCCTCTTTGGATGCCTATCATATTAGGACTAGATTCATAACCTAAGCAAGGTACCATGCTGTTTAAGACTCTCAAAATGATCTAAGTGAAGCACGAGAGTTCAACTAGATCTATAAAATAGAACCATTGCAATGCTCTACAAAGATATAAGTGAAGCACTAGAGCAAAAGACAAACTACTCCAAAAGATATAAGTGAAGATCAATGAGTAGTTGAACAATTATTTGGCTATGTGAAGACTCTCCCATCTAAGAAATTAAGATCCTAAGTACCTTATTCAAAACAAAATAAAATGATGCTCCAAGCAAAACACATATCATGAGGTGAATAAAAATATAGCCCCAAGTGAAGTTACCGATGGATTGAAGACGAAAGACGGGATGCCTTCCCGGGGCATCCCCAAGCTTAGGCTTTTTGGTATTCTTGAATATGTCTTGGCATTCCTTGGGCATCCCCAAGCTTAGGATCTTGCCACTCCTTGTTCCATAGTCCATCGAAACTCTACCCAAAACTTGAAAACTTCACAACACAAAACTTAACGGAACTTCGTGAGATGGATTAGTATGATACCGAGCAAATCAATCACTTGGGTACTGTCAAAACAAGACTCATAATTATTTTCACACAATGCCTACTGTATCTTACTATTTCCACAATTTATATTACTCAAAATAATCTATGGAAACACCAAAACAAGCAAACTATGCAGTGAAAACAGAATCTATCAAAAACAGAACAGTCTGTAATGATCTGAACAATGACCGTACTTATGAACCTCCAAAACTTCTGAAAAATTATGAAAATTAAGGCAATTTGTATATCAATCAGAATAAAAAAGAATCAACCTAAAATCACTCCCTGGATAAGAATGAAAAATAATTTCGTGAGTGCAAAGTTTCTGTCTTTTTCAGCATGATCAAACAACTATAACCAAAACCAATCATAAAGGTTCTACTTGGCACAAACACAAAATAAAACACAAAAAACACAATCATAACATAATTATGATGGTGTGGAAAAAACAAAACAGAAATCAAAAAGCAAAAATAAACTCATTGGGTTGCCTCCCAACAAGCGCTATTGTTTAATGCCCTTAGCTAGGCATGATGATTTCAATGATGCTCACATAAAAGATAAGGATTGAAACACAACAAGAGCATCATGGAGCATATGGATAGCACATTTAAGTCTAACCCACTTCCTATGCATAGGGATTTTGTGAACAAACGACTTGTTGGAGCAGGAATTAACTAGCATAGGAAGGCAAAACAAGCATAGCTTCAAAAAATTCAACACATGGAGAGGAAGCTTGATACTATTGCAATAAGTAGAAGCATATGATCCTCTATCATAGTAATTTTCACTACCATCATGAATGAATTCAACAATATGACCAGCACCTAAATCATTCTTTTCATGATCTACAAGCATATAAATTTTTCTACTCTCCACATAAGAAAATTTATTCTCATCAATAGTAGTGGGAGTATCATAAAAGACTTGAGCACTACAAATTGTGTCCACAATGAAAAAGAAAGGTTTAGCAAAGGTGTTCTCGAGAGTATGAAAAGTTTTATCATCCCTCTTCTTTATAGCATAAGTATCCTCACAATAATCATCACAGATAGGGGGCATGCTTTCATCAAAATAATTTTGATCATTCAAAGTGGAAGAACTAAAAAGATCATCTTCATCAAATATAGTATCCCCAAGCTTGTGGATTTGCATATCATTAGCATCATGGGTATTCAAAGAATTCATGCTAACAACATTGCAATCAAGCTCATCATTCACATATTCTATGCCAAGCATTCTATGTAATTCTTCTTTCAGCACTTGAGCACAATTTTCCTTCCCATCATGCTCACGAAAGACATTGAAAAGATGGAGCATATGAGTCATCCTCAATTCCTTTTTTTGTAGTTTTCTATAGAAAGAACATGAAACAAAAAGATCGATTGCAGGATCTAAAGATATACCTTCAACCGCTAACCTCCCCGGTAACGGCGCCAGAAATGAGCTTCGTTGAAGGGATGTTAGTGCCGCTTACCTAGCCTCCCCGGCATAGGCGCCAGCAAAGAGCTTGATGTCTACTACGCAACCTTCTCCTTGTAGACGTTGTTGGGCCTCCAAGTGCAGAGGTTTGTAGGACAGTAGAAATTTTCCCTCAAGTGGGTGACCTAAGGTTTATCAATCCGTGGGAGGCGTAGGATGACGATGGTCTCTCTCAAGCAACCCTGCAACCAAATAACAAAGAGTCTCTTGTGTCCCCAACACACCCAATACAATGGTAAATTGTATAGGTGCACTAGTTCGGCGAAAAGATGGTGATACAAGTGCAAAATGGATGGTAGATATAGGTTTTTGTAATTTGAAATTAAAAAAACAGCAAGCTAACTAGTAGTAAAAGTGAGCACGAACGGTATTGCAATGCATGGAAACAAGGCCTAGGGTTCATACTTTCACTTGTGAAGTTCTCTCAACAATGATAACATAATTGGATCATATAACTAGCCGTCAACATGCAACAAAGAGTCACTCTAAAGTCACTAATAGCGGAGAACAAACGAAACCACCACAAAGTTATTCTTTCTGATCGATATATTTAAGAGTCCGTAGTAAAATAACACAAAGCTATTATTTCCGTTCAATCCATCATAGAGTTCGTACTAGAATAACACCTTAAGATACATATCAACCAAGACCCCAATGTCACCTAGATACTCCATTGTCACCTCAAGTATCCGTGGGCATGATTATACGATATGCATCACACAATCTCAGAATCATCTATTCAACCAACACATAGAACTTCAAAGAGTGCCCCGAAGTTTCTATCGGAGAGTCAAAACGTGTGCCAACCCATATGCATAGGTTCCCAATGTCACGAAACCCGCAAGCGGATCACCAAAACATACATCGAGTACTCACATGAATATCCAAACATGTGCCAACCCATATGCAGAGGTTCCCAATGTCACAAACCCGCAACTTGATCACCACAGATAGACACGTGCAAGACATACATCAAGTGTTCTCAAAGACTCAATCCGATAAGATAACTTCAAAGGAGAAACTCAATTCATTACAGGAAGGGAGAGGGGGGAGAACATCATAAGATCCAACTATAGTAGCAAAGCCCGTGGTACATCGAGATCAAGACATCTCAAGAACACGAGAGAGAGAGAGATCAAACACATAGCTACTGGTACGTACCCTCAGCCCCGAGGGATAACTACTCCCTCCTCATCTTGGAGATCGCCGGGATGATGAAGATGGCCACCGGAGATGGGTTCCCCCTCCGGCAGGGTGCCGGAACGGGCTCCAGATTGGTTTTTAGTGGCTTCAGAGGCTTGCGGCAGCGGAACTCCCGATCTAGGTTTCTTTTTGTGGGTTTCTGAATTTATAGGAATTTACGACGGTGGAATTATGTTGGTTGGGCCCATGAGGAGGTCACAAGCCTACTAGGTGCGGCCTAGGGGGGTGGGGGCGCCTTCTGGGCTTGTGACTCCCTCGTGGCTCTTTTGGCCTTCTTCCAAAGCTTCGGGGGTCTCTTTTGGTCAAAAAAAATTTATCGCAAAGTTTTATTCCATTTGGACTCCGTCTCAAAAAGGGTCAAAAACACGGAAAAAAACAGAAACTGGCACTTGGCACTGAGTTAATAGGTTAGTCCCAAAAAAGATATAAAATATCATATTCATGCATGTAAAACATCCAAAGTTGACAAGATAATAGCATGGAACCATCGAAAATTATAGATACATTGGAGACGTATCAGGAGCGAAGACAGAAGACCGTCCTGCTGGAGCCTGCTTGCTGACGGCTGCTAGGTGCCGACTGCACACTGCCGGCTAAAACCCGTCCAGCTGTAGTCTGCTCGCTGCCAGCTGCTGGCTACCGACTACAGCCTGCCGGCTGGAGACTTGTCTGACTGGAACCCGTCCGGCTGGAACCCGTCCGGCGAGAGACCTCTCCGACTGGAACCCGTCGGGCTGGAGCACGTCCGACTAGAACCCGTCCGACTAGAACGTGTCCATGTGGAAATCTGTGTGACTGGAACCCGTTCGGCTGTAACCCGTCCGACTCCAACCCATACGGATGGAACAAGTCCGGATGGAGCCTGTCCAACTGGAAACCTGTCCGGGTGGAGAGGAGAAAAGTCAGCTGCAACGTCCCATCAGACATGACGCCAAGATGCTGGAGCCTGCATCACTGCGCCCCAGCAGTCCAGTCTGCATCATTACGCATTAGTGACCTCCAACAATGAAGTTAGGCCATGTGGACCCCCTCACCCATCATCCCCAACAGTAAAGTTAGGCCACGTGGGCCACCCTTTGTCCCCTAGGCACCCCTTCATAAGTTGACCTAGGGAGCCAACCCACGGAGAGACCCATACAGACACACACATGCACACGAGCGGGAGGATTCTCCCTCGCTCCCCCATTCTCTTGTTCCCCATTATTTAGGAGAAGAGGAGAGCTCCCAGCCTCCTTCTTCTTCCTCCACACATCTCAAGGAGCACCATGTACAACCATATACTCTTCATATACACCACACATGCAGGAGTAGGGGTGTTACCTCCACACGAGGGCCCCGAATCTGGGTAAACCATCGTGTGTTGTTGCCCAACCCGTTCCGGATCTCCACGGTGACCTTGCTCTCACCTCTCTAAGCCACCACTGGCATCTGCCCTGCGAAAATACCATGAAAAAACTTAAACAGGATGATAAGTATTATTATGGTTATGAATTCGATTATGGACTAATCATGTGTGGTATGTGGATTTGTAGAGTATCCTTGGGACAGTTCTACCTCCTAGATACTCAATATATTTATTATTTTATTCTGCCATGTCTGTGGTGTCGCTTATACTCCCGACCATGGCAACTGCTACTACTTTCATATAAGCCCTTTATGTGGTGTCGCTCAGACGCCCGACTATGGCATGCATGCTATTACTTATTCATCGTTACCTTCATATAAGCCCTTTTTGTGGTGTCACTCCAAACGCCCAACTGTGGCATGTATAGTAATTTGTCCTTCTGCAAGTCCCTTTATGCGGTGTCGCCAAGACGCCCGACTATCGCTTGTATTTGCTAGTCCTTCCGAGGTGTCGCCTCAAATGCCCGATCGACAAGCTTATAATTTACTGTTACCATTCCTTGCTTTCTTAGACAACATTGGTGGAAATGGTTTATCTACATGAATGCATCCGTGAATTAATTCTTATGACATGATAGAGTCATTAAGTGTATTATGCATGCATCTCACCTGCTTTAACTTATGTGTTTCTTGATGTTTGCGAGTACATTCAATGTACTCACTGGCTTGTCCCTGGCTATTGTCTTGGCTAGATTTCACCGGAGAGGAGCTCGATGTCATCAGCCCCGAAATCTATAAGTCGAGGATAGCAGCCTTGTGAGATTGGAATTTATCCAGGTCTGCTGTTCGTGTGGAAATGGAGTCCATGGACACTGGAGATTCCTGGAGTTGCTTCCGCAGTCAGCCTCAAATTTGGTCCAACCCAATGGACCTTCATGGTCTTGTAACCCAAACTTTGTATTTTGCTTGGCATTTCTGTATCAAGTAATTGTCCACGAGCTACCAGAATCCTGGGGCTGGTGAACACAAAGGCCTGTTTTCTGGAAAAAAAAATCTCGAAAACCGGTTGCAACAACCTTGGTATCAAAGCTAGGTTGACTATTGGCTAAACCTATCTTAGCCAGGTCGCTATCGCTAACCCACATATTTATACATCCACGACCCAGCCTAGCCTAGCCAATATTCGACCATAGTGGCCATCCGACACCTTTTTAGCATTCGGTGCCCAACCTGTGACCCTAGCCCTTAAGCTATGTGTCTATGACTGACACCAGAGTTGTCGCATTCCCTAATGTGCTATGGAAGACTCCCTAGCCTATATCGGAAGGCCTTGCCTCAACCCATAAGACCGCAACCTTGAACCCCCACCCCAATAACCAAACCTGCAAGATGCCTGGCTGCGTTATTGGCAACAAGCTTGTCGCATCCGAGCTTGGCGACTTCGTAGCAATCCTCGCCGACCTCAGCAGCCATGTTTTGGGCATAGAAGATCCCCTAGTGTGTATTGTGCATGAGGAACCTGCGAGTGATGCTATCCGTCACTTTTGGGCCTCGGTGTACATCTTTGGAGGAGTTCCTCGCTTGAGTGCCCTTACCATTTTACTGGTAGAGCTGCCACCAGTGAAGCCCAAGCCCGTCAGGTTGCAGCCCGAGAGGCTATAGTCGAGCTGCGACATTTGTCGCCATGGATGAATAGCCGACTGTTCTGCTATTATCCTAGTCGTGAAGGCTATGGTAGTCCAACCCAAGTTGCCAGCGAAGACTTTGGGGCAGACCCTACCTTGGCTCAAGTTGTGTGCTATTTGAGAGCGCAGGAGGCACACATCAATAAGCTCACCCTTGATCTCTTAGTGAACCGCACGTCAACTTCTCGCCGGACCCCGGCAGGTAGTAAAGCTGCAACCGCCTCCAGCAACCAGCCCGTATTAATTGGGAGACCTATCGGATCCCTAAGGTCTGCCCCAGCATTTATGTTAACTACCCCAAGCATGACCCTGGCAGAGCTTCATCGCAGTTTGGTTGCCTTTTACAATGAAGCTGCGCCAATGGCGCGCCGTCCGAGACATCGTCGCCACCGCAATCCTGCAACCCTCTTCCATGGCCCAGTCAACTCTCGAACCATGGAAAACGAAGGAGCCTTGTTGGTTACTCAGCCCGCCCGCTTAGAGGCCAACGAGGGCGGAGGAAGTCCATCAGATAGCTTTCAATCCCTAGTAACCGCATTACCTTGTAATGTTGTGTTCGCATGTTGTAATAAGCCGGTTTTTAAATAAAATTGTAGGATGTGTGCACGTCTTTGTGTTTAAAGGTACAATTGCGTAGGCCAGTCCGCATGACCTTAAGATAATTTTTTGGGCGTGACCACCTAGCCACCAAACTAGCTACGTGAGTGATGTGCCAACTAGGGAGTTGATAACCGAGACCCCGTCCGTGTAAACCAGGCCACACCACTGCCATACTGTGTGTCCCTAAAACCAGGCACCATATTGAGAACACCCCCATGACCTCTCCTAGCACTTATCCTTTCAAGTGGCATTTAAAAAAATCATTGAGTGCTTGAGTCCTTGATTGAGACCATTTTAATCCTCTATTTAAATCAAATGGGGATATACTTTTAATTTGACCATGTTGTTTAAATCTAATTGCTGGTTTTTCATCACTTTTAGAACCACTCCTTTTCTGTAATTATATAGTTCTCCCCCAAGTAGAACTTATTAAATTATGTTGGGACTTAAGTGATTGCATGAAAACATTTCTTTTCTTCTCACAAATTCATCGAATATCTTTTTTATATAAATATTTTTGCCAAAGGTTCTCTTATTCAAAGTTGACTTTTTAATTCCTCTAAGGACATATTTTATACTTCAACCTTTTGATAATTTTTTCTAAAAATTCTACAAAAATTTGTGGGTGACATGTGATGTTCCTGGATCAAATTTGTGTAAAAACATAGCCAAGTGTTTTGAAAAATTTGAGCACATTATTTTCTTTTCTATTCTTGCCCAGTTTGGTGTTTGTATTACAACCCCTAGCTATAACCTTTTAAGAATTGCACAAAAATTTGGGGATGTCAAGTGATGCATGGCATTCACTTTTATGCAAAAACCCAACTATGTTCTTTGGAAAAATTTAGCAAAACAACCACTTTTCTATTCAGGTCCAGTTTGGTACTTTGTACTACAACCATGTTTTGCTTTGCTCTAATTGCCTTGAGATTTTTCCTGCTTGTAGAACACCCTACCAAAACCTTAAGTCCATGAATTGAGCCCCATTGGAGGATTTTGAATGACTGTAATAATAGTATTAACTTGCTATCCAGAATTGATTTTCTCAAAACTTTGCATTAAAAAGTTTAACTTTTTGCCAAACTAACTTGACCATCATGACTAACACCTAAGGAGACCTTGATCTGCTAATTTTGGTGGCGAGAGGAGCTCCCTAGGTGCCCTTGACATTCTATCGAACACCTTGAGTTCATATATTCATTTGCATGGATTTTTATTTGCATTCTTGAGTTGCTCCCGTGACCCTAGAATCTTGTCTAGCAGTTTTTCCTTCACATATAACCTAACCGTGGGGAGATCCATAGCAACCCGAGCCTTGTAGCATTGCCACGCATTCTGTCAAAAGCTTGGTGGGTGTGTCCAGAGCGCGCCTAGAGCGCACCTTTTTCTGCCAACGTGCCTGAGCTGCCGCGTCAGCAACCCCCGCACCCCTTGCCCCCTCGACAGCCCCAGGGTCGAGTCAAAGCCCCGACAAGATTTCCCCCTCCCTGTTGTTCCCTGCTGCACACCCTTGCTGCACTCGAAGCACTGCTGTAGCCATCAAAGCCGCGGTGGCCGGCGCTCACTTCGGCCATGCCATGGCCACGTGTAACACCCAAGATTTTTTAACTTTTATTTTCTTGATTTCCTTGGAATTTAAATTTTTGACTTGACAAGAACTTTGAAGTTTTCTTGCTAATCTCCATGAGAGAAAACTTTTGAGCTTCTTCTCCACCAAACAAATTCAGAAATATTCTCTTGGCCCTTTATCAAAGAAAAAAATGAAATGGTTAAAGGAATATTTCTTTTATTCTTAATTTGGATTTTTCCATAAGCCTATTTATTATTATTTTTAAAGGAATTAATCACCACCTTCTGTTTTGAATATTTTTACTCCTCTCCTAGCCCTAAGAATTGTTTCTGGATGTTTTCAAAAAAATTAGAAGGGATGGATCACCCCCCAATTATTTTATTTATTAAAATGGGATTTTCTGTAATCATTTTGAGCTCCAGAAAATTTTCAAAGGAACCTTCTTTTTCCTTTGGAATCTTGACCCCAAACCTTGGCAGTTTGTACTCCTTAGTATCCTCATTCTATTCCAGCAAAAACTTTAAGTTCTCAAGTTTGAAAAATTCAAATTTGGTTTGACTCAAGGTTGACCCCACAAACTCATTTTTGATTCAAACCTGCATTAAACCCCACCAAAAATTCTGATTTTTTTCGCAGCATCATATCTCCTAATGAGAGTGCTCTCCTAAAAAATTCAGCCTCAAATTCTTTTTCTAGCTGCCTTTTTCTTTCTATCGAGCACCTCAGCTGCAATCTGTCTGAAATTGTTTGAATTAACTTCATACCGACTTTCAGACAGAGCACCGCTCCCCCCCTCGTCGCCAATCTCGCCAGTAAAAACGCAATGGCCATTATTCTTGTGCCCTGATCCTATCTGCATCGCCGCCCGCAGCATTGGCCTCTTCTCCTCGTCGGTAGCTCACCGACAGAGCCGGCCAAATCTTTGGCAGCGGCTCAGTAGCAGCCGCAGCAGCCCCCCTTTGCTCCTGCTGCCACCGCGTGCCCCTCCTCGACTGTGTGCTCCCCAAAGACCGTCGCCACGCACCGTGCAGCTCAGAGCACGGGTTCTGCAGCCGCAGTGTGCATCAATGGCCGTGTCGTCGCCGCATTGCCACGGTCGATGACCAGCCTCTCTCTGGTCAAAAATGGAACCCAGTGGTGATTAGGTTCGATCCTAGCCACCTAACCTCCTGCCCAAGCTCCTGCATCCCGGAACTGCTCACCGGAATTAATGTCGTAGCTCGTCTCGCGGCGCCTATTAATATAGCTCCTCTCCAATTCTTCTGACCTCACCCAGGTCTTCCCCACCCTCCATCTCCATCTCTAGGAATCAGTCGATCCAGGAAGGGGTCCTCGAGGGGCCTTCTTCCCAGCTCAGGCCGCCTCGATCCGCTTCGGGATCCGGGCTCTCTCGTGCAGTGTAAGTAGAGGTAGGACCGCCTGAGGCATTCGTTTGCATCCAGGAGCTCCTCCCCTACTTACCCCGTGCTCAATTCCTTTGTAGAAGCTCTTTGTCGTCGATCTCCTCGCCTCATCGGAGTTGCTGCCGTCGGAGATCTGTTGTCGTTGATGTCATGCGAGTCAACGGTGAGTGCACCCGCAACCCTAGCTGGCTCTACCCTCCCTCCTAGCATCGCCGGCGATCGTCAAAAGGTCTGGCACCGTTGGAGCATTTGAACCTGATAGGCGGACCCCCCCCCTGTCAGTGTCTCTCTCTCCCTCCGAAGCGTTTTGATGGAAACGTATTCGGCCAGTAGCCGTTTTCCTTTCGGGGAAACGTCTTTCCCCTCGGGCGTTTTGAATAAATCTCAGTCTAGCCCATGTTTCTATTAAAACTAATTACACAATAGTCCCTGATACTGATTTGGCTATAACTTTTGATCCATAACTTATTTTCCAGTGATTCTTTTTGGAAATTGTTCCCAGTAATGCCTAGTTTAATTTAAGATTTTTCTAAAAATATTTTGAGACTACTAGCTAGGCAGTGCCACTTATACCCTTGTTTGATCTATACCGTAGATTCCGACACCGAAATTCTGGACGTCAACTGTACCGAGCTTGATCCCGACAACGTGGAACCAGGCAAGCATGTTTGTTACTTTTGGTGTGATCTTTGCTAACTTAAATCATATTTATTACTCATCACCTTGCATATTTCATACCTGCTATACATATTCAACCATGATAAAAATATGATGTTGGCAAGTGATAGTTATGAAAGGTTGTGGAATAGCCAAGTCATGCGGAACGTGATAGGTTATGGCCTTGTCATGGCATGAGCACAATGGTGCTGGTATAAAATTGTCAAACTCCAGTATCGACCTAGATCGAGTCTTGTCCGTGTCATACTTCTTATCTTGCTACCACAGGTCCCTAGTTAATGGGTTCGGTATAGTCAGTTGTAGACCTAATATTAGTTACACACCAATAGAGGGGACGGTATGAAGGTATCCATGGCCCTGGACTAAATCCAGTCATCCGGTCAGGGGGCATGGGTGTTTCCGGTTTGGGACCGGAAGGGAGGGCACTCCCATGAGAGCGCGGTATAAATTTTTTGATCCCATGCTAATCGAGGTCGGAGCCTCCCCGTCTTATGGTTTTATCTTGGCAGCGTAGTCCAGGTGAATTCGTGCTTCGCAGAGGTAAAATGGGTTTGTGTGAATTCTGAGCGTTCACTTCTAAAATGTCATACGCGGAATTTGTCATATTGACTATTGAAAACCGTGGGCTATGGGTAAAGAGTACATCCTCTGCAGAGTCAAAACTATTCGAGTAGCTGTGTCCCCAGTCAAGGACGTTGTTCGATGAGTCAAGTGTCGGTTCTAGAGTCGGTCTTTGGAGTATAAGTGGTATTAAAATAATGGATATGGTGAACCATATGATGACGAGGGACATTACCATATCATGATTATTACTCTGGACTAACCCTTATGATTTTTTTTGGATATCCTAGGAACGGTTCTACCTCCTGGATATTCAATATTTATTCCCTTATTTCTTATAAGCCCTTTATGAGGTGGTGTTGAGATGCCCGACTGTGGCATTGTTTTATTATTTCTTATAAGCCCTTTATGAGCGGTCGATGAGACGCCCGACTGTGGCATTGTTTTATTATATTCTTATAAGCCCTTTATGAGGTATCGCGGAGACGCCCGACTGTGGCATTGTTTTATTATTTCTTATGAGCCCTTTATGAGGTGTCACTGCGACACCCGACTGTGGCACGTTGTTTTATTTTATTCTTGCCCTTACTATGGTGTCGTAGAGACGCCCGTTCGAGGCTTATTATTTATTTCATACCCTATGTGAGGTGTCGCTCGGACGCCCACGGTGGTTTATTTTATTTTGCCGTTACGGATATCTCAGGAGGACTACCGCTTGATTTATCAACTAACTTATTTACTTTCTGCACTTATATTGTGGATACAACTTGACTCTAACCATGCGTAATTAAATCAACTTCATGCATCTCATCTTTTGTGCAAACTGTTTGCGAGTACTTCTCGGAGTACTCACTGGCCTGTTGTTGTGGCCAGATATGGATGAAGGAGACCTCATGGATGGAGAGTTCGATAGCGAGTCCGATGTTTAGAGGAGTCCCAGTCAGTCATGCGATCCTCGAGTCCATTGCTATTTTATTCCAGCGCTTCTGCCACCCAAATAAATCATTGAGCTTCACTATGAGGCTGAGTGCGTAGTAGTACTTGTCATGTCACATTACTCTGATGGGACGTGCCCCCTTTATTTTCTCGAGCAGTAGAGTCACCCTAAGAACATTGTAACATTTCCATCTATCCTAAGACTTGGATATGTTCTAATAATTTGTAGAGCGACCCTCGCTCTACTTCTATAATATTAAGTACTACTGGTTTTCTATATCAAGTTAAGTCTGTCAGTGGGAAATATTTTCTTCACTATGGACGCACATGGCTGATTTCCAATTAAATCATTTATTTAGAAACCGGTCGTGACAAACTTGGTACCAGAGCGAGGCTGACTGTAGGAAACCCCTAGGTACGATCGCTGACCGGATTAGTCGTTTTATTTCCTGCTGGTGTTAGCAATTAGCTGTTAGTCAACATATATTTATGTTTTGACTATTCGAATTTTTTTGTTTCGTAGATGGCTGGCAACGGTTGCCCGTCGTAGGTGTTCGCCAACGAGCCAACGGGATTTTCACGACTACTGTCAGCAATCGTGAAGATCGCGATTGAGCCGACGGTCCGCACCGAGTACACGTTTTACCACAAGATCAGCGACTCCCTGACTATGCATCAGGCGTTGGTGCATTTTGTTGGTGGTTGACCAGAGTATCGTCACCTTCGCTTTGTTGGGAGAGCCATGTCTATGGAGAGGCACGCTACTCAGATGGCAGCCAGGGAGGCGATTGCTCGTCTCCAGGACACTCTTCCAGCAATGAAGACTCATCCTCATTATTATCAGCCATGCCACGTGTCGTACACCAACCACTATGCCTTTGCATGCCCCAGAGGAGAGGAAGGTGATGCTCTTGGGATGCTCGTGCAGTATGTCCGAGCCCTAGAATTAGCTTTTGATGGATTAGTGGATGACTTGGTGGCTTCTTGCATGGAGCACCTTACTCGTCCTCACCACTGGACTGAGCTCCTTCGTCCAGCACCACCTAGGCCATGCCCGTCTTGTTCTGCCTCATGCACTCTGCCAGCACAGCTTCGCCACCAGCTGCCTACCATTGAGGATTTCAATCAAGTTATTCCTCCTGCCCCCATTAGAGCTGCTATGCTTCTCAGGCATGTGCGCGCCTCGCTGTCTCGCGCAGTCCGCTTAGAGCCAATAGAGGAGGAAGTGAACTCCCCAGCTCCTCATCTGGGACTTTCTCTGGGTCAGCCAATCCGGGTTCCTTCCGACTCTGCCTAGAGAAGGTGTAGCAAATCGCTAGTACGCATGTATGATATGTATGATACGGATGATACTCTTCTCCTAGACCGTAGGGAAGTAGTGTGTTGCGTCATGTAGGACAGGAGAAGTGGACTAGCTTAAATAACAAGTATGGCATACTAGAGTACGATTAGAGTGGTATGTATAATGATCGATGTAAGATGTACCGTTGTCCTTCTCCAAATAGGACGATTATGTTATGAAAAATCTTGCAGTGTTTCTTTGGAAAATGTTTCTGAATTCTTTTCATTTGAGTTTCATTTTCTTATTGGTTCTCGCAACATTAACCCAGCTTTGAGAAAAGGAGCCGAACCTGAACATGCTCAATGCCAAGGGACAATGGGGAAAATCAATCCACTGAGACAGGGAACAACTTCACTGAAGGCCAGTCTAGCCAGCATGAAAGCAACCCAGCACTTTCAGAAGTCTGTCTTTTATATGAGCAGAGCCAACAACAGCATCATGAAATGATGAATCAACTAATGAACATGGGAAATTAGTGTGGTCCACATCCACAATACTCCAGACTAGCTGAATGATACGTCTCCAACGTATCTATAATTTTTGATCATTCCATGCTATTATATTATCAACTTTGGATGTTTTATATGCATGAATATGCTATTTTATATTATTTTTGGGACTAACCTGTTGACCTAGAGCTCATTGCCAGTTTCTGTTTTTTCCTTGTTTTTGACCTTTTTCAGATAGGAATATCAAACGGAGTCCAAACGGAATAAAACTTTCGCCGTGATTTTTATGGAAAATATCAAAAATACCAGAAGAAAAAGATACCGGAGAGGAGTCCCGAGGAAGCCACGAGCCAGGGAGGCGCGCCCACCCCCCTGGGCGCGCCTGGGGGGGATCGTGACTCCCTCGTGGGTCCCCCTGACTTGTTCTCGCTGCCATCTAGTCTTATAAATACAAAAACCTCCAGAAATAAACCTAGATCAGGAGTTCTGCCACCGCAAGCCTGTGTAGCCACCAAAAACCAATCGGGAGCCGATTTTGGCACCTTACCGGAGGGGGAATCTATCTCCGGTGGCCACCTTCCTCATCCCGGCGATCTCCATGACGAGGAGAGAGTAGTTCTCCCTCGGGGCTGAGGGTATGTACTAGTAGCTATGTGTTTGATCTCTCTCTCTCTCTCGTGTTCTTGAGATGTCATGATCTCGATGTACCGTGGGCTTTGCTACTATAGTTGGATCCTATGATGTTTTGAATTGAGTTTCCCCTTTGAAGTTTTATCACCGGACTGAGTCTTGATGAACACTTGATGTATGTCTTGCACGTGTCTATCTGTGGTGACAATGGGATATTCATGTGAGTACTTGATGTATGTTTTGGTGATCAACTTGCTGGTTTCGTGACATCGGGAACCTATGCATATGGGTTGGCACACGTTTTGACTCTCCGGTACAAACTTTGGGGCACTTTTTGAAGTTCTATGTGTTGGTTGAATAGATGATTCTGAGATTGGGTGATGCATATCGTATAATCATGCCCACGGATACTTGAGGTGACAATGGAGTATCTAGGTGACATTAGGTTCTTGGTTGATATGTGTCTTAAGGTGTTATCCTAGTACGAACTCTAGGATAGATTGAACAGAAACAATAGCTTCGTGTTATTTTACTACGGACTCTTGAATAGATCGATGAGAAAGAATAACTTTGTGGTGGTTTCGTACCTGACAATAATCTCTTCGTTTGTTCTCCGCTATTAGTGACTTTGGAGTGACTCTTTGTTGCACGTTGAGGGCTAGTTATATGATCCAATTATGTTATCATTGTTGAGGGAACTTCACTAGTGGAAGTATGAACCCAAGGCCTTGTTTCCACGCATTGCAATACCGTTCGTGCTCACTTTTATTATTATTTACCTTGCTGTTTTTATATTTTCAGATTACAAAAACCTATATCTACCATCCATATTGCACTTGTATCACCATTTCTTCGCCGAACTGGTGCACCTATACAATTTACCATTGTATTGGGTGTGTTGGGGACACAAGAGACTCTTTGTTATTTGGTTGCAGGGTTGCTTGAGAGAGACCATCTTCATCCTACGCCTCCGACGGATTGATAAACCTTAGGTCACCCACTTGAGGGAAAATTGCTACTTTCCTACAAACCTCTGCACTTGGAGGACAAACAACGTCTACAAGAAGGTTACGTAGTAGACATCAAGCTCTTTTCTGGCGCCGTTGCCGGGGAGGTTAGCGCTTGAAGGTATATATTTAGATCCTGCAATCGAATCTTTTAGTTTCTTGTTTTATCACTAGTTTAGCTTATTAAAATAAAACTACCAAAAAATGGAATTAAGGTTACCTCATATGCTTCATCTTTTTAATGTCTTTCTGAAAATGATGGAAAAGAAAATTGTGCTCAAGTGCTAGAAGAAGAATTACATAGAATGCTTGGCATAAAATATGTGAATGATGAGCATGATTGCAATGTAGTTAGTATGAATACTTTGAATATCCATGATGATAATTGTGATTGCACTCTTCATGATGAAAATATTTCCTATAAGCATCTTGATTTCTGTGGAATGCATAGAGTTTGCAAATATATACCAAAAAGGGAACATAGATTATGTAAGATGCATAAGTATTTAGAAACTAAGTTGTTGCATGTGAGGCTAGATGATTGTGCTGAAATATTTAATATTGATAGCCGTCCTTGTGAACTTTGCAATGAACATGGTCATTTAAATATCCAATGCAAATTGTTTCATGATCAAATCGTGTCCAAATATTGTGATGACTTGATTTCCCTTGCGTATCATAATGAACTTAGTTTGCTTCTGAGATATGAAGAAATGAAACGTATAACTAAGAGCCTCCCAGATTGGGATATCATGAAAATACTTGATTATGATCTAGAAGAAATTTCTTTATATTGTGCGGTAAATTGCATTGAGAATCCTTATATCGCCAATTACTTAAAGGCGAGAAAACAAATGGAAGATAAAGATAATACTAACGAAGGGGAACAGGTTTCCCAATACCCTCCTATTATTTTTTATGATGAATCAGGTAACGAGGAGGAGCTTTCTATTCAACCAACCTCTCCAAAAAGAAGATTGGAAAAATTAAGTAAACCTTCACATGATGGGGTGAAGAAGAAGAAAAGATGGAAAAAAGATAAAAAGGTATCTCTCCCAAATAATGTTGCTCCTATTATCGATATGCCTCATGAGAATGAATCAAAAATAAATGTAGAGGATGACAATAATTGCTATACTCTTGGTGCTATTCATACTATTAATGATGAGAGTGATTATGTCTATGATATGCAAAACCACAAGCTTGTGGATGCTATGTTTGACGAGAATGACTTGTTTGAGAATATATTTGCTACAATTAATGTTTGTCCCAAGCTTGGGGATGCTACGTTAAACGAAGATGATCCTTTTAGTCCCCCCACTTTGAGTGATCAAATTTACTATGATATTTACATACCTCCTGTCTATGATGATTATTGTGATGATACTTATGCTATAAAGAAGAAGGATGATACTTGTCACAATTCTGAGTACCCTTTTGCTAAACCTTCCTCTTTCAATGTGGAAACTATTTGTAGTATTCAAGTCTTTTATGATACTCCCACTATTAATCATGAGAATAAATTTGCTTATGTGGAGAGTAGTAAAAAATTTATGCTTGTAGATCATGAAAGAATGATTTAGGTGCTGGTTATATTGTCGAATTCATTCATGATGCTACTCAAAATTATTATGAGAGAGGATCATATGCTTCTATATATTGCAATAATATCGAATTTCCTGTTTATATGTTAAAAATATTGAAGTTGTGCTTGTTTTACCTTCCTATGCTAGTTGATTCTTGATCCAATAAATTGTTTGATCACAAAATCCCTGTGCATAGGAAGTGGGTTAGACTTAAACATGCTAGTCATATGCTTCATGATGTTTCCGTTATGTTTGAATTCTTATCTTCTATGTGAGCATCATTGAAATCATCATGCCTAGCTTGAAAGGCATTAAAGAAAAGCGCTTGTTGGGAGACAACCTAACATATATCCTTACTTTTTTCTGTGTTCACATGATTAGTATACTGTATTAATCATGTTCTATATATTTTATTTCAATAAATTGCCAAGTAAAGCCTTTATGATTAGTTTGGGTGACAGTTGTTTGATCATGCTGAAAAAGACAGAAACTTTGCGCTCACGAAATTATTTTTCGTTCCTATAAAGAGAGAGATTTTGAGTTGATTCTTTTTGCTGTTGTTTTACATACAAATCTATACTTGTACTAATTAAGGACTCCTAAAAAATTCCTACGTTAATTAGATTTTACAAGCCGTTAATCTGGTGGGACCAAATTATTACGGTTTAGATTGACCTAGAGAAAAAAAACCTATAGTTTATCTCTCCAATGAGAAAAACTGTAGAGAATCTGACTTATCTCTCTCCCGTAAGCCAATCACTCACGTATAAAAAATATTGACTTATCTCCAAGTAAAATATCTCTCTCACCAAACAAGCCTTCATGTTAATCCTAAAGGACAACTTATAGATAACCATCAAATCTTAATCCTACGTCTAGAAGAAAACGTGATATGGAATCTTTATTCCCATGCGTTTACAAGTGAAATCTGATGGACCTATAAGTCTATGGGTATTATGTTTGGAAAGAAAGACCCAAGAGTCCATGACTATTACGCTTGAAAGGAAGGAAACTTGCGATCATAAAAGAACATGCAAGACAGGCGGAATGGCCTTGATAGGACGTGACAACAAGTCGTACATGCAAAGTTCTGAAGGAAAAAAACAATAGAAAATGAGATTTCTGTGACTTGGACTTTTCAGTTCATATACAAAAGGAGACGTCTAGATATGTCACGTAATTAAAAATAATATCCTCTTAGCTCTCCCTGAGCATAACAATCACATTAAGCTTTCCCCTTTGCGTGTAGTACAAGCAAACAAGCTACCAAGTTAATGTTTTTTTCTAGAAATGTACAGATGAAATTTACACAACTATACGTACATAATTCTATTAAACATATGTACGTATATCATGGATAAATTATGATCTCATCCCTAAAAATCTGCGTACAATACTTCAATTATTGTGCATAAATCTAGGTATGTGAGCTAATTTGTCTCATTTAGAAATCACTATGCACACAGATGCAGAAGGCTAATATGCATGTACAATACTAATTTCATCCATAAAACACACTTAAGTTTATATTCCTAAATTTCAACATGAGATGCATATAGTTGTTATCTGAAAATATAAATAATTACTATAGAAAAAGGTCTAAATATTTATTACAGATATACTTAATAAATAAATCCTAGATTATATAAAAAAATTCAAAAACACAAAACAACATGAGAGCATCAGATTCCTATAAAAAATCTAAAATTTCTAAACCGTGCGAGTGCATAAAAAGCAAAGTGATTTCAGAAGTTCGGACACTTGATGCAAGTTACATATACTATACTTACCCCGTTAGTAAAATACACTTAACTATATATTACCAAATTTGCACCTGACATGCACATAGTGTTTTATGTAAGTATAAAGAAATTAGTATAGATAAATTTCTAAATCTATGTCACAAATATATTCAAGAAACAAATCATACATTCTATTTTAGAAATACCAAATTACTAAACCACACGAGTGCATCATAAACCAACTGATTTCAGATGTTTGTATACAAGGTGTAGCTTTTGTATTTATAATATATGTCCGAGGAAGAAGCGCACAACGCGGGAGTGCTTATACTATATAAAACAAAGCCATGTGATAGTACTCAAAAAGAGAGATGTTCTCTAAATAAATTTATGGCAGAAACATCATCTGGATAATACAAATGTATATCATGGACAAGGTATGTGCTTCTCTCAAAAAAAATGGACTCGGGTAAGGAATAGGGGTGATGGCCTATAGAAATTCATCCTTTACTTCTTCCGATGGCTTAGTTGGGATGTCAAAAGGAACAATTTTCCAAGATGTGAAATAAATTTATGGCATACATCCAATAATTAGGAGAATTCTTAGATAAAACAGAATAATAAGCCAATATAACTATAGATGCCAATTTGAAAATAGACTTCATAAATTTAGTATTCTAATTTATAGTCCAAGTAAAAAATGATATGATCGGAAAACTAGAAATATAGTGAATAAGTATAATGAGGTCATCCATATTATCCCGTGCAAAAAGATTAATAAGAAAGTTGAAAGATATATGATGATCCACTATGTTTTAAGTATAGTGCATACGAAAATATAATATTTTACGCTGTAAAAATAAGTAGTAAAAGTAATTATCAATATTTAATCCTTATGTGTATGAAATTTAAAATAAATAATTACTGGATGTTTTTAGGTATTATATTATAGATTTTCAAAAATCCCTAGCACGTGCAGTAGCACGGGTTGATGACTAGTTTCCTCAATTTCCATAATTGTTTCAGAAAATTTGGAGGTGCAGAAGTATGGTTATCATTCAGATCATTACAGACTGTTCTGTTCTTGACAGATTCTGTTTTCAATGCAGAAATTGCTTGTTTTTGTGTTTCCATAGATTATATTAAGTGATATAAATTGTGGAAATGATAAGATATGGTAGAAATTTTGTGCGAGCATTTATGAACCGTGTCTTGACAGTACCAAAATGAATGATTTGTCTTTATTATACTAACCCATCTCACGAAGTTCCGTTAAGTTTTGTGTTGTGAAGTTTTCAAGTTTTGGGTAATGTTTGGATCGACAAAGGAACAAGGAGTGTGTCACATCCCTGACACCTTAAGCAAGTTATTCTTGTGCTCATGTCTTCTTTGCATTTGCATCTAAGAATTTTCAACAAGAACAAGAAAGTGTCAAAGGAAAAACTCAAAACCCTAGCCACTACTTTAAATAAAGAAAATCTCAAACTAGTTAAAATCAATGAACCCCAAATGGCCTCAAGAAATGTTCAAACTTTGTGATAAATCATGAAAGTAAATGAGCATTGGAGAAAACTATTTTCTTGACACTTTAAGCATTTTAAATTAATGCAAAAAGCCACTGGTTTCAAATTTTAAATTTGAAATCAGAAACTTTAAACTTTCAAAAATGTTGAAAACTTTAGGAATGGTTGGAAATATTCCAACAAATATTCTAGGGTGCTTAACATAGTTTTTGCAATTTGTTTTGGAGCTGAAATAAATAGCAAAATATTGAAATAGCTAAAACAGAAACAAAAACAGAAAAAAATGGGAAACTCTTACGTGTCGCCTAACCTGACCCGGCCCATCTCCCTGAGTCGTCTCCTCCCTCGCGCCAGTAGGAGCAGGAGGTGGCCGCCGCCTTCTCCGGCGCGGCCACGCACCTGTGCGCCTGCCTGGCCGCCGCCTTGCGTTGGCAAGGCCGGGGATAAGCTCCCCGAGGCCTCCTCTATCCATTCCCAGCGTCAGCTCTCTCCCTCCTCCCGGAGCTCTCCTTCCCCTTCTGCCGCCATTGGAGCCGAGCAAAGCTCGAGCTGCCCGTGCCCCTAGCCTTAGCATCCTCTTGCTGAGCACGCCGTTAGCTCCACCTCGTCGGTCTGGTCATCCCTGCAGAAGCTGAAGTCTCCCCGAGCTCTGCATCGCCCCAACGCCATCGTCTTCCACCTCCGGCCGCCGGACCTCTCCCGTCGATTCGCTCCCTCTGGCGCACCCCCGAGCCCTACAACAACACCATCGGAACCGCCGTGAGCTCGTCTTCGTTTCCCCTCTCACCCCACGCTCTTCCGTGCACCGTAGCCCCGTTCCTCACCAAGGCCGAGAGCACCTCGCCGCCGGTCATGTCGTCGTCGTCGCTGTGGTGTCTGTTCCACGCGCTCGAGCTAGGGATCGAGCTCCTGGGGCCTCCAGGAGTGTGATGAGCCCATCAGCTGTCCTCCCCGTGCCCTAGAGCCATCAACCGCGGGAGGCCGAGCTTCGGCCACCGCTTCGGCTCGTCGCCGGCGCCTCTCCCGGCGACCCTAGCCTCCCTTGATGCCCCTGCCAGATCGGCTACTTCGCCAGCGTCCCGTAGCTGCAAACCGCGCTCGAATTGGTGTCGTGCAGCGCCGTTTAGGTCGTCTCCGGTGAGCCCTCCGCCCCGGGCTTGGTCGCCGGCGACCACACTCCGGTGGGCGTCGACGTGGCCGACCATTAGGGCGTAATTGCCCTCCCCTCAGTCATTGCCAGAGGGCCCCACGCCTGGTCAAACCCCAATGAGGGGCTGGTCAGAGCGGGGTTAGCCCCGGGATCACTGACTAGTGGGTCCCCCCTGTCAGGTTTGACCTGAACAGGTCGGCTGACCTGCTGACGTCAGGCTGATGCAATAAAGAGAATTTCCAGTACATAAATAATTCCAGGAAATTGCTAAAACTTGTAAAAATCATAGAAATTCATCTGTAAATCCAATGAAAATAATTTATATATGAAAAAGTATCAGAACGATTCAAGGATTCTGAATATGCTATTTTCAACCATGTTTGAAAAAGTTAAAGGACCCTAACATGTAGAATAAGGAATAATTCAATTCTTATAATTACTTTTTAAATGGAATTTGGAAAATATTCAAATTTCATTATGAATGCCATGATCACACACTGTGCTAATTACAAATCAGTACCTTAACATGACATCTCATGCATGCTAACATCAAGTTGATCTGAGCATCAGGTCGAATCAATTAAACCGGTATCCGAGACTACCTCGTTTGAATTGATATTCGAATGTGATTCAAATCAACTCTAAACCTAATACATATTGATTATAATAACTTATCACCTTGCATTCTCATGCCATGCTCATGCATCATTTTGATTGCATATGATTGTTATTGAATGTTGCCATTCATTTCGGTAGGCTCCGCACCCTCGGATTCCACCGAATATCCGTCTGACGGATATTGTCCCTCCTCTGAGCAACAAGGCTAGAAACCCTTTTGATCATCCCGATAATTCCCATGTTCTTGCTCCTGCACTTATTTATTGCATTAGGATCAAATGCTACAACTGCTTTTGCCACGTTAGTTGAACCCACTTCCTTTGCATGACCCAACCTTGTCACAGTAAATAGCCGAACCTTGCAACCTAGCATACGTGGTAGTTGCCTGAGCTATGATGTGCCTTATCCTGCTATGCATGCTATGCTTAGAGTTGTGTATGGTCTGTCATCTGGGAGATGGACAGAAATGTGGAATGTGTTCGGTAAGCAAAGGTCGTGTGTTGAACCTGATTTGGTAAAGGTACCGGTGAAAGGCTGTGTAGGAGTACATGGCGGGTTGTTTCATTGGAACCGTCCTTAGGAACTGAGTTCCGTGTATGTAATCCAAGACTAGATACTACCACATGCTGGGCCCTGAAATATGACCCCGCTCGGCCTATTAACCGCGTAGTACTCGGTCCAGGAGTTGCAAGTAGTTTCTGGTGTTTATAGTAATGCTGGAGGCCGTGCATTGTGCTGACCTGAGAGGTGGGCTGTGATGCGGTAGGCAGTGGCACGGTGTACCAAGTGGCACCCGGATGGTGGGCTTGGGAACCCTGCGCACATCGTTTGAGGCTGTGGAGGAAACCCCGGCCGGACTTCCGTACGGGTTACTCTCAGATAGGCGATAAACCTGGACTAGGTACTAGTGTGGTTAACGGTCGTGGCCGACTCCCTCGCTGGGCTTCCGCTTGAAGGTTGTCGAGGTGCATGACGTGCACATGGCGATAAGTGGCGAGAGCGTGTGTGACGAAGTACACCCCTGCAGGGTTACGATCTATTCGAATAGCCCCGTCCGCGGATATGGACTACTTGGAGACATATGTTGTTCATAGATAACTTCAATGGCTACTCATAAAATTGCCAAGATAAGCGTGAGTGTCGTGGACGGCATTTCCGTACGGAGACGGAATGATTCCATGATAGTGTATTGTTGTGGTGTTAGTGGACTCGTGTGCGAGAAATCAAGTTGTCAAAATTATTTAAAAATGCAAGTTGTCTAGCCACGAGTCAAATGCTGGCTTTCCTCATGAAACCCCACAATACCTTTTGATACCTTGCATGAGTAGTTAGTTATCCTAAAGTCTTGCTGAGTACCTTCGTACTCATGTTTGTTTAATAAATGTTGCAGAGGTTGCTAATGACCCTAATGGAGGGTTCTTCGTAGACATCGACGACGACGAGTAGCTGGTGTCCCAGCTACGATCTGGCCCTACGTTGGATCTGTAGTATAGTCAGGCCATGTGCCTTCTAGTTGCCCTGTCTGTACTCAGACAGTTTAAACTCTTCCGCTGGCTTGTAACTGAATGACTCCTATTATGGGTCGCGAGACCCTTAATGTGTAATATTATATGTGTGGCTCTTCCGAGCCTTTTAAATAAAGCTTGTATGTTTATGGTTATGTTGTGATGCCATCGATGTATCTATACATATCGGTATGCCATGCGTACGTGTGTCATACTTGATATGTATGGGGTTCGATTACTTAGTGTGAACTTTAGTAGCACTCCTTACAAGGAAATGCCCCTTTGTGATCCAATGAGCCTTGGTAGTTCGCTACTGCTCCGGACACATTGGTTGACCGGCATGTGTCCTTCTTAGCTGCTGTGTCTGTCCCCTTTGGGGAAAATTCACGCGATGTAATGGAGTCCTTGTAGCATGCTACGACTCGTCTATATTCGCTAATGACTGACACCTGCTTTGTTGGGTCATGTATGCATGTCCTTGTGCGGTACTGCCACTTTGGTTTATGACTAGAAATGTCGATCCGGGTTCTTTGACATTGGATTGCTAGCGACACTATCGCATACGTGAGTCAAAAGACGCAAACGGTCCCGGCTAAGGTAAGGCTACAGCCGTGGAGTTAACCGTGCGTGAGACCACAAAGGGATGCGATGTGTTACAGGCTGGATTCCTATGGCTTAGGATCGGGGTCCCGACAGCGTTGGTATCAGAGCCTGACTGACTGTAGGATTACTAAGCCAAACTGGTCGAAGTTGAGTCTAGAATTGCTTTATTTATATATAAGGGAATTGTTTGTGGAAGGGAATGTAAGACTCTTGTTCTCTTCTCAAGTTATTCTATTCTGGTCATCCTCGTCTCTTCTGTGGGAATTAAGGACTAGGTTACTCATCTTCTCCTAGGCTCGTGTTTCTGATCGGTAGCTTATAGGACTACGGGTCAAGAGATATTGGGTTTCTTTTATTCCTAGGAACCAGGAAGTAAGTTTGATGATCAGAGAGTTGAACTTGATAGTTGAGTGGTTACGCTATTCCATTTTGGGTTGTCTCAAAATTTGTTTTTGAGCATTTACAGCCGTTATGCTGCCCAATTTTTCATTCAGAGCTCTAATGCTTTTGCATTACTCTCTAATTACAGATGCCTGGCCTACGTATGACCAGGTGCATTGATGTGCCGGGTCATACGGCCATGCTGGTCAGGGTGATGTCGGTGTGCGGTTACCGCTGGTACCCCGAGTACACAGTGGAGGAATAGTACCGAGACTTCAACTAGAGCCAGTACATCTGCACTGTTAGGGTATTTCCATACTACCCTGGAGCTGAGGAGCCAATCCATTGGTCCTATGGGTTGTGAGTCACTTTTGACATGGCAGTACAAGATGTTGCCTATTCAATGCTGACCATTACGAGAGCGAGACATGCACTGCTGCAGAATTCAGAATTCTCCTATGTTCCGGCCTCTCAGCCTGGTGAAGAGGGATACCTCAGTGGAGACTATTTTGATTCTTTTATGGAGGATCCACTACTGCATTCCACTGTTGAGATGCTAGAGAATAGAGACAGGGATGCTCGTGCTCTCCGCATGGAGCTTTATGCTACCCGTGCCCGTCTGTGGACAACTTTGACGCAGCTGGCACCGGTAGTCCAGACAGGGTATGGAGAGATGGAGATGCTGAACCCTGTTAGGACCCATCTTCCGGCCCACATTGACTGGCCAGCTATAGGAGGAGTCACACCTCTTCGGGGACCCCTCTTACCACCTGTCAGGGGACTAATGCCACATCCGTGTCCTTATGGATCCCAAGGATCTCAGGCTAGAGTGTTTCCTGATCCGCAGGTTGAGCTTCCAGGTTATGGAGGTAATCTCTATGAGATGTTCTATGTGGATGCCTGAGCTGTGAGCGGAAGGATAGTCTGGTAGTAGCCGTACGTTCACAGTCCTGCATGACTTGTGAAGTATGCATGTAATGTGAAATGAATTCCGGAGGCCTAGATAAATAATGTATAGGAAGCTTGTAAGCCTCTGATGAGTAGTTTCATAATTTCAGTAGTTTGCTCTTCAGTTAAGGTTGTACTGAACTATGTAAGGGTGTGTATGAACCATGGTGTATATATAGCAGTTGCTTGTTACCATGTTGTTCGGATATTCATTTCCGCATTCCGTGTGTTCAGTACATTCTTAATCCATAGCTAGTATTGATATGATGTTGGTCTAAGCTATGAGTTTGTTTGTCAGGATGGTGTTCACCAGGTTGAACCGTGCCCCTGCTCATGAGCAAGGTGAGGGTAGTCAAGCGACGGAGGGACCTGCCTCACCCGCATTCTCTGGTGGAAGTGATGCTTGAGGCAGAAAGAAACAAAAGGGAGACCAATCGACTGTTAGAGCGTATTGAGCAGAATACGGCTCGTCAGCCTAGGAATGCTGCAGTGTCCCTTAATGACTTTGTGAAGTTGAATCCTCCAAAGTTTCATCATTCCGTCGATCCCCTCGACGCTGATGACTGGCTGTGCAGCATCTCACGCAAGATTCGCTCTGCGAATGTGTCTGAGGCCGACAAGGTGACCTTCGCGGCGTATTTCCTAGAAGGACCCGCCAATCTGTGGTGGGAGAACTTTGAAGCTATGTGTCCCGCTGAACCAGTGGCCACATGGGCAGACTTCAGTGCAGCTTTTCGTCTGCACCATATTCCAGAGGGCCTGATCGACAGAAAGAGAGAGGAGTTATGTGCCTTCACTCAGGGCAAGATTTCTGTGGATGCCTATAGCCGCGAGTTCGGTAATCTCGTCCGCTATGCAACAGAGGAGGTGTCTACTGACGCCAAGAAGCAAGCAAGATTCCGTAAGGGTCTGAGCCCTGAGTTGCGTCGTGATCTGCGCCTCCATGAGTGTGCAAGCTTTCAAGCCCTGGTTAACAAAGCGATCAGTGCCGAGACTGGTCATACTGACTTCGAAGCCACAAGGAAGCACTCCCGTGACTTTGGCTCGTCTTCTGGTTCCGCGTTTCCAAAACGCAGGCTGTGGGTTCCAAACAGTTCTCTGCCACCAAGATACACTCCGAGGCCATCCTACATGGCGCCTCAGACGAATTAGGCCAACCCTCTAGCAAAAGCTTATGGTGGTCCAGCTAGCAATGCTGCACCACGTGCCAACCAGGTGATATGCTACAAGTGTGGAGAACCAGGGCACTATTCCCGTGAGTGTCCTCAGAATGTGGGTGCCAAGCAACCCGGAAAGTCCGGCGGGCAGGCCAAGTCGGGCAAAGCGTACTATGTGAAGCCAACTCCTGCACGTGGCCGTGTGAACTATGTGTCAGCAGAAGAAGCTGCACAGGATCCGGACGTCATGCTGGGTACGCTTCCTGTTAATCATCACCCAGCGTCCATTCTCTTTGACACTGGGTCTTCTCATTCCTTCATTTCAGAAAGTTATGCACAGTTGCATAATATGTCTTTTTGTGATATGCCAATCCCATTGGTTGTCCAAACCCCTGGTAGTAAATGGCAAACCTCTAGGATAACCTATGACAATGAAATTCTAGTAGATAGGCTAGTTTTTCTAGCCTCAGTGATAGCCTTGAAATCTTTGGATATTAATATCATCTTGGGCATGGATTGGATGTCAGCTCACTATGCCAAGATTGATACTCATTCTAGAAATGTCCAGCTTACCCATCCCTCGGGTGAGATAGTAAATGTCTCCACTCGAGTTGCCAAATGCCAACTCTATTCCCTAAATGCCAACCCTCTTCCGGAACTCGAAGACATTCCGGTAGTCCGTGACTTTCCGGATGTTTTTCCAGAGGAACTGCCAGGAATTCCACCTGGCAGAGATGTAGAGTTTGTGATAGATCTTGTTCCGGGAACTGTCCCAATAGCCAGAAGACCATATAAGATGGCACCCCTGGAGCTAGCCGAACTTAAGAAGCAATTAGATGAGGCCTTGAACAAAGGTTTCATTCGTCCTAGCTCTTCTCCCTGGGCTTGTCCCGTCCTCTTCGTCAAGAAGAAAGACCGAACGGATCGGATGGTTGTAGATTACCGACCAGTTAATCTGGTCACCATAAAGAACAAGTATCCGCTCCCCAGGATCAACGATCTGTACGATCAGCTCGCTGGATCGTCAGTCTTCTCCAAAATGGATTTGAGGTTGGGATACCATCAAATCAAGATTAAGAACGGGGACATTCCAAAAACGGCTTTTGTTACTCGTTATGGCCAATATGAGTACACCGTTATGTCCTTCGGTTTAACCAATGCCCCAGCCACCTTCTCTCGACTGATGAACTCAATCTTCATGGAGTATTTGGATAAATTCGTCATGGTATACCTCGATGATATTCTCATCTACTCGAAGAATGAACAAGAACATGCCGAGCATCTAAGGCTGGTATTGATGAAACTTCGAGAGCATCGCCTTTATGCCAAATTTTCAAAATGTGAATTCCGGTTACCAGAAGTGACCTATCTAGGACACGTAATCTCTGGTAAGGGTATTGCTGTCAATCCCAAGAGAGTTCAAGATGTCCTTGATTGGACTCAACCTGAATCGGTTAAGCAACTTAGGAGTTTTCTTGGTCCAGCGAGCTATTGTCGCCGCTTTGTCGAGAATTTCTCCAAGGTTGCAAAGCCTCTAACTGAACTCCTCAAGAAAGATAAAAAGTTCGAGTGGACACCACAGTGTGAGCATAGTTTTCAGGAACTGAAAAGACGCCTGACTTCCGCACCTGTGTTGCTACCACCAGATTTTTCTAAGGACTTTGTTATCTATTGCGACGCCTCGCGACAAGGATTAGGTTGCATTCTCATGCAAGATCGTCATGTGATCGCATACGCATCTCGACAGTTGCGTCCACATGAGGATAATTATCCCACACATGACCTTGAGCTTGCAGTTGTGGTCCATGCACAAAAAACCCGGCGACATTACCTTCTGGGTAATCGTTGTGAAATATTCACTGATCACCAAAGTCTGAAATATATCTTCACCCAGCCGGATTTGAATCTCAGGCAAAGACGATGGGTTGAGTTGATCTCGGATTACGACTTAGGGATAACTTACACCCCGGGGAAGGCCAATGTTATGGCCGATGCGCTAAGTCGTAAATCTTATTGTAACAATTTGATGCTACAACAAGGTCAACCATATCTCCATGAGGACTTTCGGAAGTTGAATCTTCATATTGTTCCCGAAGGATTCCTTTCTACCCTAGTGGCGAAGCCTACTCTTAAGGATCAAATTATAGCTGGCCAAAAGCGTGACAAGGGTATATCACGGATCAAGGAGAATATTTTTAGCGGAAACGCTAAAGAATTTTCCATGAACGATCAAGGTGTTGTGTTCTTCCAGAATCGTTTAGTGGTTCCTAAGAACCCACATCTAAGGCAGTTAATCCTTAAGGAGGCTCATGATTCTCTTCTCACCATTCATCCCGGTAGTACTAAGATGTATCAGGACCTACGCCAGAGGTTCTGGTGGACTAGGATGAAGAGAGAAATTGCTGAGTTCGTTGCTAACTGCGACGTTTGTCGTCGAGTTAAGGAAGAACATCAAAGGCCTGCTGACACCCTTCAACCTCTAGCTATTCCTGAATGGAAATGGGATAAAGTTAGCATGGATTTCATTACCAGATTTCCCAAGACCAAGAAAGTGAATAATGCTATCTTTCTGGTCATTGACCGTCTTTCCAAAGTGGCTCATTTTCTTCCTGTTCGTGAGAGTATAACAGCTAGCCAGCTAGCAGAGTTATATATCTCTCGAATAGTGTCTCTTCATGGTGTTCCCCTGGAGATTAACTCGGACCGTGGAAGTATCTTTACTTCTCGCTTCTGGGAAAGTTTTCAGAATGCCATGGGGACTCACCTATCTTTTAGCACTGCTTTCCATCCCCAATCAAGTGGTCAAGTAGAAAGAGTGAATCAAATTCTAGAAGATATGCTCCGAGCTTGTGTTATATCGTTCGGGATGAATTGGGAAAAGTGCCTTCCATTCGCCGAATTCGCTTATAACAATAGTTACCAATCAAGCTTGGGCAAAGCCCCTTTTGAAGTTCTCTATGGACGAACATGTCGAACACCTCTAAATTGGTCAGAAACCGGAGAGAGGCAACTCTTTGGCCCGGATATGATCCAAGATGCAGAAGAGCAGGTTCGCATTATTCGTGAAAAGTTGAAAACAGCCCAGTCTCGTCAAAAGAGCCAATATGATCGTCATCATAAGGCTGTGACCTTTGAAGTTGACGAGAAGGCTTACCTTCGGGTTACACCTTTGAAGGGTACCCATCGATTCGGTATCAAGGGAAAATTGGCTCCTCGTTACATTGGTCCTTTTTGCATTCTTGCCAAACGAGGAGAAGTTGCCTACCAGTTGGAACTTCCTCCGCATCTTTCCAAGGTTCATGATGTTTTCCACGTCTCGCAACTCAGGCGTTGCTTTTTGGATCCGATCCGTGAAGTGGACCACGAAACGCTTGATCTCCAAGATAACCTTTCATACCGAGAATACCCCGTGCGTATTCTTGATCAAGCTGAGCGTACCACTCGACGTCGAAACCTCAAGTTTCTTAAAGTTCAATGGTCAAATCATTCCGAAAAGGAGGCAACTTGGGAAAGAGAGGATCGTCTCCGACTTGAGTATCCTGCGTTATTCCCGACGACTTCTAAATCTCGGGACGAGATTCTTTTGAGTGGGGGTGAGTTGTCACATCCCTGACACCTTAAGCAAGTTATTCTTGTGCTCATGTCTTCTTTGCATTTGCATCTAAAATTTTTCAACAAGAACAAGAAAGTGGCAAAGGAAAAACTCAAAACCCTAGCCACTACTTTAAACAAAGAAAATCTCAAACTAGTTAAAATCAATGAACCCAAAATGGCCTCAAGAAATGTTCAAACTTTCTGATAAATCATGAAAGTAAATGAGCATTGGAGAAAACTATTTTCTTGACACTTTAAGCATTTTAAATTAATGCAAAAAGCCGCTGGTTTCAAATTTTAAATTTGAAATCAGAAACTTTAAACTTTCAAAAATGTTGAAAACTTTAGGAATGGTTGGAAATATTCCAACAAATATTCTAGGGTGCTTAACATAGTTTTTGCAATTTGTTTTGGAGCTGAAATAAATAGAAAAATATTGAAATAGCTAAAAAAGAAACAAAAACAGAAAAAAAAATGGGAAACTCTTACCTGTCGCCTAGCCTGGCCCGGCCCATCTCCCTGAGTCGTCTCCTCCCTCGCGCTAGTAGGAGCAGGAGGTGGCCGCCGCCTTCTCCGGCGCGGCCACGCACCTGTGCGCCTGCCTGGCCGCCGCCTCGCGCTGGCAAGGCCGGGGATAAGCTCCCCGAGGCCTCCTCTATCCATTCCCAGCGTCAGCTCTCTCCCTCCTCCCGAATCTCCCCTTCCCCTTCTGCCGCCATTGGAGCCGAGCAAAGCTCGAGCTGCCCGTGCCCCTAGCCTTAGCATCCTCTTGCTAAGCACGCCGTTAGCTCCGCCTCGCCGGTCTGGTCATCCCTGCAGAAGCCGAACTCTCCCCGAGCTCTGCATCGCCCCAACGCCATCATCTTCCACCTCCGGCCGCCGGACCTCTCCCGTCGATTCGCTCCCTCCGGCGCACCCCTGAGCCCTACAACAACACCATCGGAACCGCCGTGAGCTCGTCTTCGTTTCCCCTCTCACCCCACGCTCTTCCGTGCAGCCCCGTTCCCCACCAAGGCCGAGAGCTCCTCGCCGCCGGTCATGTCGTCGCCGTTGCTGTGGTGTCTGTTCCACGCGCTCGAGCGAGGGATCGAGCTCCTGGAGCCTCCAGGAGTATGATGGGCCCATCAGCTGTCCTCCCCGTGCCCTAGAGCCATCAACCGCGGGCGGCCGAGATTCGGCCGCCGCTTCGGCTCGTCGCCGGCACCTCTCCCGGCGACCCTAGCCTCCCCTGATGCCCCTGCCAGATCGGCTACTTCGCCAGCGTCCCGTAGCTGCAAACCGCGCTCGAATTGGTGTCGTGCAGCGCCGTTTAGGTCGTCTCCGGCGAGCCCTCCGCCGCGGGCTTGGTCGCCGGCGACCACCCTCCGGTGGGCGTCGACGTGGCCGACCATTAGGTCGTAATTGCCCTCCCCTCAGTCACTACCAGAGGGCCCCACGCGTGGTCAAACCCCCAATTAGGGGCTGGTCAGTGCGGGGTTAGCCCCTGGGTCACTGACTAGTGGGTCCCCCCTGTCAGGTTTGACCTGAACAGGTCGGCTGACCTGCTGACGTCAGGCTGATGCAATAAAGAGAATTTCGAGTATAGAAATAATTCCAGGAAATTGCTAAAACTTGTAAAAATCATAGAAATTAATCTGTAAATCCAATGAAAATAATTTATATATGAAAAAGTATCAGAAAAATTCAAGGATTCTGAATATGCTATTTTCAACCATGTTTGAAAAAGTTACAGGACCCTAACATGTAGAATAAGGAATAATTCAATTCTTATAATTACTTTTTAAGTGGAATTTGGAAAATATTCAAATTTCATTATGAATGCCATGATCACACACTGTCCTAATTACAAATCAGTACCTTAACATGAAATCTCATGCATGGTAACATCAAGTTGATCTGAGCATCAGGTCGAATCAATTAAACCGGTATCCGAGACTACCTCGTTTGAATTGATATTCGAATGTGATTCAAATCAACTCTAAACCTAATACATATTGATTATAATAACTTATCACCTTGCATTCTCATGCCATGCTCATGCATCATTTTGATTGCATATGATTGTTATTGAATGTTGCCATTCATTTCGGTAGGCTCCGTACCCTCGGATTCCACCGAATATCCGTCTGACGGATATTGTCCCTCCTCTGAGCAACAAGGCAAGCAACCCTTTTGATCATCCCGATAATTCCCATGTTCTTGCTCCTGCACTTATTTATTGCATTAGGATCAAATGCTACAACTTCTTTTGCCACGTTAGTTGAACCCACTTCCTTTGCATGACCTAACCTTGTCACAGTAAATAGCCGAACCTTGCAACCTAGCATACCTGGTAGTTGCCTGAGCTATGATGTGCCTTATCCTGCTATGCATGCTATGCTTAGAGTTGTGTATGGTCTGTCATCTGGGGGATGAACAGAATTGTGAGAATGTGTTCGGTAAGTAAAGGTTGTGTGTTGAACCTGATTTGGTAAAGGTACCGGTGAAAGGCTGTGTGGGAGTACATGGCGGCTTGTTTCATTGCAACCGTCCTTAGGAATTGAGTTCCGTGTATGTAATCCAAGACTAGATACTACCACATGCTGGGCCCTGAAATATGACCCCGCTCGGCCTATTAACCGCGTAGTACTCGGTCCAGGAGTTGCAAGTAGTTTCTGGTGTTTATAGTAATGCTGGAGGCCGTGCATGGTGCTGACCTGAGAGGTGGGCTGTGATGCGGTAGGCAGTGGCACGGTGTACCAAGTGGCACCCGGATGGTGGGCTTGGGAACCCTGCGCACATCGTTTGAGGCCGTGGCGGAAACCCCGGCCGGACTTCCGTACGGGTTACTCTCAGATAGGCGATAAACCTGGACTAGGTACTTGTGTGGTTAACGGTCGTGGCCGACTCCCGCGCTGGGCTTCTGCTTGAACGTTGCCGAGGTGCATGACGTGCACATGGCGATAAGTGGCGAGATCGTGTGTGATGAAGTACACCCCTGTAGTGTTATGATCAATTCGAATAGCCGCGTCCGCGGATCTGGACTACTTGGAGGCATATGTTGTTCATAGATAACTTCAATGGCTACTCATAAAATTGCCAAGATAAGCGTGAGTGTCGTGGACGGCATTTCCGTACGGAGACGGAATGATTCCACGATAGTGTATTGTTGTGGTGTTAGTGGACTCGTGTGCGAGAAATCAAGTTGTCAAAATTATTTAAAAATGCAAGTTGTCTAGCCACGAGTCAAATGCTGGCTTTCCGCATGAAACCCCACAATACGTTTTGATACCTTGCATGAGTAGTTAGTTATCCTAAATTCTTGCTGAGTACCTTCGTACTCATGTTTGTTTAATAAATGTTGCAGAGGTTGCTAATGACCCTAATGGAGGGTTCTTCATAGACATCGACGACGACGAGTAGCTGGTGTTCCAGCTACGATCTGGCCCTACGTTGGATCTGTAGTATAGTCAGGCCATGTGCCTTCTAGTTGCCCTGTCTGTACTCAGACAGTTTAAACTATTCCGCTGGCTTGTAACTGAATGACTGCTATTATGGGTCGTGAGACCCTTAATGTGTAATATTATATGTGTGGCTCTTCCGAGCCTTTTAAATAAAGATTGTATGTTTATGGTTATGTTGTGATGCCATCGATGTAATTATACATATCGGTATGCCATGCGTACGTGTGTCATACTTGATATGTATGGGGTTCGATTACTTAGTCGTGAACTTTAGTAGCACTCCTTACAAGGAAATGCCCCTTTGTGATCCAATGAGCCTTGGTAGTTCGCTACTTCTCCGGACACATTGGTTGACCGGCATGTGTCCTTCTTAGCTGCTGTGTCTGTCCCCTTTGGGGAAATGTCACGCGATGTAATGGAGTCCTTGTAGCATGCTACAACTCGTCTACATTCGCTGATGACCGACACCTGCTTTGTTGGGTCATGTATGCCTGTCCTTGTGTGGCACTGCCACTTTGGTTTATGACTAGACATGTCGATCCAGGTTCTTTGACATTCGATTGCTAGCGACACTATCGCATACGTGAGTCAAAAGACGCAAACGGTCCCAGCTAAGGTAAGGCTGCAGTCGTGGAGTTAACCGTGCGTGAGACCACAAAGGGATGCGATGTGTTACAGGCTGGATTCCTATGGCTTAGGATCGGGGTCCCGACAGAGTGGCAAGAGACTAAGCTTGGGGATGCTCAAGGCACCCCAAAGCCATATTAAAGGACACCAAAGAGCCTAAGCTTGGGGATGCCCCGAGAAGGCATCCCCTCTTTCGTCTTCAATCCATGGGTAACTTTAGTTGGGGCTATATTTTTATTCACCACATGATATGTGTTTTTCTTGGAGAATCACTTTGTTTTATTAGTACTTGCTTTATGTAATTTATATTAATGTTTTGCATGATTTAGTTCAATAAAAATGTCAAGGATAGCCTTTTACCATGCTTAATTTGCAAGTTTAGGAGTTGCTGTTGCAAAACAGAAAGTTTGCTTGTAGTGCAAAAATTCCCTAGAATTTTCTGTATGTCAGAATAACTTGAAATTTGGACACTCTATGCTATTATAAATTATATACACAGTGGAAGTTTTTTAGATTATTTTGGATTTAATTAAGTATGTATCTTGCTGCATTCGTCACAGACTGTTCTGTTTAGGCAGATTGCGGTTATGTTTGCATTCTTCGCATATGTTTGCTTGTTTAATGATTCCATTTGAGCATGGGAGTTTTAAATATGCAGAGGAATTTAGTATGAAATGTCAAATAATTATTTTAGTGATTTTCTACAGTAGAGGATGATAAAGTTTTGCATTGATTTATACTAACCTATCTCATGAGTTCTTGATTGAGTTTTGTGTGGATGAAGTTTTTAAGATTTCGGAAACCGTCATATGAGAGGAATTAAGGAGACACAAAAAGCTCAAGCTTGGGGATTCCCAAGTCATCCCCAATCCATATTTGAAGAATTCTCAAGCGTCTAAGCTTGGGGATGCCCCAGTTGGCATCCCACCTTTCTTCTACAACAATTATCGGTTAGTATCGGTTGAACCTAAGTTTTTTGCTTCTTCACATGTTTCGTGCTATACTTTAAGTTTTTTATTTATTTTGTTAGAATAAGGTACTTAGTATCTGAAATTCTTAGATGGGAGCGTCTTCACATAGCCAAATAATTTTTCAACTACTCATTGAGCTTCACTTATATCTTGTGGAGTAGTTTGTCTTTTGCTCTAGTGCTTCACTTATATTATTGAAATGGTTTTATTTTATAGATGTTTCTGGTGTTGCAAGTAGTTTCTGGTGTTTATAGTCATGCTGGAGGCGGTGCATAGTGCTGACCTGAGAGGTGGGCTGTGATGCGGTAGGCAGTGGCACGGTGTACCAAGTGGCACCCGGATGGTGGGCTTGGGAACCCTGCGCACATCGTTTGGGGCCCTGGCGGAAACCTCAGCCAGACTTCCGTGCGGGTTACCCTCAGATAGGTGATAGACCTGGACTAAGTATTAGCGTGGTTAACGGTCGTGGCCGACTCCCTCGCTGGGCTTTCGCTTGAAGGTTGCCGAGGTGCGTGACGTGCACATGGCCATAAGTGCCGAGAGCGTGCATGAACATGTACACCCCTGCAGGGTTATGATCTATTCGACTTGCCGCGTCCGCGGATATGGACTACTTGGGGACATGTGTTGTTCCTAGATAACTTTAGGGGCTACTCATAAAAATGTCAAGATAAGCGTGAGTGTCATGGACGGCATTTCCATATGGAGACGGGATGATTCCACGACGGGGTATTGTTGTGGTGTTAGTGGACTCGTGTACGAGAAATCAAGTTGTCAAAATTATTTAAAAAAATGCAAGTTGTCTAGCCACGAGTCAAATGTTGGCTTTCTGCATGAAACCCCACAACTCCTTATTGATACATTGCATGAGTAGATAGTTATCCTAAAGTCTTGCTGAGTACCTCTGTACTCACGTTTGATTAATAATTTGTGGCAGAGGTTGTTAATGACCCTAATGGAGGGTTCTATCTAGACATCGACGACGACGATTAGGTGGTATCCTAGCTACGGTCTAGCCCTAAGGTGGGTCTGTAGATAGTCAGGCCATGTGCCTTTCTTTCCATCTGTCTATACTCAGACAACTTTACTCTTCCGCTGGTTTGTAAGAATTGTGTGTATGACTTGTGATGATGGATCGTGAGACCCCTACTTTGTAATATTTTGTGTGTGGCTCTTCCGAGCCTTGTAAATAAAGTTTGTATGTTTATGGTTATGTTGTGATGCCATCGATGTATCTATACATATCGGTATGCCATGCGTACGTGTGTTGTACTTGATATGTATGGGGTTCGATTACCTAGCCGTAGGCTTTAGTAGCATTCCTTACAGGGAAATTCCCCTTTGTGATCCAACGAGCCATGGTAGTTCGCTACTGCTGCGGACACATTGGTTGACCGGCATGTGTCCTTCTTAGCTGCTGCGTCTGTCCCCTTTGGGGAAATGTCACGCGATGTAATGGAGTCCCTGTAGCTTGTTACGACTCGTCTACATTCGCTGGTGACCGACACCTGCTTTGCTGGGTCATGTATGCATGTCCCTGTGCGGAACTGCAACTTTGGTTTATGACTAGACATGTTGATCTGGGTTCTCTGTCATTGGATTGCTAGTGACACAATCGCATACGCGAGTCAAAATGCGCAAAAGGTCCCGGCTAAGGTAAGGTTGCAGCCGTGGGGATAACCGTGCGTGAGACCGCAAAGAGATGCGATGTGTTACAGGCTAGATTCCTATGGCTTAGGATTGGGGTGCCGACAGCGTTGGTATCAGCGCCTGACTGACTGTAGGATTACTAAGCCAAACTGGTCGAAGTTGAGTCTAAAATTGCTTTAGTTATATATAAGGGAATTGTTTGTGGAAGGGAACGTAAGACTCTTGTTCTCTTCTCAAGTTATTCTATTCTAGTCATCCTCGTCTTCTCTGCGGGGATTAAGGACTAGGTTACTCATCTTCTTCTAGGCTCGTGTTTCTGATCGGTAGATTATAGGACAACGGGTCCAGAGTTATTTTGGGTTTCTTTTATCCCTAGGAAAAGGAAGTAAGTTTGATGATCAGAGAATTGAACTTGATAGTTGAGTGGTTACGCTATTCTATTTTATGGGTTGTCTCAAAAACATTTTGAGCATTTACAGCCGTTATGCTGCCCAATTTTGCATTCAGAGCTCTAATGCTCTTGCATTACTCTCTATTTTCAGATGTCTGGCCGTCCTTCTCGTCAGGTGGTTCGTCTGACTAGGTGCATTGATGTGTCGGGTCATACGTCCATGCTAGTCAGGATGATGTCAGTGTCCGGTTAACGCTGGTACCCAGAGTACACAGTGGAGGAGCAGTACCGGGATTTTAATCAGAGCCAGTACCTCTGCACTGTTAGGGTATTCCCAGATTACCCTGGAGCTGAGGAGCCAATCCATTGGTCTTATGGATTGGGAGTCACTGTTGACATAGCAGTACAAGATGTTGCCTGTTCAATGTTGACCATGATGAGGGCTAGACATGCACTGCTGCAGAATTCAAAGTTCTGCTATGTTCCTGCCTCTCAGCCAGGTGAAGAAGGATACCTCAGTGGGTTCTACTTTGATTCCTCTATGGAGGATCTGCTGCTGCAGTCCACTGCTGAGATGCTAGAGAATAGAGAGAGGGATGCTCGTGCCCTCCGTATGGAGCATTATGCTACACATGCCCGTCTGTGGACGGCTTTGACGCAGCTGGCACCTATAGTCCAGACAGGGTATGGAGATATGGAGATGTTGAACCCTGTTAGAAACCATCTTCCGGCTCATGCTGACTGTCCTGCTATAGGAGGAGTCACCCCTCTTCGGGGACCTCTACTACCAACAGTCAGGGGACCAAGGCCACCTCCGTGTCCTTATGGATCCCAGGGATCTCAGGCTAGAGTATTTCCTGATCCGCAGGTTGAGCTTCCAGGCCATGGAGGCAATCTTTGTGAGATGTTCTATGTGGATGCCTGAACCATGAGTGGAAGGATAGTATGGTAGTAGCTGTACTTTCACAGTCATGTGTGACTTGTGAAGTATGCTTGTGTCGTGAAATGAATTCCGGAGGCATAGATAAATAAGGTATAGGAAGTTTGGAAGCCTCTGATGTGTAGTTTCATATTTTCAGTAGTTGTTCTTCGGTTAAGGTTGTACTGAACTTTGTAATGGTGTGTATGAACCATGGTGTATATATAGCAGTTGCTTGTTACCATGCTGTTTGGATATTCATTTCCGCATTCCATGTGTACAGTGCATTCTTAATCCATAGCTAGCATTGATGATGATATTGGTCTAAGCTGTGGGTTTGTTTGTCAGGATGGTGTTCACCAGGTTGAACTATGCCCGTGCTCATGAGCAAGGTGAGTGTAGTCAAGCGTCGCAGGAAGAACTGCCTCACCCGCCCTCTCTGGCGGAAGTTATGCTTGAGGCAGAGCGAAACAAAAGGGCGACCAACCGACTGTTCGAGCGTATTGAGCAAAATACGGCTCGTCAGCCTAGGAATGCTGCAGTGTCCCTCAATGACTTTGTGAAGCTGAATCCTCCAAAGTTCCATCACTCTGTCGATCCCCTCGACGCTGATGATTGGCTGTGCAGTATTTCACGTAAGATTCGCTCTGCGAATGTTTCTGAGGCCGACAAGGTGACCTTCGCGGCGTATTTTCTGGAAGGACCCGCCAATCTCTGGTGGCAGAACTTTGAAGCTATGCGTCCTGCTGAACCAGCAGCCACATGGGCAGACTTTAGTGCAGCCTTCCGTCTGCACCATATTCCAGAGGGCCTGATGGACAGAAAGAGTGAGGAGTTCTGTGCATTCACCCAGGGAAAGTTGACCGTGGATGCCTATAGCCGCGAGTTCGGTAACCTCGATCGCTATGCAGCAGAGGAGGTGTCTACTGATGCCAAGAAGCAAGCAAGATTCCATAAGGGTCTGAGCCCTGAGCTTCGTCGTGATTTGCACCTTGATGAATGTACAAGCGTCCAAGACCTGGTCAACAAGGCGATCAGTGCCGAGACTGGTCATACCGACTATGAAGCCACAAAGAAGCACTCCCGTGACTTTGGCTTGTCATCTGGTTCCGCGTTTCCAAAACGCAGGTTGTGGGTTCCAAACAGTTCTCTACCGCCAAGATACACTCCGAGGCCATCCTATGTGGCGCCTCAGACGAATCAGTCCAATCCTCCAGTAAAAACCTATGGTGGTCCAGCTAGCAATGCAGCACCACGTGCCAATCAAGTGATCTGTTACAAGTGTGGAGAACCAGGGCACTATTCTCGAGAGTGTCCTCAGAATGTGGGTGCCAAGCAACCCGGAAAATCCATTGGGCAAGGCTAGTCGGGCAAAGCTTTCTATGTGAAGCCAACTCCTCCACGTGGTTGTGTGAACTATGTTTCAGCAGAAGAAGCTGCAGAGGATCCCGACGTCATACTGGGTACGCTCCTTGTTAATCATCACCCAGCATCTGTTCTTTTTGACACTAGGTCTTCTCATTCCTTCATTTCAGAAAGTTATGCACAGTTGCATAACATGTCTTTTTGTGATATGCCAATCCCACTCGTTGTCCAAACCCCTGGTAGTAAGTGGCAAACCTCTAGGATAACCTATGACAATGAAATTCTAGTAGTCAGGCTAGTTTTTCTAGCATCATTGATAGCCCTAAAATCTTCGGATATTAATATCATCTTGGGTATGGACTGGATGTCAGCTCACTATGCCAAGATTGATACTCATACCAGAAATGTTCAGCTTACCCATCCCTCGGGTGAGATAGTCAATGTCTCTACTCGAGTTGACAAATGCCAACTCTATTCCCTCAATGCCAAACCTCTTCCGGAACATGAAGACATTCCGGTAGTTCGTGACTTCCCGTATGTTTATCCAGAGGAACTGCCAGGAAGTCCACCTGACAGAGATGTAGAGTTTGTGATAGATCTTGTTCCGGGAACTGTTCCAATAGCCAGAAGACCATATAAGATGGCACCCCTCGAGCTAGCCGAACTTAAGAAGCAACTAGATTAGGACTTGAATAAAGGTTTCATTCGTCCTAGCTCTTCTCCTCGGGCTTGTCTCGTCCTCTTCATCCAGAACAAAGATGGAACGGATCGGATGGTTGTAGATTACCGACCAGTTAATCTGGTCACCATAAAGAACAAGTATCCGCTCCCCAGGATCAACGACCTGTATGATCAGCTCACTGGATCCTCGGTCTTCTCAAAAATGGATTTGAGGTTGGGATACCATCAAATCAAGATTAAGAACAGGGACATTCCAAAAATGGCTTTTGTCACTCGTTATGGCCAATACGAGTACACCGTCATGTCCTTCGGTTTAACCAATGCCCCAGCCACCTTCTCTCGCTTGATGAATTCAATCTTCCTGGAGTATTTGGATAAATTCATCGTGGTATACCTCGATGATATTCTCATCTACTCGAAGAATGAACAAGAACATGCCGAGCATCTAAGGCTGGTATTGATGAAACTTCGAGAGCATCGCCTTTATGCCAAGTTTTCAAAATGTGAATTTTGGTTACCAGAAGTGACCTATCTAGGTCATGTAATCTGTGGTAAGGGTATTGTTGTCAATCCCGAGAGAGTTCAAGATGTCCTTGATTGGACTCAACGTGAATCGGTTAAGCAAGTTAGGAGTTTTCTTGGTCTAGCGAGCTATTGCCACCGCTTTGTCGAGAATTTCTCCAAGGTTGCAAAGCCTCTAACTGAACTCCTCAAGAAAGATAAAAAGTTCGAGTAGACACCACAGTGTGAGCATAGTTTTCAGGAACTGAAAAGACGCCTGACTTCCGCACCTGTGTTGCTACCACCACATTTTTCTAAGGACTTTGTTATCTATTGCGACGCCTCACGACAAGATTAGGTTGTATTCTCATGCAAGATCATCATGTGATTGCATACGCATCTCGACAGTTGCCTCCACATGAGGATAATTATCCCGAACATGATCTTGAGCTTGCAGCTGTAGTCCATGCACTTAAAACCTGGCGACATTACCTTCTTGGTAATCGTTGCAAAATATTCACTGATCACCAAAGTCTAAAATATATCTTCACCCAGCCGGATTTGAATCTCAGGCAAATAGGGTGGGTTGAGTTGATCACGGATTACGACTTAGGGATAACTTACACCCAGAGGAAGGCCAATGTTATGGCTGATGCACTAAGTCGTAAGTCTTATTGTAACAATTTGATGCTACAACGAGGTCAACCACATCTCTATGAGGAATTTCGAAAGTTAAATCTTCATATTGTTCCTCAAGGATTCCTTTCTACCCTGGTGGCGAAGCCTACTCTTAGGGATCAAATCATAGCCGTGCAGGCTTATGATAAGGGTATATCCCGGATCAAGGAGAATATTGCTAGCAAAAACGCTAGGGATTTATCCATCAATGAGAAAGGTGTTGTGTTCTTTCAGAACTGTTTAGTGGTTCCTAAGAGCAAATGTCTGTGGCAATTGATCCTTAGGGAGGCTCATGATTCTCCTCTCACCATTCATCCTGGTAGTACTAAGATGTATCAGGACCTACGCCAGAGGTTTTGGTGGACTAGGATGAAGAGAGAAATTGCTGAGTTCGTTGCTAACTACGACATTTGTCGTCGAGTTAAGGCAGAATATCAAAGGCCTGCTGGCACCCTTCAACCTTTAGCTATTCCTGAATGGAAATGGGATAAAGTCAGTATGGATTTCATTACCGGATTTTCCAAGACCAAGAAAGGAGATAATGCTATCTTTGTGGTCATTGACCGTCTCTCCAAAGTAGCCCATTTTCTTCCAGTTCGTGAGAGTATAACAGCTAGCCAGCTAGCAGAGTTATATATCTCTCGAATAGTGTCTCTTCATGGTGCTCCCCTAGAGATTAACTCAGACCGTGGGAGTATCTTTACTTATTGCTTCTGGGAAAGTTTTCAGAATGCTATGGGGACTCACTTATCTTTTAGCACTGCTTTCCATCCTCAATCAAGTGGTCAAGTAGAAAGAGTGAATCAAATCCTAGAAGATATGCTCCGAGCTTGTGTTATATCATTCAGTATGAATTGGGAGAAGTGCCTTCCATTCGCCAAATTTGCTTATAATAATAGTTATCAATCAAGTTTGGGCAAAGCTCCTTTTGAAGTTCTCTATGGACGAAGATGTCGAACACCTCTTAATTGGTCAGAAACCGGAGAGAGGCAACTCTTTGGCCCGGATATGATCCAGGATGCAAAAGAGCAGGTTCGCAATATTCGTGAAAAGTTGAAAACAGCCCAGTCTCGTCAAAAGAGCCAATATGATCGTCATAATAAGGCTGTGACCTTTGAAGTTGACGAGAAGGCTTACCTCCGGGTTACACCTTTGAAGGGTACCCATTGATTCGGTATCAAGGGCAAATTGGCTCCTCGTTACATTGGTCCTTTTCGCATTCTTGCCAAACAAGAAGAAGTTGCCTACCAGTTGGAACTTCCTCCGCATCTTTCCAAGGTTCATGATGTCTTCCACGTCTCGTAACTCAGGCGTTGCTTTTCGGATCCTATCCGTTAAGTGGACCACAAAATGCTTGATCTCCAAGATAACCTTTCATACCGAGAATACCCTATGCGTATTCTTGATCAAGCTGAGCATACCACTCGACGTCGAAACCTCAAGTTTCTTGAAGTTCAATGGTCAAATCATTCTGAAAAGGAGGCAACATGGGAAAGAGAGGATCGTCTCCGACTTGAGTATCCCGCGTTATTCCCAACGACTTCTAAATCTCGGGACGAGATGCTTTTGAGTGGGGGTGAGTTGTGACATCCCTGGATCCCTAACTAGGTTTAGCATTGTGCTCATGTTTACATTTATTGCATTCAAGAACTTGAAACAATTACAAAGCAAGTGGTGAAACAAAATCCAAAAACCCTAGCCACTTCTAATTCAAGGAAAATTCAAATCTTGTTAAAATCAATGAACCCAAAATGGCCTCAAGAAAAGTTCAACTTTTCTGATAATTCTTGAAAACAAATTATCAGGGAAGAAAACTATTTCCAAAACACATTTGGCATTTTATTAAAATTCAAAAAGCTACTGAATTCAAGTTTAAATTTGAATTCAAATAATTTCAACTTTCAAAAATGTTGCAAACCTCAGGAGTAGTTGGGAATATTCCAACTATCACTCAAGGATTTTCAAACTAATTTTTGAATAGCTTTTTGAAGCGAAAACAAATAGCAAATAAAATCAGCAAGTAAATTAGTAAACAGAAATAGCAGGAAATAAAAAAATCCTAAGTTACGCTCACCTGTGAGGCCCAGCCCACTAGGGGCAGGGGCGTCTTCTTCTTCCTTCCTTCTGGCAGAGGAGTGAACGCCCACAGCGGCTCCTCTACCTCCTGCTTCGCCGTGGCGCGCTCCAGTGCCCCCCAGGACAGCGCAACAATGGGGATGACGACCCCGAGCACGTCCCTATCCATCCCCGCTATCCATTCCTCTCCCCTCCTCTCGGTTCCTTCCCTCTCCTCCTCCCGCCATTGACAGAAGCTCGAGCTCGAGCTGCCCGAGACTCTGGCCACACGATAGTCCCTCTGAGTGCTCCTTTCTCTCCGCCCTGTCAAGCTTGCCGTGTACGCCAAAGCATTCAACCTCCCCGAGCTCTGCTGCGCCACATCGCCGTCGTCTTCAACCTCTGGCCGTCGGCAAGCTTCTGTTGATTCGACGTCCACAGCACCTCCCCGAGCCGTCTGAGCTTCCCATCGCCTCCACCGTGAGCTTGCACGTGTTTTCCTTCTTCTTCCCCTCTTTTTCCTGCACGTTAGCCAGTAGACCGACGAGCCCGAGCTCCAGCTGCCGCCTCAGCTCGTCGCCGGCATGCTCCGACCACCCACAACCCCTCCTGGTGCCCATAGAGGATGAGGACGAGCCTGAGGGTCATCCCAGTGCTCTCGGCACTCGATCCCGAGCACCAGAGCGATCTCTGGCGTCTCTCCGGCGAGGATCCGCAGCGGATCTGGTCGCCGCCGGTCAGTCTCCGGTAGGGGATGACCTGGCCGCACTAATCCACAAGTTTAAGCGATAAGCAGACGCTGACAGTGAGCCCCAGTCTCGAGTCAAACTCACTTAGGGGCTGGTCAGCGCGGGATTAGCCCTATGATGCTGACCAGTGGCCCCCACCTATCCGGTTTGACCTGACCAGGTCACCCGACAGCTGACGCCATGCTAACGTGGGCCTGACGCAATAAATAGCTTTTCTGATTTAAAACAATTCTAGAAAATGCCCAAAACTTCTAAAAATCATAGAAAATAATCTGTAACTCCAATGGAAATAATTTATATATGAAAAAGTATCAGACAAATCCAAAGAATCTGATTTCATTATTTTCAAACCTGTTTGAAAATGTTAACATCACCAAACAGATTAATTAATGAGTAAGATAACCATATTAAGTGATATAGATTTGGGATTTGGAATCCTTTTGAATTCCATTTCAAATACTATGACCAAACAATGATCAAGAACAATCAGCACCTCAAAATACCATCATCATGCATGCTAATACAAGATTACCTGAGCATCAGGTCGAATCAATTAAAAGGGAATCTAAAAATACCTTGTTTGACGTGATATTTGAATCTTGATTCAAATCAGCTTCAAACTTAATAAATGATAGCTACATTAGCCTATCACCCTTCATCTTCATGCCATGCTCATGCATCATCTTGTTGCATATGACTGATATTGATTGATTATCACATCCGTGAAATCCCATTAGAGCTTAGCAAGTTTGAGCTCATGTTTTCTTTCTTTGCATTCTAAGAAAATGAATTGAACCTGAGAAAGAAGTGAAATCAAAGCAAAACCCCAACATAGTCTATATTCAGAAAACAATCCAAAGTGGTGACAAATCAATGAACCAAAATGGTTTTCATAAAAGTCCATCATTTTTGATAAATGTTGGAAAGGAAACATCAGGGGTGATATATATTTTCAAAATACTTTTGGCATATTATTTTAAAACTCCAAAGCCACTGAAATCAATTAATTATTTGATTTCAAATACTTCCTAGTTTTATAAAATGTTGAATTAGTTGGAGCCAAAACAAATAAAACAAATGTTAGAAATAACAAAACAGAAAAGAATAAAGAGAAGAAAATAGAAAACCTTACCTGTCGCCTGGCCTAGCCCACCAGGGGCACATGCGTCTTCTTCCTCCTGCTAGAAGGCAGAGGAGAAGCTCGCCACGGCGCTCGGCCAGGGCCACCACGCCACCTGCCTGCATGGCCTCCCCGCCGACCTGGTGGCTGGGATAGGCTCGGGAGAGCCGTCCCCATAGAACCAGCCACCATTTGCCCCGTATGCACTCGTCCTTGCTTCTCCTCGCCATGGCCGAGCTCTGGTCGAGCTGTCGCTCGTCGTTGCCACAGCCTCCGGCCTCCCCTCGCCTCTCCGAAAAGCCCATAAGGACCGCCGCGTTGCCATGCTCCTCATCACCACTAGAATCAGGCCCGGGAGCCTCGGAGCGCCGCCACTGCCGCCATCTTCCTCATCTCCGGCCGCCGGATCCGTCGTCGATTCGCTGCCAGCGGGGCCTCCTCGAGCGTTCCGAGCCGCCAGTCGAGCCCCCCGTGAGCCACCGGTTCCATTTTTCCTCTTCTCGCAGTCGTCCCTCCCCTCTAGCACCAGTTCTGAAGAACCCGAGATCCGGCCGCCGCACGAGCTCGTCGCGGGCACCTCCTCCGGCCACCCTAGCTTTGCTGCTTAACCTTGGAAGAACGGCCGCTTCGCCAGCGTCCCGTAGCTGCAAACCGCGCTCGATTTGGTGCCGTGTAGCGCCGTTTAGGTCGTCTCCGGCGAGCCCTACGCCGCGGCTATGGTCGCCGGCGACCATCGTCCGGTGCGGGCCGACGTGGCCACCTCAACCCGCCAGTAATCAGGCCTTAGAGCCACTGCCAGAGGGCCCCACACCTGGTCAAACCCCAATTAGGGGCTGGTCAGCGCGAGGTTAGCCCCTGGTCACTGACCAGTGGACCCCACTGGTCAGGTTTGACCTGACCCAGGCCAGTTGACTGCTGACGCAGTGCTGACGCAGTAATAGCTTTTTTCTGATTTTAATTAATTCCAGAATAATAGCAAAACTCGTAAAAATCATAGAAATTAAAATATAACTCGGATGTAAATAATTTATATATGAAAAAGGATCAGAAAAAATCCAAAGAATCTGATTATGGCATTTTCATGTATGTTTGAAAAAGTTAACATCACCAAATAGGCAAAATGGTGAATAGGATAAATTTCATATTTAGTTGGAGATGGAAATTAATACTTATTTGAATTCCACTTCAATTGTTATGACCAAACATTGGTCCATGCACATCAGTACCTCAAAATACTAACTCCATGCATGTTGGAACAATTCGTTATGAGCATCAGGTCGAATCAATTATAAGGGTACTTGGAAAGATACCCGGCTTGAAGTGATGTTTGAATCCTAATACAAACCAACTTCAACTTAAGAAATGATAGCCACATTAGCCCTGCCACCTTTCATTTTATGTCTTGAGCTTGCCTCATAGTGTTGCATTTCCGTGAAGTAATTGTTGTTCTTTCTTGTTTGTCGGTGTTGTTCCCTCTCGGTAAACGATGTTTCCGACGAGGTGATCGTTGACATTGATGAAGACTCATTGCTATCTTCAGACGTGTCAGCCAAGAAAACCACCTTGAGCATATTGAAATAAACCCACTCTCTCGCTCCTGCTCTCTTTTACTGCGTTAGGACAATCACGATTCAACTGTACATGTTATCGGTAGATGAACCCATTCCTCTGCATGAGCTGATTTTGTCACAGTAAATAGTTGAAAACATTTATCATGAGTAGCAACTGCTTGCGCCTTGTTGTGCTTACTCATCCATGCTTGCTTACAATGCCTGCTATGCTCAGAGTCATGTCGGGTCTGATCCATCTGGATGATGAATCGGAATGGTTGTGATCATGTCCTACAGTGCGAGAGTAAAAGTGTGAATCTGATTTGGTAAAGGTAGCGATGAGAGGCCATGTAGGAGTACATGGTGGGTTGTCTTATTGGGACCGTCCTTAAGAACTGAGTTATGTGTATGTTATCCAAGACAAGATACTACCATGCATTGGGCCGTGAAATATGACCCCGCTCGGCTTATTAATTACCTAGATCCCTGTCGAGGAGTTGCAATTAGTTTCTGGTGTTTGTAGGAAAAGTGTTGGCGGCCATGTTTAGCTCTGCCCGACGGGGTAGGCTTCTCTGCGGTAGATACATAGTGGCACGGTGTACCAAGTGGCACCCGGATGGTGTGCTTGGGAACCCTGCGCACATCGTTTGGGGCCGTAGAGGAAACCTCGGCCGGGCTTCCTTGCGAGTTCAGTCTCAAATAGGCAATAAACCTCGACTAGGGTCTTGTGTGGTTAACGGTCGTGGCCGACACCCATGCCAGTGCTTCCGCTTGAAGGCTGCCGAGATGCATGACGTGCACATGGTGATAAGTGGTGGGAGCGTGTGTGAAGAAGTATACCCCTGCAGGGTGATTTAATCTGTTCGAATAGTCGCGTCCTCGGATATGGACTACTTGGAAACATTTCGTGGTACATAGACAATTTAAATGGATACTCTAAAACATGCAAGATAAGTGTGAGTGCTATGGAAGGCCTTCTCCTAGGGAGACGAGAGTGGATCCATAGTGTTGTATTGCATTGGTGAATATGTGGAATCGTGTGCGCTATCCCACCTCAAAGAAAGAACTTGTAGTCATAGTACAGGTTAGCCAAGAGTCAAAGCTGGCTTGCTACAATCAAGCCCCACAATCCTTTCATTGAAACATGATGCATATGTAGATAGTTCAGATGTAAGACTTGCTAAGTACCTTTGTACTCATGGTTGCTTCATTTATGTTTTTGCAGAGAAGACTTAGACTCATTAAAAGGTTCTACGCGATGTGTTCGATGTCGACCGAAATAGCTTGGGAATGCCAGACAGAGGTCTGGCCCCTTTGGTAGGGTCATAGTAGCTTTTCAGTCTCTTCCAGCCACTTTTAGTTGATGTTTGAACCCAGACATGAATTGCTCCCTCTTGTTGTTTGTATGACTTGAGTGTCGGGTCACGGGACCCCTGTTTTGTAGTAACACACTATGTTGACTCTTATGAGTCCTTAATAAAAGCTTGAGTCATAGAGTTATGTTGTGATGCCATGTTGTATCTACGCATATCGTGCATATTGTGTGTATGTTATGAAATGCATTATATGTGTGGGATTCGACACCTAGTTGTGTGCCTTTAGTAGTACTCTTTATAGGGAAATGCCTCTTTGTGTTTCTATCGAGCCTTGCTAGGTTGCTACTGCTCTAGACACATTGATTGACCGACGTGTATCCTTCTTTGCTGCTCTGTCTGTCCACTCGGGGAAATGTCACGCGGTGTAATGGAGTCCTTGTAGCTTGCTACGACTCGTCTACACACGTTGTTGATCGACACCTGCCTTGCTGGGTTATGTATGCCTGTCCTTGTACGGATGTACCGCTTGGGTTTATAACTAGTCATGTCGACCCGGGTTCTTTGTCGTTTGAACGCTAGCAACATATTCATATACGTGAGCCAAAAGACGCCAACGGTCCCGGCCAAGGTAAGGTGGCAGCCGTGGAGTTTACCGTGCGTGAGGCCGCAAAGTGATGTGATGTGTTACAGGCTAGGTTCTTATGACTCAGGATCGGGGTCCCGACAGCTTTTGTACCAGAGCTTGACTGCCTGTAGGATAACCAAGCCAAACTAGTCGATGTTGAGTCTAGCAACTCTTTAGTTATATAAGGGAATTGTTTGTGGAAGGGAACGTAAGGCTCTTTTAATCCTTTCCTTGTGTCATTCTTATTCTGAGTCACCCTCTTCTTTATTCTACGGGGTTTAAGAATTAGGCTTTCTCATCTATTCATTAGGATGACGAGTTACTATGTTGGAGACATATAGAAAAGTTGTTGTCTTCCTGGATCAGTGTCTCCATAAAAATTCAATTGTTATGTTGTTAGTTTCTCGCAGGTTGCCGCATATTTCATGCCCGTACAGCCGTTATGCTGTCCGAGTTTTCCAAAGTTCTTAAATAGTCTGATGCGATTGCAAATTCCTTCCTCTTTTCCCAATGTCTTTTGGCCGGACAAAGCACACTAATAATTGTGTTGAGGTACTCTATTACCTCGACGTTTTGTTTAAGTATTAGGAAAACATGTTACTCCCAAAACTACCCAATAGTCTACATGTGTGCTATGTCTTCCAGTGTGATAGTTCTGGCCATCATTTTCAATAACATCTCGTGATGTTATTTAGTTTTAGGTATTCTATTTCTGGGTCATTGAATCCAAGGATCATTCTGCTCATCTCTGTTGATAGTGTTGCTAGTTCCTTTAGAATGATTAGTAACCTTGTTGTAGCTCCCAAGGTTCATGGTATATCATTCTTCGAACACCATCAATCATCTTTGGCAGAAGTTCTTCGTGAATTAAAGATCATAACAAGAGTGCTCGTGATGAGTTCTCTACTCCATATTGTGATTCTGCCTACCCTGCCCTTCTGCATGGGTTATCTGGAAGAATTATGTTGAACTTGTTCAACATTCTAATCCATGCATCCATAACTTAAGAAATCATGTGCTCTTGAGCTGGCCCTATCTAGTTGTATTTTGACCTTTATCATTGAAAGGATAGTCAAGAGTAGTTGTGCATTCATGTCATGGATGTCTTCTATTTTGTGGCCTGTCAAGTTGTTCTATTCTCGAATGACTCGGAGAAGCAAACTCCAGTACCACATCCATTTCTTGGATTGGGTCAAAGTAGTTGCATTCCGCAGATCGAAATGCTAACCCAGCTTTTGTTCTGTTCTATCTTGGAGTATTACCCTCTTGTTGTCAAGACTGTCGTGAGAATTGCACTATCTCTTATGAGCTCTTGATGTAGCGATACTTCTCGCTATCATTGTTCATCCCTCGGTTTTCGTGTTGGTTGTAACGGAATATCGACAAGTGAACCATGATGTGTGAAATCAATACTCCTAGCAATGCCATTGTTTAGTAGTTAATGGACAATAATTTCACTCTTATGGTGATGGTGATTGAATCGTCATCCTAAGATTTAGTGTGCTACCTAGTCCATGTTTCATGGTGCACTTTCGATCAATGAATTAGAATTGTGTCAATCCCTCGCTCTATTGATCACATCATCTTGCCCTGAAAAGCGAGATTGTTCCCGAGCTTAATAACATATCGCTGGTTCGTGATTTTCCAGATATCTTCTCGGAAGTATTACCAGGTTGTTTCGTGACTGTTATGATAGAGCTCGTGATCAAGTTGGTTTATCTATAAGCCATCTTCTCAGAGAATCCGTGGTTGATACCCCGAGCTAGTTGGTTAAGCTAAACAACAACTTGGAGAGTTGGAAGATAAAAGCTTCGCCTGAACTTAGCTCATTTAAAAAGGATAGTTTTCCTGTTTTGTGAGTCTGAAGAAGATGTTATTGTCATCGGCTGATTCGTGTCATCAATTGTTGCATATATTATCTTGTCCCATTTTGATTTGAGTATGGGCTATTGTCAAATCAAACTCAGAACCAAAGATTTTTGTAGCAGTGTCTTACTCATGGATTTCTCTGAGCATACACCATTATATTCTTTGATCTGACCAATGCTATTATCTTGCTCACATAGTTGTGGAAATCCATTTATATGGGTGTCTTGATGAATTGTTGTTGAGCCCATCGACAACATTCTAACTTGTTCCATGATCTATGTTGGACATTAAGCTAGTGCTGGAAACTTTTAAGACATTGTCTTCATGTCTATTCATTAGGTATATGTTAGGTGTAAGAAGTGACTTCCTCTAATTCATGTGCACCTGATGCAAGTTATCGCCGTGAATTCGAGAAAAGTTAATTTGTTTTCTTCGGAATCATTCCAAGTCAATCAAGCAAGTGCGAAGTATTCTATGGTTTGATAGACTGATCATCTTCACTCCATATGTATCTCCTAGCACACCAAGCCACTGATTGATTTGTTCAAGGAAAAGAACTTATGTGTCATTCCCGAAGGGCCCAGATGGAGTTGCACATGGCTTCGATACCGGCAATGATGGTTTCCAAATTAGAACTCAGTAGTGTTTTGTTGTAAGATTTATATGTGTTCACAGTTGTCTTGGGCAGTGTGTTCACGTGGGTCTTGCGATCCAGCTCATGTGTTGGTGTTGTCTTCCGTAGTTCATTTCCTGAGAATCACGCAACTTTATCTTGTTGATTTGTGTTGCAAACTTTCTTTTTGGACATGCTGAGTCTGAAGCATCGTGTCACCAACCGGAGCTGAATCTCAGGCAGTTATAATGGTTGGAACTTTTCCCAAGAATTATAATATTGGTCTCTATGTAACCCGGTAAAGTGATGTAATGGCTAACACACCTAGCCGGAAGACTTGATATTACAATATTTTGTATCAACAATCTTAGCCATCTCCCGTGTGGTTTTGTATGACTTATTTTGGAAGTTGTTCCTCATGGACTCCCTTTGATGCCCCGAATTCCGACCTATATTTGATGTGCTAGATATAAAGCATAACCTATAATTGGGTTGTGCTAGTACATCAAGGAGAACATTAGAAGCGGAGTGCTAAATGTCTCTTGGTCGATCAACCAGATTTCATTCCCTTGGCACAGCTAAGGTGAAATCTGAGGAAGTGTTGTCTTCCTTTGCATCTGCATCCTCCACCCTTATTCACCATGGTCGTATGATGTGTCGCCAGGATCCTTGGCACGGATGTTGGTAAACCTTGATGAATATGGAAATGCTCAAGTTCTTGAGAGCATGCTCAAACACTAGGTTATATCCTCGGTAGTAACTGGAATGTGCCTTCCGTTCGCCGACTTGTTCTATAATCCTAGTTTCTTTCCAACCTGAGTATGCCATTCTTTCAATTCCTGCAAACAATCATTTGTGAATTGTCTTCCCTGGTATGAAGAGTTTCAATGATCTCTGTATCAAAAGTAATTCTTTTTGCCACTTAGAGGAATACCTCTATGAGTCACCCTCCTAAGGTGCCCCGTTGTGGTATGAAGGGTAACTTAATCCTCGCTACTTTGAAACCTCGTCATCATCTATCTTAAGCGTGGATTTGTTGCCTACCAATTGCACCTTTGTGATATGTCTCATTTTCTCATCCGTATTTTGGTGTTGTGTCTCAGCTCAAGGGACGTTCCTATGTCTCATTCTATGAGTTGATCTTGAGTTGCTCGATCTTTGAGGAGATCAAATCTTGTAGAGTCTTCCTATTCTTTTGTCGTCGAGCTAGATGAAGACCTCAAAGACAAATATGTCAAGATCAACATGATGCGATGACTCAATATCCTCGAGAGGAGCAAATGCATCATGAAGATTGTGATAGTGTAGTGTCCCCTCTCCCTCCTCCCGACTACGCTTGAATCTCGGGACGAGATTCTTGTTTAGTGGGGGTGAGTTGTCACATCCCTGAAATCCCTATTAGAGCTTAGCAAGTTTGAGCTCATGTTTTCCTTCTTTGCATTCTAAGAAAATGAATTGAACCCAAGAAACAAGTGAAATCAAAGCAAAACCCCAACATAGTCTATATTCAAAAAACAATCCAAAGTGGTGACAAATCAATGAACCAAAATGGTTTTCATAAAAGTCCATCATTTTTGATAAATGTTGGAAAGGAAATATCAGGGGTGATATATATTTTCAATATACTTTTGGCATTTTATTTTAAACACAAAAGCCACTGAAATCAATTAATTAATTGATTTCAAATACTTCCTAGTTTTATAAAATGTTGAAAACTTCACATGGGGTTGGAAATATTCCAAATAACACCTCAGAGTTGTTTAGCTACTTTCTTTGAATTAGTTGGAGCCAAAACAAATAAAACAAATGTTAGAAATAACAAAACAGAAAAGAATAAAGAGAAGAAAATAGAAAACCTTACCTGTCGCCTGGCCTAGCCCACCAGGGGCACATGCGTCTTCTTCCTCCTGCTAGAAGGCAGAGGAGAAGCTCGCCACGGCGCTCGGCCAGGGCCACCACGCCACCTGCCTGCATGGCCTCCCCGCCGACCTGGTGGCTGGGATAGGCTCGGGAGAGCCGTCCCCATAGAACCAGCCACCATTTGCCCCGTCTGCACTCGTCCTTGCTTCTCCTCGCCATGGCCGAGCTCTGGTCGAGCTGTCGCTCGTCGTTGCCACAGCCTCCGGCCTCCCCTCGCCTCTCCGAAAAGCCCATAAGGACCGCCGTGTCGCCCTGCTCCTCATCGCCACTGGAATCAGGCCCGGGAGCCTCGGAGCGCCGCCACTCCCGCCATCTTCCTCATCTCCGGCCGCCGGATGCCGTCGCCGATTCGCTGCCAGTAGGGCCTCCTCGAGCGTTCCGAGCCGCCATTCGAGCCCCCCGTGAGCCACGGGTTCCATTTTTCCTCTTCTCGCAGTCGTTCGTCCCCTCTAGCACCAGTTCTGAAGAACCCGAGATCCGGCCGCCGCACGAGCTCGTCGCGGGCACCTCCTCCGGCCACCCTAGCTTCGCTGCTTAACCTTGGAAGAACGGCCGTTTCGCCAGCGTCCCGTAGCTGCAAACCGCACTCGATTTGGTGCCGTGTAGCGCCGTTTAGGTCATCTCCGGCGAGCCCTCCGTCGCGGCTATGGTCGCCGGCGACTACCCTCCGGTGGGGGCCAATGTGGCCACCTCAACCCGCCACTAATCAGGCCTTAGAGGCACTGCTAGAGGGCCCCACGCCTGGTCAAACCCCAATTAGGGGCTGGTCAGCGCGGGGTTAGCCCATGGTCACTGACCAGTGGACCCCACAGGTCAGGTTTGACCTGACCAAGGCCAGTTGACTGCTGACGCAATGCTGACGCAATGCTGACGCAATGCTGACGCAGTAATAGCTTTTTCTGATTTTAATTAATTCCAGAATAATAGCAAAACTTGTAAAAATCATAGAAATTAAAATATAACTCGGATGGAAATAATTTATATATGAAAAAGGATCAGAAAAATCCAAAGAATCTGATTATGGCATTTTTCATGCATGTTTGAAAAAGTTAACACCACCAAATAGGCAAAACGGTGAATAGGATAAATTTCATATTTAGTTGGAGATGGAAATTGATACTTATTTGAATTCCACTTCAATTGTTATGACCAAACATTGGTCAATGCAAATCAGTACCTCAAAATACTAACTCCATGCATGTTGGAACAATTCGTTATGAGCATGAGGTCGAATCAATTATAAGGGTACTTGGAAAGATACCCGGCTTGAAGTGATGTTTGAATCCTAATTCAAACCAACTTCAACTTAAGAAATGATAGCCACATTAGCCCTACCACCTTTCATTTCATGTATTGAGCTTGCATCATAGTGTTGCATTTCCGTGAAGTAATTGTTGTTCTTTTTTGTTTGCCGGTGTTGTTCCCTCTCGGTAAACGATGTTTTCAACGAGGTGATCGTTGACATTGATGAAGACTCATTGCTATCTTCAGACGTGTCAGGCAAGCAAACCCCCTCGAGCATATTGAAATAGACCCACTCTCTCGCTCTTGCTCTTTTTTACTTCATTAGGACAATCATGATTCAACTATACATGTTATCGGTAGATGAACCCATTCCTCTGCATGACCTGGTTTTGTCACAGTAAATAGTTGAAACCATTTAGCATGAGTAGCAACTGCTTGAGCCTTGTTGTGCTTACTCATCCATGCTTGCTTACAATGCCTGCTATGCTTAGAGTCGTGTCGGGTCTGATCCATCTGGATGATGAATCAGAATGGTTGTGATCATGTCCTACAGTGTGAGAGTAAAAGTGTGAATCCGATTTGGTAAAGGTAGCGATGAGAGGCCATGGAGGAGTACATGGTGGGTTGTCTCATTGGGACCGTCCTTAGGAACTGAGTTCTGTGTATGTTATCCAAGACAAGATACTACCATGCATTGGGCCCTGAAATATGACCCCGCTCGGCTTATTAATTTCCTAGATCCCTGTCCAAGAGTTCCAATTAGTTTCTGGTGTTTGTAGGAAAAGTGTTGGCGGCCGTGTTTAGCTCTGCCCGACGGGGCAGGCTTCTCTACGGTAGATACACAGTGGCACGGTGTACCAAGTGGCACCCGGATGGTGGGCTTGGGAACCCTGCGCACATCGTTTGGGGCCATAGAGGAAACCTCGGCCGGACTTCCTTGCGGGTTTAGTCTCAAATAGGAAAATAACCTGGACTAGGGTCTTGTGTGGTTAACGGCCCTGGCCGACACCCACGCCAGTGCTTCAGCTTGAAGGTTGCCGAGATGCATGACGTGCACATGGTGATAAGTGGTGGGAGCGTGTGTGATGAAGTATACCCCTGCAGGGTGATTTAATCTGTTCGAATAGTCGCGTCCTCGGATATGGACTACTTGGAAACATTTCGTGGTACATAGACAATTTAAATGGATACTCTAAAACATGCAATATAAGTGTGAGTGCTATGGAAGGCCTTCTCGTAGGGAGACGAGAGTCGATCCATAGTGGTGTATTGAATTGGTGAATATGTGGACTCGTGTGCACTATCCCACCTCAAAGAAAGAACTTGTAGTCGTAGTACAGGTTAGCCAAGAGTCAAAGCTGGCTTGCTGCAATCAAACCCCACAATCCTTTCATTGAAATATGATGCATATGTAGATAGTTCTGATGTAAGACTTGCTGAGTACCTTTGTACTCACGGTTGCTTTATTTATGTTTTTGCAGAGAAGACTTGGACTTTTTAAAAGGTTCTACGCGATGTGTTCGATGTTGACTGGAATAGCTTGGGAATCCTAGACAGAGGTCTGGCTCCTTTGGTAGGGTCATAGTAGCTTTTCAGGCTCTTCCAACCACTTTTCAGGCTCCTTTGGTAGGGTCTCGCTCCTTTGGTAGGCTCCGCTCCTCCGGATTCCATCGAATATCCGACTGACGGATATTGTCCCTCTGCTGAGCAACAAGGCAAACAACCATTTTGATCATCCCGATAAATCCCATGTTCTCGCTCCTGCACTTACTTATTGCATTAGGATCAAATGCTTCAAATGCTTTTGCCATGTTAGTTGAACCCACTTCCTTTGCATGACCTGTCCTTGTCACAGTAAATAGCTGAACCTTGCATCCTAGCATACCTGGTAGATGCTTGAGCCATGATGTGCCTTATCCTGCTATGCATGCTACACTTAGAGTTGTGTATGTTCTGTCATCTGGGTGATGAATAGAATTGTGAGAATGTGTTCAGTAAGTAAAGGTTGTGTGTTGAACCTGATTTGGTAAACGTACCGGTGAAAGGCTATGTAGGAGTACATGGCGGGTTGTTTCATTGGAACCGTCCTTAGGAAATGAGTTCCGCGTATGTAATCCAAGACTAGATACTACCACACGTTGGGATACTTAATTGACCCTCTCGACTTATTAATCGCTTAGTACTCGGTCCAGGAGTTGCAAGTAGTTTCTTGTGTTTATAGTCATGCTGGAGGCCGTGCATAGCGCTGACCTGAGAGGTGGGCTGTGATGCGGTAGGCAGTGGCACGGTGTACCAAGTGGCACTCGGATGGTGGGCTTGGGAACCCTGCGCACATCGTTTGGGGCCGTGGAGGAAACCTCGGACGGACTTCCGTGCGGGTTACCCTCAGATAGGCGATAGACCTGGACTAATTATTAGCGTGGTTAACGGTCGTGGCCGACTCCCTTGCTGGGCTTCCGCTTGAAGGTTGCCGAGGTGCGTGACGTGCACATGGCGATAAGTGGCGAGAGCGTGTGTGAATAAGTACACCCCTGCAGGGTTATGATCTATTCGAATAGCTGCGTCCGCGGATATGTACTACTTGGGTACATATGTTGTTCATAGATAACTTTAATGGCTACTCATAAAAATGTCAAGATAAGCGTGAGTGTCGTGGACGACATTTCCGTCTGGAGACGGGATGATTCCACGACGGGGTATTGTTGTGGTGTTAGTGGACTCGTGTGTGAGAAATCAAGTTGTCAATATTATTCTAAAAAATGCAAGTTGTCTAGCCACGAGTCAAATGCTGGCTTTCCGCATGAAACCCCACAACTCCTTATTGATACATTGCATGAGTAGATAGTTATCCTAAAGTCTTTCTAAGTACCACTATACTCACGTTTGCTTAATAATTTGTTGCAGAGGTTGTTAATAACCCTAATGGAGGGTTCTATCTAGACATCGACAACGACGAGTAGCTGGTATCCCAGCTACGGTCTGGCCCTAGGGTGGGTCTGTAGATAGTCAAGCCATGTGCCTTTGTCTTTCCATCTGTGTGTACTCAGACAGCTTTACTCTTCCACTGGTTTGTAAGAATTGTGTGTATGACTTGTGATGATGGGTTGTGAGACCCCTACTTTGTAATATTATGTGTGTGGCTCTTCCGAGCCTTCTAAATAAAGTTTGTATGTTTATGGTTATATTGTGATGCCATCGATGTATCTATACATATCAGTATGCCATGCATACGTGTGTTGTACTTGATATGTATGGGGTTCGATTACCTAGCCGTAGGCATTAGTAGCATTACTTACAGGGAAATGCCCCTTTGTGATCCAACGAGCCATGGTAGTTCGCTACTGCTACGGACACATTGGTTGACCGGCATGTGTCCTTCTTAGCTGCTGTGTCTGTCCCCTTTGGGGAAATGTCACGCGATGTAATGGAGTCCCTGTAGCTTGCTACGACTCATCTACATTCGCTGGTGACCGACACCTGCTTTGCTGGGTCATGTATGCCTGTCCCTGTGCGGAACTGCCGCTTTGGTTTATGACTAGACATGTCGATCCGGGTTCTCTGTCATTGGATTGCTAGCGACACAATCGCATACGCGAGTCAAAAGGTGCAAACGGTCCCGGCTAAGGTAAGGCTACAGCCGTGGGGATAACATGCGTGAGACCGCAAAGAGATGCGATGTGTTACAGGCTAGATTCCTATGGCTTAGGATCGGGGTCCCGACATATGAGAAGTTTGATTCTTTGCATATAGTTTTGAGACATTAGGATGGTGATATTAGTGTCATGCTAGTTTGTAATTATGGATTGGTAGAAATACTTGTGTTAGAGTTTGTGATTCCCGTAGCATACACATATGGTGAACCGCTATGTTAGGAAGTCGGAGCATGATGTTTTTATTGAGTGTCATCCTTTGTGTGGAGGTCGGGATCCCGCGATGGTTAACTCCAACCAACCCTTCCCCTAGGAGCATGAGTCTAATACTTTGTTTCGATTACTAATAAAACTTTTGCAATAAGTATGTGAGTTCTTTATGACTAATGTTGAGTCCATGGATTATACGCACTCTCACCCTTCCACCATTGCTAGCCTCTCTAGTACCACACATCTTTTGCCAGTGCATTACACCCACCATATATCCTTCCTCAAAACAGCCACCATACCTACCCATCATGGCATTTTTATAGCCATTCTGAGATATATTGCCATGCAACTTTCACCGTTCCGTTTATTATGACACGCATCATCATTGTCATATTGCTTTGCATGATCATGTAGTTGACATCGTATTTGTGGCAAGGCCACCATTCATATCTTTCATACATGTCACTCATGATTTATTGCACATCCCGGTACACTGCCGGAGGCATTCATATAGAGTCATATATTGTGTTCTAAGTATCGAGTTGTAAGTAAATAAAAGTGTGATGATCATCATTATTAGAGCATTGTCCCATGTGAGGAAAGGACGGAAGCTATGGTTCCTTCACAAGTTGGGATGAGACTTCAGATTTAAAAAATAAAATAAAAGAGGCCAAAGAGTCCACAAAAAAATGAAAAGGAAAAAAAGAGCCCAAAGAGCCCAAACAAAAAAAATGAGAGAAAAAGAGAGAAGGGACAATGCTACTATCCTTTACCACACTTGTGCTCCAAAGTAGCAACATGATCTTAATAATAGAGAGTCTCCTATTTTGTCACTTTCATATACTAGTGGGAATTTTAATTATATAACTTGGCTTGTATATTCCAATGATGGGCTTCCTCAAAAGTGCCCTAGGTCTTCGTGAGCAAGCAAGTTGGGTGCACACCCACTAGTTCCCTTTTGAGCTTTCATACACTTAGAGCTCTAGTGCATCCGTTGCATGGCAACTCCTACTCATTCACATAGATATCTATTAATGGGCATCTCCATAGCCCGTTGATATGTCGAGTCGATGTGACCATCTCCTCCTTTTTGCCTCAGAACCTCCACCATATTCTATTTCACCTATAGTGCTATATCCATGGCACACGCTCTTGTATTACGTAAGAGTTGAAATTTTTTGAGAAAGTAAAAGTGTGAAAACAATTGCTTGACTTAGACAGGGGTTGTGCATTATTTAAATACGTTGTGTGGGGAAGATGGAGCATAGCGGGACTATACGATATTGTAGGGATAACTTTCTTTGGCCATGTTATTTTCAAAATACATGATTGCTTTGTTAGTATGGTTGAAGTATTATTGTTCCTATGTCAATACTAAACTTTTCGTCTTGAATCATATGGATCTGAATATTCATGCCACAATATATGTTAGGTAGTATTCCACATCAAAAATTCCATTTTTATCATTTACTGTAGCAACCCGACTCAAAACGATTCAAGCCTCTGTGCATCTGTGCGATCCCTGGATCAGTATGCTGGCACACACAGTACATCAATGTATATATAAAAGTGCAATCACATGTAAATAACGTAAAACTGATATATACCTTAAAATCTCAGCGGAAACAGTCAAGGGAGTGGAGTCCCAATAAACACCAACGGCAAGTTGAGTGCGGACCGTAACCCTAAATCATACTCTTTCTCATCGAAGAAAGTATCTACAACATAAGACGTTGCAGCCGTGTAGGTCAGCATATTGAATATGCCGGCAAGTCACAAAACAGAGGGGTAAGAATATCATCTATACTATATGAATATATGGCAGGAGGGGCTTTAAGTTTTTTAGCGGAAAGTAAAGTTTTCTCCTACAACAAGAGAGGGGCTAAAAGAAAAATATTACTACGTTGTTGGTTGTTAGTGAGATGGTTCCGCCAACCAGTTCTCACACCCAAGTTATCAATATTACCCACATCAAATATATATAATGGTGTTGAGAATTCCTGATAGTTTCAGTTCCTTTGGCTCAAGTTGTCCATGATCGTGGACACGGCTAATCGATTAGGTTTGAGTACTCTGCAGAGTTTTGCACACGTTCCCCACAAGATTTGATTGCCTCCGTGTATGTCCTCGCACTTCAGGGTGTTTGAAGACCGGATGATCAAAACATTGTCTTTCAATGGGTCCCTCTGATCCTCTGTCGGTGCCCATCCAATCCTACCGTTCTTCTACATCTCGTAGCACCGCCTGTCCAAAGTCGCCGCATTGTCCAACCAAGCCAGAGCCCATAATGACTTGTGGCTGTGCAGGTAAGCCTAGGGTCTTGAAAATATCCGTCCATCTCTTTGAGCCTGGGTGAAGCTTTCCGCAAGATGTCATGGCGCTTCCCCATGCATCCCAGGTCGTCCACTGGTTTCTCGAGGGAGCCCATCTAAACCGTCCTTCACCCAGAGGTATATTTCGTTCTGAGGTCTTGAAAGTCTTGGAGAGTTCAGGTCTTGATTATTAAGTTCTCACAACACTCATGGTAAACACTCAATCAAAACCCCGTCTACTAAAAGCATAGCAGAATACATCGTCCCGTGCCAAGTAACAAGGGTTTTGGGTGCCTACCACATGATACGACATCAAGATCCCAATTTCCAAGTACCTACTTTGCATGCAATTGGGTGAAGAAAGGTAGAACTACTATGCATATAAAACATAGGTAATAATATGATCAACGTGACTTGCCTGGTGAGGTTGATGAAGAAGAATTATCGCTCTCGGGAAATATGTGATAGAACTATTTGTCACTCTCTGATGAAATCTACATAATCAAACATAGTATTCACAGAAGCACTCACACTAGCAATCATTCTAGCAATCAAATAACAAACAACAATAAAAGTTGATGCAATCAAAACAATAAGAAAGATCGAATAAGAATCCAAACAAAATTTCAAAGAAAACTAGGGACTCTTCTACTACATCAAACACTAAATAGTTTTTTTTGTAACTGAAAAATAAAACAATAAAATAACAAAGAAAAAATATAAATTAACTAAGATAAAATAAAGTATTTTCAAATGGGAGTAAGCTAGTAGGGAAATCAATTGCAAGTTATTAGAAACTAGAATTGATTTCATGATAAAAAATAAAAATAAAATTTTGTTTTTGTTGAAAACCTACTGTTATCTAACAGAAAACAAAATATAAACTTTCTCAAATATAAAAGAAACTAATTTAAAAAGAAATATAGAAAAAGAAATAGCTATAATCCTAAAAGAACTAAAACAGAATCTGTTTTCGTAAAAACCCCAATTAAAAATATTTAAAAAAATTAAACTGTAACTACTGAAAGATATGATCAATAGGAAACAGTAGCAAAAAGAATCAATTTAAAAGCTATTTTTAAACTCTCGGTATAAGCAAAACAAGATTTTAATCAAATCTGATCTAATTCAAATTTTATAAATCCAAACATCGACAACTTATATATTTTCGGAAACTACAAGAATATTTTGATCTAACGCAAAAAGAATCACCTAATTTGGGGTTATAGACTAATAGATATGAGTTTTCTAAGATTGCACTTTTGTGAAAAAAACTGCAATACGGGATTTCGTGGATCTCACCGGAGTTAGTCGCTGGAGTTGAAGAAGGCGATGGAAAGGTGGCTCCGGTGGCCGGCCAAGGCGGTGGAGGGGTCCAGGTGAAGGAGGAGGGCTAGGGCCGAAGCTTGGTGGCGTCGGCGGGGCGTGGTGGAGATGGAAGGGAGCAGTAGGAGCTCCGACGAGTTCCTGTTGGAGGCGAACTCTGGCGAGGTGGGGGCTGCGTTCCGACGAGGGGAGGGGCTCGGCTACAGGGAAAATGGGGAGAGGAGGTTGAGGGGAGTATTTATAGGGGCTCGGGGTGCTCGGAGAAGCAAGGAGCAAGGAGATCGGGAAGGTGGAGATTTCCTGTCTCCATGCTAAGGAAGGTTTTGTGAGGAGGGAGAGCGTGAGGAAGGAGAATATGTCGGTTGGGCCTATGTTGGAAAGGCTTTAATGGGCCAGAGCAATGTTTCCTAACAAACAAGATTTCTTTCCTATTTTCAAAAACCGGAAAGTAAACGATAAAAGGGAAACCAAATAAATTCGGAATATAGAGTTTCTATATAGTAAAATTATCAGAAAAAGAAAATCTAAATGATGGACATTTTTCCACGGCCAAAATAAAAACATAAATTCAGAAAATCCCATAAATGCTTTATTTCTTTTTGCAAATAATTACTCGAATAAATCATGGGTGTCATGGCTCAAATATTTCAAAGAATATCCCCGGGTTTGGAGGTTCATGTTTCTCCTCTCTTTTTCTTGCTTGAGAAGATATGGTTCCCGGCATTCCGTGAGTGAGGAAGAAACAAAATGCAAAGCAAAATCGAAATGAATTCCAATGCCACCTTGATTCAAATTATTTATAGTTGAACAAGTCATGCTATCTCCTCTCGTTGATTTTAAATAGATGAATCTGAATTCACAGGAAAAAAGGTAAGTCATTTTATTCCCTCTCATTCGAAAGTTTTAAAAAAGTTTCAAATTTCACTCAAGTTTCAATCACTCAAACAAACACACAATCAATCTAATAATTATATTAACATTCCAAAATTTGGGATGTTACGTTTAACTACTCGAGGACGAGCAGGAAATAAGCTTGGGGGTGCTTGATACGTCTCCAACGTATCTATAATTTTTTATCATTCCATGCTATTATATTATAAACTTTGGATGTTTTATATGCATGAATATGCTATTTTATATTATTTTGGGACTAACCTATTGACCTAGAGCCCAGTACCAGTTTCTGTTTTTTCATTGTTTTTGACCTTTTTCAGATAGGAATATCAAACGGAGTCCAAACGGAATAAAAATTTCGTCGTGATTTTTTATGGAAAATATCAAAAATACGAGAAGAAAAAGATACTGGAGAGGAGTCCCGAAGAAGCAACGAGCCAGGGAGGCGCACGCACCCCCCTGGGCGCGCCTGGGGGGCTTGTGACTCCCTCGTGGGTACCCCTGACTTGTTCTCGATGCCATCTGGTCTTATAAATACATAAACCTCTACAAATAAACCTAGATCGGGAGTTCCGCCGCCGCAAGCCTCTGTAGCCACGAAAAACCAATTGGGAGCCCGTTTCGGCACTCTGTCGAAGGGGGAATCCATCTTCGGTGGCCACCTTCCTCATCCCGGCGATCTCCATGACGAGGAGGGAGTAGTTCTCCCTCGGGGTTGAGGGTATGTACCAGTAGCTATGTGTTTGATCTCTCTCTCTCTCTCGTGTTCTTGAGATGGCATGATCTCGATGTACCGCGGGCTTTGCTACTATAGTTGGATCCTATGATTTTCTTCCCCCTCTCCCTTCTTGTAATGAATTGAGTTTCCCCTTTGAAGTTGTCTTATTGGACTGAGTCTTTAAGAACACTTGATGTATGTCTTGCACGTGTCTATCTGTGGTGACAATGGGATATTCATGTGAGTACATGATGTATGTTTTGGTGATCAACTTGCGGGTTTCGTGACATCGGGAACCTATGCATATGGGTTGGCACACATTTTGACACTCCGGTAGAAACTTTGGGGCACTCTTTGAAGTTCTATGTGTTGGTTGAATAGATGATTCTGAGATTGTGTGATGCATATCGTATAATCATGCCCATGGATAATTGAGGTGACAACGGAGTATCTAGGTGACATTAGGGTCTTGGTTGATATGTGTCTTAATGTGTTATTCTAGTACGAACTCTAGCATAGAATGAACGGAAAGAATAGCTTCGTGTTATTTTACTACAGACTCTTGAATAGATCGATCAGAAAGAATAACTTTGTGGTGGTTTCATACCCAACAATAATCTCTTTGTTTGTTCTCCACTATTAGTGACTTTGGAGTGACTCTTTGTTGCACGTTGAGGGCTAGTTATATGATCCAATTATGTTATCATTGTAGAGAGAACTTCACTAGTGAAAGTATGAACCCTAGGCCTTGTTTCCACGCATTGCAATACCGTTCATGCTCACTTTTATTATTATTTACCTTGCTGTTTTTATATTTTCAGATTACAAAAACCTATATCTACCATCCATATTGCACTTGTATCACCATCTCTTCGCCGAACTAGTGCACCTATACAATTTACCATTGTATTGGGTGTGTTGGGGACCCATGTGACTCTTTGTTATTTGGTTGCAGGCTTGCTTGAGAGAGACCATCTTCATCCTACACCTCCTGCGGATTGATAAACCTTAGGTCACCCACTTGAGGGAAAATTGCTACTTTCCTACAAACCTCTGCACTTGGAGGCGCAACAATGTCTACAAGAAGAAGGTTGCGTAGTAGACATCACTGAACTACAAAAGACACGTCCGCCAACATTTTCACATATAGACAAACCAATGGAAGCACACGATTGGCTATGTGACATTGAAAGAAAGATGACAATTGCACAGTGTTTAGATCATGAGAAAGTATTGTACGCTCCCCACTATTTAACTGGAGCCATAGCCTCGTGGTGGGAAAATATCCTCCGCGTGCATCCAGATGAGAACAGTATCACATGGGCTGAATTCAAGAAAGTTTCTGTGGATCGCACATACCCAACAGTGTCATGAAAATAAAGAAGAGAGAATTCGAAGACCTGAAGCAACGGAGTTCCAGCATGATGGAATACTTGGATCAGTATAATTAACTGTCCCAATATCCAAGTGAAGACTACAAGACCGAGGAAAGAACGATGGAGAAGTTCCTGGATGGACTTGCTCCAGCATTGATGTGCCAATTGGTCGTTCACATGTTTCCATATTTTAAGACACTCGTAGACAAAGCCAATATGCTAGAAGCTGAACGTCGTAGCCTGGATGACATCCGCAAACGTCATCGCAATAATTCTACCCCAGTACGCAACACCCGACACAAGATATAGGACCCACATACTCAAGCTCCGCGTACCTTAGCACCAACCACTAGATTCAACAACAACTCTTACGCGAGGAACAAAGATTTTACTCCCGTACCAGTATCACTTGTTTCGCGTGTCGAGAAACATGACACTACGCTCGGCAATCCCAAAGGCCGGAAATGGTGCAGCAAAGACCAACACTTCCAACTTTGACTCACCACCAAAGCGCAACAATTTCAACCCCAATAACAATCACAGGAAGGGTCACGTGAACCTTGTCGCCAAGGAAGATGCGATGAACGCACCTGATATTGTACTCGGTAATTTTCGTGTCAACAAAATTCCTGCCCTGGTTTTGTTTGATTGTGGAGGTTCCCACTCATTCATTTCGAACAGATTTGTTTCGAAACACAACTTTTCAACCCTCCCCTTGGAAAACTCAATGACTATCAAGTTCCCGGGAGTACAGCTGACTACTCAAGAATATTGCAAGAACGTTACGATCGAGATCAAAGATTTGGTGTTTTGGGCAAATCTTATTGTTATCGAAAGCAACTCGGTGGATATTATTTTCGGAATGGACTGGCTAAGCACTATAAAGGGATTCATTGACTGATTTAATCTGACGGTCACCCTCACTCATCACCAAGGTAAAAAGGTAACTGTCGCAGCCCTACGAAAGGAAAAATCAAGCAAAGCAAGGTTAAACCAGACAGAAGCCAGTGAATTGAAAGACGTTACAGTAGTATTGTTTGTTAAGAAGAGAGATGGCATGTTAAGGCTATGCATTGATTATCGAGCACTTAACATGGCCACTATAAAAAACAAGTACCCACTACCCAGAATAAATGATTTTTTCGATCAATTAGCTCAGGCTAAGGTATTTTCAAATATCGATTTGAGGACAGGATATCATCAGCTCAAGATCCGCTCAGAAGATATTCCAAAGATAGCCTTTACCTCAAGATACGGACTGTACGAGTTTACAATAATGCCTTTCGGGCTAACCAATGCACCAGCTTACTTCGTGCATCTGATGAATAAAGTATTCATGAAGTATATCGATAAGTTCGTCGTAGTATTCATCGACGACATACTTGTCTACTCCAAAAACCCCGAAGAACATGCGGAACACCTAAGGAATGTGTTGGGAGAACTCCGCAAGCATCAACTATACACAAAATTCAGCAAATGTGAGTTTTGGCTTAAACAGGTTGGGTTTTTGGGACACGTGATGACACAAGAAGGCATAGCCGTGGATCCAAAAAAAGTCAAGGCAGTAAGCGAATCGCCGCAACCAGCTAATGTGACACACAACCAAAAAAAGTCAAGGCAGTAAGCTAATGGCCACAAAGATTTTTAAATATACTTCGATGCCTCCAGAAAAAGCCTCGGATGCGTACTCATGCAAGAAAGAAAGGTAGTGGCTTATGCCTCAGGACAACTCTGACATCACGAAGAGAACTACCCTACTCATGATTTGGAGTTGGCCGCTGTGATTCACGCTCTCAAGGAATGGAGACACTTTCTTCTTGGAAATTGTTGTGAAGTATACACAGATCATAAGAGCCTCAAGTATATTTTCACACAGTCGGATCTCAACCTATGACAATGACGATGGTTAGAATTAATTAAGGATTATGATGTGGGCATTCATTACCAGCTGGGTAAGGCTAATGTAGTAGCAGATGCTCTCAGTCGAAACCCCGCCTCAGGCAAGAAACCCGTACCAAAGATGAGACCTGAGCTTGCGAAGGAGTTCGCTCTGCTAAACCTGCTCCTCCTTCTAGAAGGTATAGTGGCACAACTTGAATTGCAACCCACCTTGGACGGGAATATTAAGGAAGCTCAGAAAGGTCACCCCAGCATTCAAGGCATAAAGAAAAAGATGGACCTCGGGAAGGCCCCCGAGTTTATTTTTGATGAGCAAGGGGATTCTATGGTACAGAGACCGACTGTGCGTACCAGACCAAGAGAACCTCAAAACTCAAATCATGGAGAAAACCCACAACGTGCCCTATTATATTCACCCAGGAGGCACAAAGATGTTCAAGGACCTCCAAGCAAAATATTGGTGGCACGGAATGGAGAGAGATATTGCCTCCTTCATCGCTCGTTGTGAAACGTGTCAAAGAATCAAGGGAGAACATCAGAAGCCAGCAGGGCTATGACAACCCATGAAGGTACCCGAATGGAAATGGGATGAGGTAGGGATGGATTTTATTGTCGGACTACCCCGGTCCCGACACGGACATGATGCTATATGGGTGATTACTGACCGACTCACAAAAGTGGCTCACTTCATACCAGTCAAGACCACATACTCCACCTAGAAGCTAGCAAGACTATACCTCGCCCGCATTGTGTGTGTACACGGAGTACCCAAGACCATCGTATCCGATAGGGGCACCCAGTTGACCTCAAGATTTTGGGATTATCTGCAACAAGCCTTGTGAACACACCTAGTATTCAGCACAGCCTATCACCCTCAGATGGGAGGACAAACCGAACAAATAAACCAGATCCATGAAGACATGCTCAGGGCTTGTGTACTCACATATGGGAACAGTTGGGAGGACAGTTTGCCTTACGCCGAGTTTTCTTACAACAACAGTTATGAAGCAAGCTTGGAGATGTCGCCCTTCGAAGCCTTGTATGGAAGACGATGTCGTACCCCTCTAAATTGGTCAGAGACCGGAGGTAGCCGCATCTTCGGACCATAGTTTCTCCAGGAGGCCGAGGACGACGTGAAAGTCATAAGAGAGAATCTCAAAACAACACAAAGCCGTCAGAAAAGCTACTACGGTCAAAAACACTAGGATGTCAGTTTCTACCCCCAATGATTATGTATATCTTAAGGTATTACCCATGAGAGGACTACAGAGATTGAAAGTCAAAGGCAAACTTGCACCTTGTTTCGTCGGACCTTTCCGCATAATTCCTCGTAAAGGACTAGTTGCCGATCAGCTAGACCTACTAGAAGAATTATCAGATGTGCATGATGTGTTCCACATCTCTCAACTAAGGAAGTGTGTGAGGAACCCCGAGCAACAAGTAGCTCATGACAACATAGAAGTGCAACCAGTCCTATCCTATCAAGAACACCCCGTGAGGATAGTAGACGAATCAGAAAGAAGGACTCGACAGAAGGTCACCAAGCTATTCAGAGTAAAGTGGAGCGACCACTCGGACGATGAGGCCACATGGGAAAGAGAGGATTTCCTGCAGAAAGAGCAACCACGGCTTCTTGAGGAATGGCTTAAATCTCGGGGAAGAGATTTTTCTTAAGGGGGTAGGTTTTGTAACACCCAAGATTTTTCAACTTCTATTTTCTTGATTTTCTTGGAATTTAAATTTTTAACTTGACAAGAACTTTGAAGTTTTCTTGCTAATCTCCAAGACAGAAAACTTTTGAGCTTCTTCTCCACCAAACAAATTCAGAAATATTCTCTTGTCCCTTTCTCAAGGAAAAAATGAAATGGTTAAACGAATATTTCTTTTATTCTTAATTTGGATTTTTCCATAAGCCTATTTACTATTTTTTCAAAAGGAATTAATCACCACCTTCTGTTTTGAATATTTTTACTCCTCTCCAATCCCTAAGAATTGTTTTTGGATGTTTTCCAAAAATTTAGAAGGGATGGATCACCCCCCAATTATTTTATTTATTAAAATGGGATTTTGTGTAATCAGTTTGATCTCCAGAATAATTTCAAAGGAACCTTCTTTTTCCTTTGGAATCTTCACCCCAAACCTTGGCAGTTTGTAGTCCTTAGTATACTCATTCTATTCCAGCAAAAACTTTAGGTTCTCAAGTTTGAAAAATTCAAATTTGGTTTGACTGAAGTTTGACCCCTAAAACTCATTTTTGATTCAAACCTGCCTTAAACTCCACAAAAATATCTGAATTTTTTTGTAGCATCATTTCTCCCAATGAGAGTGCTCCCCTAAAAAATTCAGCCTCAAATTCTTTTTCTAGCTGCCTATTTCTTTCTGTCGAGCACCTCAGCTGCACTTTGTCTGAAACTGTTTGAATTAACTTCATACCAACTTTCAGACAATGCACCGCTCCCCCCCTCGTCGCCAATCTCGCGAGTAGCAGCGCAATGGCCGTTGTTCTTGTGCCCTGATCCTATCGGCAGCGCCGCCAGCAGCATTGGCCTCTTCTTCTCGTCGATAGCTCACAGACAGAGCTGACCAAAGCCCTAGCAAGGGCTCAACAGCAACCGCAGCAGGTCCCCTGCTTCAATTCCATGCTGCCCGGCACCGCCCTTTGCTCCTGCTGCCGCCGCGTGCCCCTCCTCGAGTGTGTGCTCCGCGAAGACCGTCGCCACGCACCGTGCAGCTCAGAGCACGGGTTCTGCAGCCGCAGTGCACACCAATGGCCGCGTCGTCGCCGTGTTGCCAAGGTCAATGACCAGCCTCTCTCTGGTCAAAAATGGAACCCAAGTGGTGATTAGGTTCGATCCTAGCCACCTAACCACCTGCCCAAGCTCCTGCATCACCAGAATTGCTCACCGGAATTAATGTCGTAGCTCGTCTCTCGGCGCCTATAAATAGAGCTCCCCTCCAATGCTTGTAACCTCACCAAGATCTTCCTCACTCTCCATCTACACCTCTAGGAACCAGCCGATCTAGGAAGGGGTCCTCGAGGGCCCTTCTTCTCCAGCTCTGGCCGCCCCGATCCGCTTCGGGATCCGGCCACTCCCGTGCAGTGTAAGTAGAGGTAGGACCCCCTGAGGCCTACGTTTGCATCCAGGAGCTCCTCCCCTGCTTACCCCGTGCTCAATTCCTTCGCAGAAGCTCTCTGTCGTCAATCTCCTTGCGTCACAGGAGTTGCTGCCGTCGGAGATCTGCTGCCGTCGACGTGAGGCTTCCCCCACAGTCCAATCCCTCTCCATCAGTTAGGCGAGTCAACAGTGAGTGCACCCGCACCCCTAGCTGGCTCTCCCGTCCCTCCTAGCATCGTCGGCGATCGCTGGAAACTCTGGTGACATTGGAGCATTCGAACCTGACAGGGGGGACCCCCTCTGCCAGTGTCTCTCTCTCCCTTCGAAGCGTTTGGATGGAAACATATTCGGCCAGTATCCGTTTTCCTTTCAGGGAAACGTCTTTCCTCTCGGGCGTTTTGACTAAACCTCACTCTAGCCCCTGTTTCTATTAAAACTAATTACACAATAGTCCCTGATACTGTTTTGGCTATAACTTTGGATCCATAAGTTATTTTTAGTGATTCTTTTTCAAATTGTTCCTGGTAATGCCTAGTTTATTTTAAGATTTTTCTAGAAATATTTTGAGACCAGTAGCTAGGAAGTTCCACTTATACCCTTGATTGATCCATACCGTAGATTCCAACACCGAAATTCCCGACGTCAACTGCACCGAGCTTGATCCCGACTACGTGGAACCAGGTAAGCATGTTTGTTATTTTTGGTGTGTTGTTTACTAACTTAACTCATATTTATTACTCATCACCTTGCATATTTCATACCTGCTATACATATTCAACCATGATAAAAATATGATGTTGGCAAGTGATAGCTATGAAAGGATGTGGAATAGCCTAGTCACACGGAACTTGATAGGTTTTGGCCTTGTCATGGCATGAGCACAATGTTGCTAGTATAAAATTGTCAAACTCCAGTATCGACCTAGATCGAGTCTTGTTCGTGTCATCCTTCTTATCGTGCTACCCCAGTTCCCTGTATAAGGGGTTCAGTATAGTCAGTTGTAGAACTATTATCAGTCACACACCATTAGAGGGGCCGGTATGAAGGTATCCATGGCCCTGGACTAAATCCAGTCATCCGGTCATGGGCATGGGTGTTTCCGGTCTGGGACCGGAATGGAGGGCACTCCCATGAGCGCACGGTATAAATACTTTGATCCCATGCTAATCGAGGTCGGAGCCTCTCTGTCTTATGGTTTTATCTTGGCAGCATAGTCCGGGTGAATCCGGGCTTCGTGGAGGTAAAAATGGGTGTGTGTTGATTCTGAGCATCCACTTCTAAAATGTCGTACGCGGAATTAGTCATATTGACTATTGAAAACCGTGGGCTATGGGTAAAGAGTACACCCTCTGCATAGTCAAAACTATTCGAGTAGCCGTGTCCCCGGTCAAGGACGTTGTTTGAGGAATCAAGTGTCGGTTCTAGAGTCGGTCTCTGGAGTATAAGTGGTATTAAAATAATGGATATGGTGAACCATATGATGATGATGGACATTATTATATCATGATTATTACTCTAGACTAACCCTTATGATTTTTTTGTTGAATATCCTTGGAACGGTTCTACCTCCTGGATATTCAATATTTATTACCTTACTTCTTATAAGCCCTTTATGAGGTGTTGTTGAGACGCCCGACTGTGGCATTGTTTTATTATTTCTTATAAGCCCTTTATGAGGTGTCGCTGAGACGCCCGACTATGGCATTGTTTTATTATTTCTTATAAGCCCTTTATGAGGTTTCGCTGAGACGCCTGACTGTGGCAATGTTTTATTATTTCTTATAAGCCCTTTATGAGGTGTCACTGAGACCCCCGACTGTGGCATTGTTTTATTATATTCTTATAAGCCCTTTATGAGGTGTCCCTGAGACGCCCGACTGTGGCATTGTTTTATTATTTCTTATAAGCCCTTTTTGAGGTGTCGCTGACGCCCGACTATCACATTGTTTTATTATATTCTTATAAGCCCTTTATGAGGTGTCGTTGAGACGCCCGACTGTGGCATTGTTTTATTATTTCTTATGAGCTTTTTATGAGGTATCACTGAGATGCCCGACTGCGGCACTATGTTTTATTTTATTCTTGGCCTTACAGTGGTGTCGTAGAGACGCCCATTCGAGGCTTATTTTTATTTCATACCCTGTGTGAGGTGTCGCTCAGACGCCCGACGGTGGTTTATTTTATTTTTCTGTTACGGATATCTCGGTAGGACTACCGCCTGATTTATCCACTAAATTATTTACTTTGTGCACTTATATTGTGGATACAACTTGACTCTAACCATACATAATTAAATCAACTACATGCATCTCATCTTTTGTGCAAAGTGTTTGCGAGTACTTCTCGGAGTACTCACTAGCTTTTTGTTGTGGACAGATATGGATGAAGGAGACCTCATGGCTGAAGAGTTCGATAGCGAGTCCGATGTCTAGAGGAGTCCCAATCAATCGTGCGATCCTGGAGTACGTCGCTGTTTTATTCCACCGTTTCCGCCACCCAAATAAATCGTTGAACTTCACTCCGAGGCTTATCGCGTAGTTGTACTTGTCATGTCACATTACTCTTATGTGACGTGCCCCCTTTATTTTCTCGAGCAGTAGAGTCACCCTAAGACCACTGTAACATTTCCATCTATCCTAAGACATGGATATGTTGTAATAATTTGTAGAGCGACCCTCGCTCTACTTGTATAATATTAAGTACTACTGGTTTTCTAAATCAAGTTAAGTCTGTGAGTGGGAAATATTTTCTTCACTATGGACGCATATGGCTGATTTCCAATTAAATCATTTATTTGGAAACCGGTCGTGACACTAGCACCGTCCAAGTAGCCTCAGCGTGCCAGTTTTCCCCTTGGACCACCCCTACGTCGCCCTCATGCTGCCAGCGCTGCTTGCTTGCTCCTTCCGCCCCTGTGCCATCCTCAGATTGTGTTGTCGGCGATCCTATCCTATGCCTCCATGGAACGGACCCAAGACGGCTATAAAAAGGAGCCCTCGAGCCCCCTTGAGCATCTAGCAGCCTCTGTAGACCCGCAGATCCCTCCCCCTCGCCTCAGTTCGGCTAGAGCCACTCACCTCGCTCACCTCTGGCCGTAGCACCGTCGGCATCCTCTGGCACAATTTTGGCAGCCCCAAGCCCCTGTCGTCTTCCCTTGTCCATTACTAGCCTCCCTAAGTCTCGCCAAGCCCATTCCCCCTGCTAAAATCCATGCAATGGCCGCCGTGGGACGGAGCCATGGCCACTATAACACTCTGCCGCCGTGGAGAGAGGATGCTCACGCCGAGACCCCGCCCCCAGCGATCCTATTGCCTCCAAATGATGGGGCCATCTCTCCAGAGCACGACGGTGGGATCAGCCCCACGAGAGATGCCCCTAGCATATGCACTCATTGCCAGAGCCCAGCCTCTAGGTTTGTCTCCAAGCGCGAGAGGAGGAAGAGAAACCCGACGGGTTGGCTCCACCTGTCGGTGAGCCAGCAGAGCCGTCGGTTCCGCAACCCTTGGGAAGCGTGTCCCTTTAGACAAGGCATATTCATTCCGAGTACACTTTCTGTTTCACTAAGTATATACTGCTCGAGACGTTTTCCATTTTTCCAATTTTATTAAAACTGAAGTTTGACACAACTTTGACTGGCCACAACTTTTTAAACAAAACTCCGAATGAAGTGATTCATTTTCCTACCTCTCTAAAGTTTCCTTTATTTTGTTTACAAATTTAATTCAAAAATATTCAAACAAATTTTATGTGCTGTTTTGGAATTGCATGTTCAATGGTATTATTGTGGAAATACGATTTGGAGAGAGGAAACTTCCTTCAAGACTTTTAGGGTGCCCACCACCCTCCTCCACTCCAGGCAAGCATCTTGAACCCTGTTTTGTTTGGTTTGTGTGATGTTGTTGGGATGAAATGGACTTCGTGGTTTGGTAATGTTGATAAAAACTCCTCATAAAATGGTGCGTGCATAAGTACATGTGATGGATATTTTATTTGTTGCTGAATATATGTGATGCAAAGGTGAGTGGGTACTACCTCATGCCTCGTGTGTCATGTTGGTCTGGGCAGCCTCGGAGGAAGGTTTGTCATGGTAAGGATAAGGAAATGGGACTAACATCTCGTGGGATGAGAGTAGTCAGTGAAAGCATGTCGGGGTGTGATAGTGGTAACACTGAGCGATATCAGTCAGAAAAATTGTGTATGACTAACCCTTGCAGGAAATATTAAACCTCCTAAGCCGACTGTAGATAGAGTCTTGTTAGTGTGTCACCTTACCTTCTGTGCTGCCACAAGCCTTCCTGAAAAGGAATATGGTTTAGTAGGTCGTAAACCTATTACCAGTTACACACCAAGTAGAGGGGCTAGGATGAAGGTATCCATGGCCCTGGACTAAATCCATTCATTTGATCAGGGGGCATGGGTGTTTTCGGTCTGGGACCGAGAGGGAATGGCCCTTCCCTTGTAACCCGCGGTATAAATTTGATCCCATGCTAGTCGAGGTTGGATCCTCCCAGTCTTATGGTTTTTCCCTAGTGGCGTAGTCCGGGTGGGGCCGGTCTTCGTGGGGGGAAATGGGTGTGTAGTGGTTCTGAGCGTTTACTTCTGAGATACCGTAAATGGGATTAGTCCGAGTGACTACTGAAACCTGTGGGCTATAGGTAAAGAGTACATCCTCTGTAGAGTCAAAACTATTCGTGTAGCCGTGTCCACTATCAAGGACGACTGGTTGACTAGTCAAGTATCGGTCTGAGTGTCGGTCTTTGGAGGAATTAAACTTAAACATGATGATGCGTGTGAACCGGGACGATAAGTATTATTATGGTTATGAATTCGGTTATGCACTAATCATGTGTGGTATATGGATTTGTTAGAGTATCCTTGGGAGAGTTCTACCTCCTGGATACTCTATATATCTATTATTTTGTTATGCCCTATCTGTGGTGTCGCTTAGACGCCCGACCATCGCAACTATTACTACTTTCATATAAGTCATTTATGTGGTGTCGCTCACACGCCCGACTGGGGCGTGCATGCTATTACTTATTCATCGTTACCTTCATCTAAGACATTTTTGTGATGTTGCTCCAGACGCCCAACTGTGGCATGTATAGTAATTTTTCCTTTTGCAAGTCCCTTTATGCAGTGTCGCCAAGATGCCCGACTATGGCTTGTATTTGCTTGTCCATCCAAGATGTCGCCTGAGACGCCCGATCGACAAGCTTATAATTTACTGTTACCATTCCTTGCTTGCTCATAAAACATTGGTGGAAATGGTTTGTCTACATGAAGGCATCCGTGAATTAATTCTTATGACATGATACAGTCATTAAGTGTATTATGCATGCATCTCACCTGCTATAACATATATGTTTCTTGATACTTGCGAGTACATTCAATGGACTCACTCACTTTTCCCTCGCTATTGTCTTGGCCAGATTTCACCGGAGAGGAGCTCGATGCCATGAGCATCAGAATCTAGAAGTCGAGGATAGCAGCCTTGTGAGATAGGAATTTATCTAGGTCAGATGTTCCTCTGGAGATGGAGTCGACGGGCACGGAAGATTACCTGAGTCGCTTCCGCCGCCAGCCTCAAATTTGGTCCAACTCAATGGACCTTCGTGGTCTTGTAACCCAAACTTTATATTTTTCATGGGATTTCTAAATCAAGTGAGTGTCCAACAGCTACCAGAATCCTGGGGCTGGTGAACACAAAGGCATGTTTTTCCGGAAATTATCTTCTAGAAAACGGGTCGCGAAAACAACCAGCCGTCCCTGGTGCTTGCTTGTGAAGCTGCACCCGGACAACCATGCACTCGTTCTGCTCCGCTTCTGGCTCCGACCGCTCCATGTCGACCCGTCACCGCGCAATGCCGGCTCCCGCGTCGGCTTGGCCTCTTGCCTCCCGCGGGCCTCATCCTCAACCCGCTCCTCCTCGTGCTAGCCCTGCTACTCCGGCTGTTCCATATGTGCGCGCGTGCCGGCCTCTGCACCGCTCCGCAGCCTAGCCTCCACCGTGCCCCAGCGTCGGCTGTTGACTCCCCCCATGGCCATGTCCGCGTCCACCTCCCCTGAGCTCCACTCAGCCACGGTGCTCCGCAACGCCACACGCGCACGGCCGCATCCTGAGCACTTAGCCGTGTCTCTCCCATCCTATTCCGTGTCGGCTCCTACACCTCCACATGCCCGCTCGCCTGCGTGGCTTTAGCTACGTCCGTCTCTAGCTTGGACACCCCACCGGCTTCCCTGGCACACCGCAGGCCACCCCGCCCGTTATCCAGCGTCGTTCCAGCCGCCGGCCGGCTCCACCTCCATGTGGCCCTGCTCGGCTCTGCCTCTTGTCCTCGCACCTGACCTACTTCCCATCTGGTGCTGCCACTGCCCTGGCTCACCTTGCCTCTAGCGTTGCGCCTCCGAGCCTCCTCCACTCACCGATCACGCATGCCGTCCTCCAGTCCGGCTGGCCTACCCACACGTGCTATGTCACTTTACAGCGCCTCTGCGTGCTCCGCCGCACCGACGCGTGCTCGCCTCCGGCTATGCCCCCTGGTCACGGGCGGTCGCGCTCCGCTCCAGCCGGACCCTGCCTCCGTGCTCCATTTCGCGGCCGCCCCGGGCCTCTCACGCGCTTCGCCGCGTCGCCCCTGCTGCCCTGCTCCACCAGCGTCTCCCGTCTACGGACCGGTGGCCTAGTGGTCTGGGTGGCCCGCTCTTGCCTCCACACGCGCATGCTGCCAGCTACCGCTCCTTAGCCAATTGCCCCCGCGCGCGCAGGCTTCAGCCGTTCCTGCTTCCCGCACGGGTTGTGCCCCGGCCACTCCCCTGCCGACTATAGGGGGTGACAAAAATAAAAACAAAGGGTGGGCCGGCTTCCCAAAAGAAAAGTCAGAGCCGAGAAAAAAAGAGTTGGTTGAGAGAAGACCAGAAAGCACTTCTAACGAAAAAGAAATAGAGGGGCAACTACGTTCTCCCGCCAATTTCAATGCTCTGTCGGCTGGCCTGCCCGCGTCGTTGCTCGACCATCTTGTCTGCCTACTTTGACTCCGGGCCACCCCGGTATCCCATCCGCTTTGACGTTCGACCGTCGTGCCCAACCGATTGACGCATCCATAGACCGCCGAAATCTTGGCGGCCACACCCAGTGGGCGGACCGGCGCGATCCGCCCGCACAAAGCCATGCCAGCTGTCATCAACAAGAACCGCATCGTCTGCACGAAAGCAATGTGAGGTACCGTCCGTGCATCCTTGCACCATGCACAAAAGCAGATACCCCGAGCGACACTCGGGGGCCATCACCGCATTCGTTTTAGCTACATTGCTCCTCATCCCGACACCACCTATTTTCGGCTCAGGTGCTGACCATTTTACCCGATTCATTCCTCCCTACAGACGGAGCTAGTAGTGTCTATCGTACCAAAGTCCCAATCTTTGTCTCAGCTACAGATCGTATTGCGGTTGTCTGGCTAGCAAGAGAAAAGGCTAGAGGTCACCTTGCGAACAACGTTCGGGGAGAAAACGACTTGGGTGAACCGTCCGTTTCCTTCGTGAATTTCCACCAGGTCGTGCCTGCTCCTAGACTCATAGTACTATAGGTCCCCTATGCGGTCCACTCTTCGTCTCACCTACAGACCATATTGCGACTGTCCGGCTAGCAAGAGTAAAAGCCAAAGAGCCGAGGGGACACCAAATGTCCCTAGGGGCTCGGACGACATCCAGTCGACATCCCACCCACGTAAAACTTTTCGCGGCTAAAGTTAACTTTGTCTCTTGCACGATCATCTTCGCGGAGAACACTGATAACCCACAAGTATAGAGAATCGCAACAGTTTACGAGGGTATAGTATTCAACCCAAATTTGTTGATTCGAACCAAGGGGAAGCCAAAGAATATTCACAAGTGTTAGCAGTTGAGTTGTCAATTCAACCACACCTGAAAGACTTAGTATCTGCAACAAAGTTTAAGTAGCAAAGTAGTGTGATAGTAACGGTAGCAGCGGTAATAGTAGCAGTAGTGACAGTAGTAGCAGTAAAGTAACTTAGCAAGCACCACTAGGAAAAGACTCATAGGCGATGGATCGGTGATGGATAATTATGTCGGATGACATTCATCATGTAACAGTTATAACATAGCGTGATATGTAACTAGCTCTAGTTCGTCAATGTAATGTAGGCATGTATTCCGTATTTAGTCATATGTGCTTATGGTAAAGAACTTATATGACATCTATTGTCCATCCCTCCCGTGGAAGCGGGGTCCTAATGGAAACTAAGGGTTATTAAGGTCTCCTTTTAATAGAGAACCAGAACAAAGCATTCACACTTAGTGAATACATGAACTCCTCATACTATGGTCATCTCCGGGAGTGGTTCCGGCTATTGTCACTCCGGGGTTGCCGGGTCATAACACATAGTAGGTGACTACAACTTGCAAGATAGCATCAAGAACACACACATATTTATGAAAACATAATAGGTTCAGATCTGAAATTATGGCACTCGGGCCCTAGTGACAAGGATTAAGCATAGGAAAGTAGTAGCAACATCAATCTTAGAACATAGTGGATACTAGGGATCAAACCCCATGAAAACTAACTCGATTACATGATAGATCTCATCCAAACCATCACCGTCCAGCAAGCCTACGATGAGATTACTCACGAACGATGAAGAGCATCATGGAATTGGTGATGAAGGATGGTTGGTGATGACGACGACGTCGACTTCCCCTCTACGGAGCCCAGAACAGACTCCAGATCTGCCCTCCAAAGGAAGAACAGGTGGTGGCGGCGGCTCCATGTCATGAAACGCGATGAACACTTCTCTCTTAATTTTTCTGGGCGAGAGAGAATATATAGAGCTGGAGTTGGAGGTTGCGGAGCCACGAGGGCCTCACAAGCCTGCCAGGCGCGGCCAGGGGGGCGCCTCCTGGGCTTGTCGGCTCCTGGCTCCGTGTCTCTAGGTAATTCTTGCGCGAGTATTTTTTATATATTCCACAAAAATTCCTCGTAAATTTCCATTTCATTTTGAGAACATTTATTTCTGCGCAAAAACAACACCATCACAATTCTGTTGAAAACAACGTCAATCCGGGTTAGTTCCGTTCAAATCATGCAAATTAGAGTCCAAAACAATGGCAAAAGAGTTTGGAAAAGTAGATACGATGGATACGTATCAACTCCCCCAAGATTAAAGCCTTGCTTGTCCTCAAAAAATTCAGTTGACAAATTGAAAGAGACAAAAGAAAAACTTTTACGAACTCTGTTTGATCTTGTTGTCGTAATTATGTCTAACTCATATTCAGATTTTCAGCCAGATCATAAGCTAACCACATAAGCAATGACATTTAGGTCTCATGATGTACACATATCAATGGCATAATCAACTAGCGAGCAATAGTAATAAGTTTCAAATGTCAACACTTCAATCAAAACAATCATGAAACAATATGAACAGATGGTATCTCGCTAGCCCTTTCTCAGACCGCAAAACATAAATGCAGAGCACCTTCAAAGACCAAGGGCTGACTGAACATTGTAATTCATGGCAAAGAAGATCCAATCACAGTCATACTCAACATCAATTAATAGCAAAGCATAAAAATGACGAAGGTGCTCTCTAACTGGTGCTTTTATAAGACGAGGATGACTCAACAGAAACGTAAATAGATAGGCCCTTCGCAGAGGGAAGCATTGATTTGCAGAGGTTCCAGAGCTCAAGCTTTTAATACAGAGATAAATAATTTTGGATGGTATGCTTTCATTGTCAACGCGATGACCAAGAGTTTTCACCATCTTTCATGCTACACATATTATAGGCGGTTCCCAAACAGAAAAGTAAAGTTTTGACTACCCCACCACCGATCAATCACATTCCACGACTAGCCGAATCCTCGGGTGCCGTCCATACCAACAACAATCCAGGGGGAGTTTTATTTGCAATTATCTTTTCGCTTTGAGCATGGAACTCGGCATTCCGATTACCGGCCCCTTTCTCGTGAGTGATAGTGAATAAACACGTATCGAGAATAACACGCCTAGCATGGAATATACTGACCACCCCTTGTCACCAAATGAGCGGTTCGGGCATACAAAAGAGATTATTATTTGAAGATTTAGAGAGTGGCACATGCAAATTTACTTGGAACGGCAGGTAGATACCGCATATAGGTAGGTATGGTGGACGCATATGGGACAACTTTGGGTTTATGGAAGTGGATGCACAAGTAGTATTCCCGCTTAGTACTAGTGAAGGCTAGCAAAAGACTGGGAAGCGACCAACTAGAGAGCGACAACAGTCATCAATATGCATTGAAATTAACCAACATTGAGTGCAAGCATGAATAGGACATAAATCACCATAAACATGAATATCATAGAGGCTATGTTTATTTTGTTTCAACTACATGCATGAACATATGCCAAGTCAAGCCACTCAAATCATTCAAAGGAGGATACCATCCTATCATACTACATCATAATCATCTTGAAATTCATGTTGGCATCCAAGACAAACCATTATAAGCTCCTAGCTAATTAAGTATGACATCAGAAACTGTGATCTCTAAGTTATCATTGCAAACATGTTTCTCTCATAACAAAGCTAAGTTAGGAATGATGAGCTAGTCATATTTACAAAAACAAAATAGGTCAAGTTCATACCAGCTTTTCCAGGCTCAGTCACTTCATCATATATCGTCATTATTGCCTTTCACTTGCACGACTGAATGATGTGGATAATAATGAGAGTGTTCGTGCATTGGACTAAGCTGGAATCTGCAAGCTAACTCAGAAGAGAAGACAAGATAATATGGCTCTTTGACGAATAAACAAATATGCATGTGAGAGCCACTAAACATTTTAACCATGGTCTTCTACCTTGACCCAAAGAAAAAAAACAAAACTATTTACACGGGAAAGCTCCCAACAAGCAAAAGAAGAACGGGAAATCTTTTTGGGTTTTCTTTTTTTTAAATCACTAAGCAAACTGGAAAGTAAACTTACAACTATTGTTTTGTTTTTCTCAATTTAGACAAACACATGAGAAGAAAGCGAGAAAAAGAAATAAACTGGCATGGATGATACAATGGAAAGGTGTGAACACCGACTATCAAAGTGAATGTGTGATCATGAATATAAAGTCGGTGAGAAACACGTACTCCCCCAAGCTTAGGCTTCTGGCCTAAGTTGGTCTACTCCCATGACTGGTCCGGGCGATATCCAAAATCATAATGGGGTTGTACGGGAACGCGGCAAACAGCTAAATTTATCATTTTTTCTTCTAAACAACCAAAAGTAAAAGTTGGGAGCAGAAGGTTGTGACTTCTAAATTCATCCATCTCATGGTCATCAAAAGAAATCCGTCAATGAGGGTGATCAACTCTCCTTGACAAACTTTTTTCGAATCACATAAAACCGGATAATTTTCGAATAATCACTAGGTTACCTCAACGGGGATGTGCATATCCCCAACAAGTAAATCATACTTCATCTTGACAGTAGGTATAGGGCATTCAAAGCTTCCAATAAGAATTGATGAAGATTTTTCAATAGCATTGGTGCAATGTACTTGATATTGTTTCTTTGGAAAGTGCACCGTGTGCTCATTACCATTAACATCGAAAGTTCCATTGCCTTTGTTGCAATCAATAACAGCCCCTGCAGTGTTTAAAAAGGGTCTTCCAAGGACGACCGACATGCAATCATCCTCGGGAATATCCAGAATAACAAAGTCCGTTAAGATAGTAACGTTAGCAACCACAACAGGCACATCTTCGCAAATGCCGATAGGAAAAGCAGTTGATTTGTCGGCCATTTGCAAAGACATTTCAGTAGGCGTCAACTTATCCAATTCAATTCTACGATATAAAGACAGAGGAATAACACTAACACCGGCTCCAAGGTCACATAAAGCAGTTCTAACATAATTTCCTTTAATGGAGCAAGGTATAGTGGGCACTCCGGGATCACCTAGTTTCTTAGGAGTCCCACCCTTGAAGGTGTAATTAGCGAGCATGGTGGAAATCTCAACCTCAGGTATCTTCCTTTTGTTAGTCACAATATATTTCATGTACTTAGCACAAGGAGACATTTTAAGCATATCAGTCAAACGCATTTGCAGAAAGACAAGTCTAATCATTTCAACAAAGCGCTCAAAATCCTCATCATTCTTTTTCTTGGATGGTTTGTGAGGAAAGGGCATGGGTTTTTGAACCCATGGTTCTCTTTCTTTACCATGCTTCATAGCAATAAAGTCATTCTTATCATATCTCCTGTTCTTAGGTTGTGGGTTGTCAAGATCAACAACACGTTCAGTCCCCACGTCCTTATCATTACTAGGTTGAGCATCAACATGAACACCATTATCAATATTATCACTAGGCTCATGTTCATCACCAGATTGTGTTTCAGCATCAGAAACAGAGACATCATTTGGATTCTCGGGTGTAACAGCAACAGGTTTGCTAGCATGCAAGTTCCTATCATCTTTCTTTTTCTTCCTAATACCAGGATGACTAGGTGCCTCACTGTTAACTCCTTGGGAATCTTGTTCAATTATCTTAGGATGGCCCTTAGGATACAAAGGTTCCTGAGTCATTCTACCACCTCTAGTGACGACTCTAACAGAATTGTCATTCAACTCATTGAGCAATTCATTTTGAGCCTTGAGTACTTGTTCTACTTGAGTAGTGACCATAGAGGCATGTTTACTCAAAAGCTTAAGATCATTGACATTTCTATCCCCACAAGCACTTATATGATTAATCATGCGAGCATTTTGTTCCAACTGTCTGCTAACATAATCATTGAAACTTTGTTGTTTGACAACGAAGTTATCAAATTCATCTAAGCATAAGCTAGCAGCTTTATCATAAGGAATATCACTCTCATTGAATCTACGAAGAGAATTTACCTCTACTACCTGTGTCGGGTTATCAACACCATGTATTTCTTCAATAGGTGGTAGATTCTTAACATCTTTAGATTTAAACCTTTCTCTTGCATATATTTCTTGACTTCTTGCATATCTTCAGGACTGAGGAATAGAATACCTCTTTTCTTCGGAGTTGGCATTAGAGGTGGTTCGGGAATAGTCCAAGCATTCTCGTTTCTCAAGATATTATTCAATAGAATTTCAGCTTGTTCCACAGTTCTTTCCCTGAAAACCAACCAGCACAACTATCTAGGTGGTCCCTAGAAGCATCGGTTAGGCCATTATAAAAGATATCAAGTATTTCATTTGTCTCAAGAGGGTGATCAGGCAAAGCATTCAGTAACTGGACAAGCCTCCCCCAAGCTTGTGGGAGACTCTATTCTTCAACTTGGGGATTACAAAGTTATATATATCCTGCAAGGCAGCTTGTTTCTTATGGGCAGGAAAATATTTCTCAGAGAAGTAGTAAATCATATCTTGGGGATTACACACACAACCAGGAGCACGAGAAGTAAACCATGTCTTAGCATCACCCTTTAGTGAGAAAGGAAACAACTTAAGGATATAGTAATGGCCAATCTTTTGCTCATTCGTGAATAGGGTGGCTATATCATTTAGTTTAGTAAGATGTGCTACAACCGTTTCAGACTCATAACCATGAAAAGGATCAGATTTAACCAAAGTGATCAACTCAGGATCAACAGAGAATTCATAATCCTTATCGGTAACAAAGATGGGCGAAGTAGCAAACTTAGGATCGTATTTCATTCTAGCATTCAGAGATTTTTCTTTCCACTTGCGCAATAAATTCTCAAGATCATAGCTATCCTTACAAACAAGAAAGTCTTCAGCTACCTCTCCGTCCATAACATAACCCTCAGGTATAATAGGCAATTCATATCTAGGAGAGCTAGTTCTAACAGGTGGAACAATAGGTTCCACTTCAATAATTTCATCAGTTTCAGGAGTATCATCACATTCAGCAGTAACTCTAGCAATTTGTGTATCAAGAAATGCACCCAGTGGCAAAGCATTATCAAGCAAAGCATCATCATAAGAATCATGGATAGTAGAAGTAGCATCATCAAGCACATGCGATATATCAGAATTACCAATAGGTGGTGGTGTCGCAAATTTACTCATAACTGAAAGTGAATCAAGTGTAGAGCTAGATGGCAGTTCCTTACCAATCCTCTTAGTTGAGGGCAAGACTTTAGTTTTTGTATCTCTCGGATTCCTCATAGTGATCAACAGACGTAAATCCCAAGTGACTCAGAGAATAGAGCTATGCTTCCCCGACAACGGCGCCAGAAAAAGGTCTTGATTGCCCACAAGTATAGGGGATCGCAACAGTTTTTGAGGGTAGAGTATTCAACCCAAATTTGTTGATTCGACACAAGGGGAAGCCAAAGAATATTCTCAAGTATTAGCAGTTGAGTTGTCAATTCAACCACACCTGAAAGACTTAGTATCTGTAACAAAGTTTCAGTAGAAAAGTAGTTTGATAGTAACGGTAGCAGCGGTAACAGTAGCAGTAGTGCAGCAGTAGCGGTAAAGTAACTTAGCAAGGACGAGTAGGAAAAGACTCATAGGCATTGGATCGGTGACGGATAATTATGTCGGATGACATTCATCGTGTAACAGTTATAACATAGAGTGATATGTAACTAACTCCAGTTCGTCAATGTAATGTAGGCATGTATTCCGTATTTAGTCATACGTGCTTATGGAAAAGAACTTGCATGACATCTATTGTCCATCCCTCCCATGGCAGCGGGGTCCTAATGGAAACTAAGGGATATTAAGGTCTCCTTTTAATAGAGAACCGTAACAAAGCATTAGCACTTAGTGAATACATCACCTCCTCATACTATGGTCATCTCCAGGAGTGGTTTTGGCTATTGTCACTCCGGGGTTGCCGGGTCATAACACATAGTAGGTGACTACAACTTGCAAGATAGGATCAAGAACACACATATATTAATGAAATCATAATAGGTTCAGATCTGAAATCATGGCACTCGGGCCCTAGTGCCAAGCATTAAGCATAGCAAAGTAGTAGAAACATTAATCTTAGAACAAAGTGGATACTAGGGATCAAACCACATCAAAACTAACTCGATTACATGATCGATCTCATCCAACCCATCACCGTCTAGCAAGCCTACGATGAGATTACTCACGAACGATGAAGAGCATCATGGAATTGGCGATGAAGGATGGTTGGTGATGCGACGGCGTCGATTTCCCCTCTCCGGAGCCGAGAACAGACTCCAAATCTGCCCTCGAGAGGAAGAACGGGTGGTGGCGGTGGCTGCGTGTGGTGAAATGCGATGAACTCTTCTCTCTTAAATTTTTTTGGGCGAGAGAGAATATATAGAGCCGGAGCTGGAGTTGGTGGCGACGACTCCGTGTCTCGAGGTAATTCTTGGGCCAGTATTTTTTATATATTCCACAAAAAAACCTTGTAAATTTCCAGGTCATTCCGAGAACTTTTATTTCTGCGCAAAAACAACACCATGGCAATTCTGTTGAAAACATCGTCAGTCTGGCTTAGTTCCATTCAAATCATGCAAATTAGAGTCCAAAACAAGGGAAATAGAGTTTGGAAAAGTAGATACGATGGAGATGTATCAAACACCCATCTCCTATCCGGGTGCCGGCTAGAGTCCTGTCCGGCTGGAGCCTGCCGACTGAAAGAAAGCTACGCCGGCTGCAGCCCACAACCAGCCGCCATCGGCTACCATTTTCCTACATTAATAGCAAGAAGCCTCCGCACGACTCTTCGAGTCGCCCGGAGGCTCAGAGGTTACACCCAGTAGGTGCACTTGCACACCCCACTTGAAGACAGCTACACCGGTTGCAGCTCGCAGCTGGCCGCCATCGGCAACTTTTTGCTACATCAATAGCAAGAAGCCTTCGCATGACTTTCTGAGTCGCCCGGAGGCTTGGAGGCTACACTTAGTGGGTGCGCTTGTGCGCCCCCACTAGAAGACAACTATGTTGGCTGCTGCTCGTAACCGGTCGCCATCGGCAACCTTTTTGCTACAACAATTGGAAGAAGCCTCCACATGATGCTTCGAGTCACCCGGAAGCTCGGAGGCTACACCTCGTGGGTGCGCTGGCATGCCCCCACTAGAAGAAAGCCATGTCAACCATGTCAGCCTGAGAAGAGGGCATAAGAAAAGGACAAAGATTTGGCCCGGCTGCCACGCTGCCAGCGCAAATCTCGGAGGCTACACCGAGTGGGTGCGTTGGCGCGCCCCCACTAGAGGAAAGCTACTAGCGGCTCCAGCCCACAGTTGACTGCCATCGGCAATCTCGGCCATGACAACGGGAACGCTGCACGCGCAAGAGCCATCGGACTCCGCGTCCATGCATGGCAGTGCCCCGCGCACAACGGCCAATGGACTCCGTGTCCACACACGGCAGCGCTTTGCGTGCTAGAGCCACCGCACTCTGCGTCCGCGGATGGCAGTGCCCCGTGCACCACAACGAGTGGACTCTGCATCCACACACGACATCGCTTCAGGCACAAGAGCCACTGGACTCCGCGTTCGTGCATGGCAGTGCCTCGCGCACAACAGCCAGTAGACTATGTGTCGACACACGGTAGCGCTTCATGCGCAAGAGACACTGGACTCCACGTCCGCGGATGGCAGTGCCCCGCGCACAACAGCTAGTGGACTACGCGTCCACACACGGCACCGCTTCACGCGCAAGAGACACCAGACGCCGCGTCCGCGCATGGCAGTGCTCCGCGCACAAGAGCGAGGGGACTCCGCGTCCATGCATGGTAGTGTCTCGTGCACGAGAGCTAGTGGACTGTTTGTCCATGCACGGGAGCGCTTCGCGTGCAAGAGCCTGCGGACTCCATGTCTGTGCATGGCAGTGCCCCACGCACAAGGAATCAATGGACTCCGCGTCCAATCCTGGTAGTGCTTTGCGAGCAAGAGCCGGTGGACTCCTCGCCCGCACCTGGCCGCGTTTCGACGCTGCCATTTTCTACGACAACTACGAAAAGCCTCCGCCCAAATCTTCGAGTCCCATGGAATCTCGAAGGCTACTGTTAGCGGGATGACCCCCGGGTAGGATAAGGGAGACAATACAACGTTTCAAAACCTCGGGGGAGATGCCCCCAATACACCATACCCCGCGAATCAACAAAGATGGTTGAACGAGTGAAGATAGAAGACCTGTCCAGCTGGTGGTTGGAGTCCTGTCCGGCCGCCGGCTGGAGACTTGTCCGATCGCCGTATCGAGACTTGTCCGGCTACCGACTGACAGCTGGAGCTTGTTCGATTGTCGGCTATCGGTTGGAGCCCGTCTGGCTGGAACCCTGCCGGCTGGAGAACCGTCCGGCTGCCGGCTGGAGAACTGTCCCGCTGTCGGCTGGACACCTGTCTGGCTACTGGCTGTCGGCTGGAGACTCGTCTGGCTGGAACCCGTCCGGCTGTAGACCGTACGAGTGGAGCCTAGCGAATTCAACTGCAACGTCCCATTGGACACACGACGAGAGGACGATGCAGACTGCATCAATACGTTCCAGCAGTCCAGTGTGCATCTCTGCGCACCCGTCACCTCAAGCAGTAAAGTTAGGCCATGTGCCCCCCCACACCTATAATCTCTAACAGTGAAGTTAGGCCATGTGGGACATCCTTTGTCCCCTTGGCACCCCCTTTATTAGGTGACCCAGGGAGCCAGCCCACGGACACGCACAAACGAGTTGGAGGACTCTCCCTGGCTCTCCCCATTCTCTCGTTCCCCACTCTCCACGGGAAGAGGAGAACTCACAGCCTCCTTCTTGTTCCTCGAGATAGCTCAAGGAGCAACCCTGTAAAACCATATACACTCCATATACACCACAAATGCAGGAGTAGGGGTGCTACCTCCACGTGAGGGGCCCGTACATAGGTAAACCATCGTGTAGGGTTGCCCAACCTGTTCCGGATCTCCACGACAGCCTTGCTCTCACATCTCTAAGCCACCCCTTGCATCTGTCGTGCGAAAATACCACGACAATCTACACCAACAACTTTGTCGCTGTCACCACAAACTCTCTTCCCCTCTTTGTAGCGGTGTAAACCCTCTTCTCCCCACTGTAATCTCTACTTAAACATGGTTCTTAATGCTACATATTATTATCCAATGATGTGTGGCTATCCTATGATGTTTGAGTAGATTTATTTTGTCCGATGGGTTAATTGTGGTATGATGTTATTGATATGAGTTTTATGTTGATATGGTGTTATCCTAATGTGCCCTCCGTGAGGCACACGCATAAGGGAATCCTGTTGGGGGGTTTGCAATATTTTCATGATTCTCTTATATATAGTGGGTGCCTAGAGTTATAGAAGCTTACACCCGAGTAAGGGGATTGTTTGCGTATGGGAGTAAAGAGGACTTGATGTTTAATGTGATGGTTGGGTTTACCTTAATGATTTCTAGTAGTTGCGGATGCTTGCTAGAGTTCCAATCATACGCGCATATGATCCAAGTACGGAAAGTGTGTTACCGTATGCCTCACCCTCATTACATATGATAAGTATCTATCGTATTATATTCAATTGCCTATGGACAATCTTTCTCCAATGTTACAAAACGATTTCTACTAAACAATAACTTAATTAATATTCATAAAAAGTAGTACCTAACTTTTATTTTCGTGTTATTTATTACTTTCCAAAACTATATATTACACCTACTTAGTACTTCTAGTTTTATTCCCGCAAAGTAGTTGTTCTAGTAAAAGTAAGCGTTAGCGTGCGTAGAGTTTTATCGGCGGTCGATAGAACTTGAGAGAATATTAATTCTACCTTTAGCTCCTCATTGGGTTAAACACTCTTACTTATCAAAAAAGGCTACAAATTATCCCATACACTTGTAGGTTATAAATAGTAATAGAGATGGTGATATGATACCGGGGCACCTCCCCCATGCTTGTAACAAGCCAAGGCTGGCGACCATACACATGTACTAAAGTTTCCTTCTAGGGTGATGATGGTGAAGAAGCGGTAGGCTTGTCCTACATGATCCAAGCCATAGTTTATCCATCAAAGAGGGGAGAGAGATTCTACGGAATCCTAAAATATACAACTATGCTGACCCTTTTGAACCGGGATTCATACTCACAGTTTTGGTTTGTAGATCATAGATTTGGGCTTGAAGATCTTGAAGCTGGGTGTGTGAAAGCACATATTTTCCCTTGGTGGTTTTGATAATTCATGACAACATACAATGTCTCTTGGACTAATGCTTTTACCTAGTATATTATAGGTATAGTCCACAGAGAGCATTGGCATAAAGGATTGTGAGGAGAAACCCCTTTATGCAAAGAAAGGAATAGGATTGGCTCAATCTTGAAGCAAGAGGACTCCACATTTCACATTTGTGAAAAATCACTTTTAAGCCCATAGGAAAGCGAATACTATTAAAAGGGGGTGAGGTATTATGATGAATAGGTTGCTCAAGTGCTTAGAGATAGCCACCAAAAATATTTACTCATTCTCCCACAAAATATTTGTGTCAAAATCCAAAACAACAAAATCGATGACACATACTTTTCCCACTCGGCCCTACAAATTTTCCACCAGGCAGATCCTATGCCAAACCCTAATATCTCGGCACCACCAACTTTCATATCTGTGCCACCGAGATTAGTGACCAACTCTATGGTGTCTCAAGTTCCAAGAATCGGAACTTTCAAGATTGGAATCGGTCTCACAGAGATTTGGAAACTATTTTAGGTCATTGTATATGTACAACCGCGATCCATATATGTGTCTCATCGAGAATTCAAAAGTTGCCACATTTGCTGCAACTATTTACCACCAAGATTCATTTCGGTGCCACCGAGTTCCGTAATAATGTTGTAATGCTTGGATTTTTGGGGATGCCTATATATACCCCTCCACCTCCTATCATTCATAGAGGAAGCATTCAGAACACACTTACACTTGCGAGATCCATTTTTCTGAGAGAGAGAGAGACCTACTGAGTGTTGTGATGAGGAGATTCCAATCCAACCATTTGAAACATGATCTCTAGCCTCCCCAAGTTGCTTTCGCCAAAATTAATATCTCCTACCCATGCCAAATTTGTGAGATAGTGATTGAGTGTTGAGGAGACTATCTATTGAAGCACAAGAGCAAGGATTTCATCGTTCTACCGCATCTATTACCTTTTGGAGGTGGTGCCTCCTAGATTGGTTATGTGTCGCTTGGGAGCCTCCTACTTGGTGTTGTGGAGTTGAACCAAGTAATTTGTATGGGCAAGGAGATCGCCTACTTCGTGAATATATACCATGAGTGAGGCTAGTCCTTCGTGGATGTAAGCCATGGTGGAATAGTCAAGGCCGCTTTTTCTGGACTGCTTGTGGGCGAAGCCCTCCATGGACTCATAGCTGTTATCCTCCATGGGTTGAAGTCTCCACTAATGTCAAAAGTAGCTGTGTTCATCTTTGCGCTTGATCTTCATAAACTCTACTCCTTACTACATGTGCAATGTCTTTGCTTTCCACTGCCATATATGTTGACTAGCATGTATAGGGTGCACTAGACTTGTTAGAATTGCAAAAATCTTCCAACAATAAAATTTGGGAAAAGGTTAGATTTTAATTTATGCAAGTAGTCTATTCACCCCCATCTAGACATCACTTCTAGCGATCCTACTATTGGTATTTGTGCTCTGGTCTTCATAGCCTTGGATAATCACCATTGAAGGAAGACGGATGTGTCTAGTTTGGGGAATATTGGTTGTAGAGTGCCTGTTCTAAATGGGGAGTACTATAGATAATGGAAAGATGAAATGCTTGATATAGTTGATGAATTCCATTTGCTCAAGTATGGTTAATAGCCCTATGCGCCTCCCATTAATCCCATACATCCTTCTCATGATGAAGAACTTGATATGCTTTGTAATCTTAAAACTGTTAATCTAATCATTAGAGGACTACCAACAAATGTGCTTAATCAAATGCAAAATTTTGAATGTGCTTATACCTTGTGGAAAAACTTAGAGGAAAGATATCCAAACTATTCCTTGAAAATGTTGATATCACTTTCCATAAATGCATTGCCTTTCACAAAACAAAGCCCAATTATACTAATTTTGATAAATGTCTAGGTGAGCTTCTTGACCTCATGCGTGCTAAAGGATATGTCATTACCATTAATAACATCATGGTAGAAACCATTCACATGCATAAACTTGAATGTTGTGATGGTCAAAATTCTAACGAATCTCTTCATTCTTATGAGGAGGAAGTTCCGTCTGACGATGATAATGTGTGGAGCATGGATACTACGATGAAGATGGTGAGTTTGACATCAAATACGGGAAGACCATGAGGAAACTTAGTCTTATGGCGAACCTTAGAGACTACATGGCCGAAGGAAGGAGTGGATACTTGACAATGGATGCACCGATCGAATGACCAGAGATAAAGACATGTTCTGTGAGATCACACCAAACCGTGGACCTCGAAGGTATGTGACTTTTGGAGAGAACTCCAAGGGTAAGGTACTTGGTCTTGGTAAGGTGGCCATATCTCAAGATAATTCCATTCGAAATGTCATGCTTGTTGAATCCACTAGATACATATCTAGACTAGCAGACTTGGATTTCAATGTGTTATTTACGGAAGTTGATTTCCAAGTGTTTCGCCATGATAACCATAACATGGTCTTTAATAGTTTCCGTAGAGGTGATCTCTACATTATTGGTTTAACTAAAAAATCCAAACCTTGTACATGTCTTATTTGCAAAATCTTCTAAAGGTTGGTTGCGACATAGAAGGCTATGACATGTTGGTATGCGTAATATTGAAAAACTTATCAAAGGTGATGATATTGTCGGAGTTAAAGATGTTATGTTTGAAAAAGATAGACTTTGTATTGCTTGTCAAGTAGGAAAACAAGTTGGTGGAAGTCATCCTGTGAAGAACATCATGACTGCAAGAAGGCCACTTGAGCTGCTCCACATGGATCTCTTTCGTCTGAATGCTTACAAGAGCCTTTGTATAAATTCTTATGATTTAATCATTGTTAATTATTTTTCCATATCGACGTGGGTATTCTTTCTTGCTGATAAGTCGCAGGTACAAAAGATCTTCAAGAACTTCGCTCGGAAAGCTCAAAATCAGTTTGAATTGAAGATCAAGAAAGTTTGGAGTGAGAAAGGAATAGAGTTCAAGAACACAAATGTGGATACAACAACTTCACTCAAAAAGTTGAAGAGATGGTAGGTGTGAAGTTTAATGAATCAGATGGTTCACAAGTTGAACAATTTCCATATGATGTGGGAGATAAGGAACATTTGGAAGCCATCAGAGATCTACCTGTTGGCAAGATTCGTCCCTTGGAGGTGAAAGAGAGTACTTCATAAACTCAAGTGTAAGCCCATACTTCTCGTCAAGGCGAACCACAAAACAACATGGAGGCATCCACAAGTGGTACACGACATGATGAAGAGGAGGAAGAAGTACATCATGAAGATCCACCTCAACCTTCCTCACCACCACCTTGAGGAGATGAGACCTCCAACAACAATGAAGAACAAGATTATGAGGAAGCTCCAACATCCAACAAGAAAATTCTATCACGAGTTTGAGTAAGAGTGGACAAAGATCATCTGCTGAATCAACTCTTCAATGACATACAAACTAGGAGAATCACTCTCTCTAAATCTCGTTTAGCTAACTCTCGTGAGAATTACTCATTTATCTGTAGCATTGAGCCTATGAAGCCTGAAGAAGCCCTTCAAGACCCGGATTGGGTGAATTCCATGCATGAAGAGCTACACAACTTCGAGAAGAACAAAGTGTTGACACTTGTGGAAAAAACCCAAGGACGATTACAACATCATCCGTAAAAATGGGTGTTTCGGAACTAGCAAGATGAAGATGGTCAAGTTAGACAGAACAAGGCGCGTCTCGTAGCCCAAGGATACATGAAAGTCAAAGGTATGTTTATCTCTCAAACAAAGTACACCAAGGACTTAATCAAGAAGTTCCACATGCAAGAGTGCAAATGCATGAGAACTGCCATGCCTACTATTGGACATGTTTACCTCACTAAGGAGAACAAACCTGATGATCAAAAGGTATATCGATCAATGATCGGTTTTTGGCTATATCTATGTGCCTCCTATCCCGATATCATGTTGAGTATTTGCATGTGCGCCCGATATCAAGCGGCGCCTAAGTAGTGTCATCTATTGGCCATGAAAAGGATTGTGAGATACTTGATACATACACCAAACATTAGCATATGGTATCCCAAGGGATCTTGTTTTAATCTTGTTGGCTATTCCGACTCGGACTACGCCGGAGACAAGGATGATAGAAAATCCACCTCGGGTACATGTCCATTTCTTGGGTGATCTCTTGTGTATTGGTCATCCAAGAAAGAAAACTCAGTATCATTATCTACTTCGGAAGCGGAATACATTGTTGCCGGATCATGTTGTGGGCAATTACTATGGATGACACAAATGCTTAAGGATTATGGCTTTCACCTTAGAAATGTTCCATTGTTGTGTGACAATTAAAGTGGTACTAAAACTTCCTATAATTATGTGCAACATTCTCAAACTAAACATATTCAAGTCCGACATCATTACATTTGTGATCATGTTAGTAAAGGAGATATTAATCTCAAGCATGTTCCTACCTGCAAACAATTGGCTGATATCTTTACTAAACCACTTGATGAGAAAGTGTTTTGTTATTTTAGGAGTGAGTTGAATATCATTGATGTTTCAAACTTGAGCTAGACTCACTTGGATGCACGCAAGGTCTTGAGGTTGATTGCCCATTCCATGATGCTATTGATATGACACTATCTTATATGTTGGAAAACTATGCTCCCTTCTATTTCATTTAACCTTTTGTAGGTACTTGGAAGAACTACACTCCACAAGGTTGTTATCAAATCACATCAAAAGCGATCTTGACATGGCCAAGTATGAACAACCCCTTCTTCGGTGATGAAGGAAGAAAACAAGAAAATCATATCCTTGGAAACTATTTGATGAATACATTAACTCTTTTCATTTGGATATATTATAGTCTTCCTTGCATTACTAACCTATGTAGGTAAAAATTGAACCAAAACAACAAGGATTGCTCCCAACTCACGATGATCTTCATCAACATTGAGCATCCACAATGAGTTCACCTACATGCCACATCATCAACAGCATTCGAAGGTATGTACTCAAATCCTTGATAAACCTTTCCACCAATTCATGAGGAAAAGCAACTCAAGTGGTATGAAGATATTAAAATGCTTAGTAGAAAAATGGTAACCCCATTTGTGCTTAACGATGAGTATGACCTATGATCAAGCATTATTGCTTGACTCCTCAAGCCTATATACTCTAATATAGGTAACCTAGTCACCTCCAACATCTAGATGAAGATTATTTTACTATTTGAGTTGCTTGATATTTTGGAACCATCCAACTCTCATCTATATGTGCTTAAATTTCCAACAATTGGAATATCTTCAACATTTGGTACCTTTTTACAATCTTTTGATTTTTTTGTCAAATTGAGTTTAGAAGTTGAACTTCATTGCAACTTGGTGTCACCTATCTAGAAAACTCGGTCTCACCGATTTCTTCCAGAGGCCCTTCTATCATTCTCGGTTCTACCGAACCACAATGCCTCGGTGACTATGAATTTATTACTACTTATGATCTTTTCGAAAAATCAGAATATTTTCCAAAGGGGGAGAAAACTTTCCATGATCCCAAGTTTTATTACCTCATGTGCTTTCATTGGACTTTTCCAATTTTTATAAAGGAGGATATAATCTGGTTTCACATAATTTTCAAAGGAGGAGAAATACTTCAAAGGGGAAGAAGACTACAGTGATCCCACAATGTAAGAGGGAGACACATCTAGGATCCCTAACAAACAGGGGGAGATCTGTCTAGGAACTCTTATCCATATTAAGGGTGGAGAAAATTCAATGAACCCTTACCTACTAACAAAGGGGGAGATAAATCAAGGAAATCTTATTCATACTTAAGGGGGACAAAAATTCAAGGAACACTTATCAAAGAGAGAAATATCTAGGATCTCTTACTCTAAGTGAACCCTAACCCTCTAACCTTTTTGGAAATAAATGCCAAAGGGGGAGAAATATCAAAGCTTCGATTAAGCTTCAACCAAAAAGGGAGATACATCAAACCTTATACATTCAGGGGGAGAGATACCATTAAGGGGAGAGATATGAAAGTCATATAAAACTTTCGTTGCCTTCTTTGGATTGAACTTGTCTGACCGAACCTACTCCCATTATCAACATGCTATGATTCAGGGGGAGAGGCAATCTTACATATTCATACTTAGGGGAGAAAAGTTATAAATATTCTTGGAGACATATCTATCATCAAATCATACTTTTCATATGTTCTCCATATCATGGTACTTTTGAAGCTCTTTGCATCTTTACAATACAATACTCATGTGTTGTCTAAAAAATGTTTTCTCAAGTGTACTCCTACTGTAAGATGCTCAAGAACCTCAAGGTAAGTATATGCATCATATCCTTGTTCATGATGATCTCTTCTCTATTGCACATATTGTTTGCAAGAGTGAGACTTGAACATGGGAATCCTTCATTCACATTTGTTTGATGCATATAGCCAAGATTCACATGACTTGTATTGTTCTTTCTACCATGTGTGTGCCCATGCAGTCAAAAGAAACTATCCTTTAAAAAGGTATTGCACACATTTAGGGAGAGTCTGTATTAGTCATATATCTTTCAAAGTTGTCATATTCTACTTCTTATCTTTATTTGAAGCTTTGATTGTATGTTGTCATCAGTTACCAAAACGGGGGAGATTTAAAGCACATATGCTCCCTTGGTGGTTTTGATAATTCATGACAACATACATTGTCTCTTTGAGTAATACTTTTACCTAGTAAATTTCAGGTATAGTGCGTACAGAGCATTGGCATAAAGGATTGTTAGGAGAAGCCCCTTGATGCAAGGAGAGGAATAATATTAGCTCAAGCTTCAAGCAAGAGGACTCTACATTTTACATTTGTGAGAAATCACTTTTGAGTCCATAGGAAATTTAATATATTAAAAGGGGGTGAGGTATTATGATGAATTGGTTGCTTAAGTGCTTAGAGATAGCCACCAAAATTATGCACACAGTCTCCCACATAATATCTCTGCCCAAAGCCAAATCAGCAAAATCGGTGCCACCAACTTTTCCCACTCGGCCCTAACGATTTTCCACCAAACACATCATACGTGAAACCCTAATCTCCCGGTACAACCAACTTTCATATCGGTGCCAGCAAGATGAGTGACCAACTTTCTTGTATCTCAAGTTCCAAAAATCAGAATTTCTAAGATTGGAATCGGTCTCACCGATATTTGGAAATTGCTCTAGGTCATCGTGCGAGTACCACCGAGATCTATATATCGGTCTCACCGAGAATTCAAAATTTGCCACAATTAGTGCAAATCGGTACCACCGAGATTCATTTTGGTGTCACCGAGTTGGGTAATAATGTTGTAACGGTTGGATTTTGGTGATTCCTATATATACCCCTCCACCTCATCTCATCCGTAGAGGAAGCACTTATAACACACTTACACTTGCCAGATCCATTTTTTTGAGAGAGAGATACCTACTCATGTGTTGAGATGAAGAGATTAAAATCCAACCATTTGAAACTTGATCTCTAGCCTCACCAAGTTGCTTTCCACAAAATCAATCTCTCCTACCCATGGGAAATGTTTGAGAGAGTGATTGACTGTTGAGGATACTATCTTTTGAAGCACAAGAGCAAGGAGTTCATCATTCTACCACATCTATTACCTTTTGGAGTGTGGTGCCTCCTACATTTGTTAGGTGTCTCTTGGGATACTCCTACTTCGTGTTGTGGAGTTGAACCAATTAGTTTGTATGGGGAAGGAGATCACCTACTTCATGAATATCTACCGTGAGTGAGGCTAGTCCTTCGTGGACTTGGAATAGACAAGGCTGCTTCTTCGTGGACTCCTTGTGTGTGGAGCCCTTTGTGGACTCTTGTAGCCGTTACCCTCCGTGGGTTGAATTCTCCACCAACTTGGACGTATTATAGCACCACCTATCGGATCCACGCTAGAAATTGTCATGTTCATCTTTGCGTTTGATCTTCCTAAGCTCTACTCCTTACTAAATGTGCAATTACTTTACTTTTCACTGCCATATATGTTGACTAGCATGTGTAGGGTGCACCAGACTTGATAGAATTGCTAAATTCTTCCAACAGAAAAATTTGGGAAAAGGCTAGGTTTGAATTTATGCTAGTAGTCTATTCACCCCCTACCTCTAGACATCTCTTCTAGTGACCCTATAGTGTGAAGCTTAGAGATTGACTCCGCAATATCCTTGTTGTCAATCTTATGCTCACGTATAAAATCCGTGATCATTGAGTCATTAGAACTTGCCCATGCTCAACCATCCATTCACACTTGAACATGTCCTTCTCCACCGCTGCAAGCCTGGCCTTCTCGCTCCCCTCCTTCTTCGGTCCTTCAACATCCCACATGTGAAGAACCCCCTTGTGCATATCTATGCTTTGAGTGTGTTTCATCAACTCCAGAAGGTATGGATTGATGAACTTGTTGAAGTACTTGTCCTTAGATGAACCTGACGAACCCATGATGATCTAGACCTGCCAGGAATTAGCCCAACACAAGAACAAAGGAGCAACTTGAGGTATGGTGGTCAAAACATCAAGGAGTATATATAATGAAATTTTCTCGTGCAGGACAAGTGTACGAAAGGAAACCAAAGTCGAAACAGCCATGACAGGCAAACGAGCTTGGTAGCCGTGCCCATGGGGGTAGGGCATGTCCCCAGGCTCATGGCCTCCTCATGCACATTCCGATTGTTTATTATTTTTATTATTTTTTGTACATTCCGAAACAAACAGAAATAATTTCTACGGAATTTTGGAGTTGGTTTTCTTAATGTACCACATAACAACTCCTTTTTAGGATTCTGGAGCGTTCTGGAAGGTATCTTTTATGTGCTCTGCCCATGAAATCGTTTGGATAATGTTGGTTTCCTGGTTAATGGGTGTACCTGATATATATTGTTTAATTCTTTGCCCACTAAACACCTTAGGATTGGTACCTTCAACAGTGTTGATCTTTATGGCTTCAAAGAGATAAACCTCCTCGATAATATAGGATCCTTCCCATTTGGAAAGAAGATTTCCTGCAAAGAAGCAAAAAACGAGAGTAGTATAACAGAACTTGATCGGCAACATTAAATTCTTGTTTTTGTATTCTTTAGTCACGCCATCTTTTTGATTTTTCTTTGAACAACATGGCATTTTGATACGCTGGTGTTTAGTGTGATCCATTCATCAAGAGAAGTCAAGTTGAATAACCTCTTTTCACTCGCAAGTTTAAAATCATAATTAATTTCTTTGATTTCCCGATAAACCATATGTTCCAATTCTAGAATTAAATTACAAGCTTTTCCATAAACCATTTTATAAGGGGACACACCCATCGGATTTTTATAAGCGGTTCTATATGCCCACAATGCATCATAAATTTTCGTAGACCAATGCTTCCTAGATATATTCAAGGTATTTTGCGAAATTAATTTTATTTCTCGGTTGCTCAAGTCTACTTGACCAGTAGATCTAAGATGATACGGAGAGGCAATTTTGTAGTTAACATCATATTTTTCTAAGGATTTATGAAATGCACTATGAATAAAATGTGAACCACTATAAGTCATTAGATATCTAGGGACTCCAAATCCCAAAACGATAACTTCCTTCAGCATTTTCATAAATGTATTATGATCAACAATACTAGTTGGAATAGCTTATACATTCCGTGACGTCTCCCAATGTTACCATAATCAACAGCAACTAAAATATGAGTTTACACACTAGAAGAAGGAAAAAGTCCCATATAATCAAAGTCCAAACATCAAATAGTTCAATAACGAGTGAATAGTCCATAACATTCCGTGACGTCTCCCAATGTTACCAATACATCGACAAGCATCACAAGAAAGGACAAACTTACGTGCATCCTTGAAGAGAATAGGCTAATAAAAACCAGAATGTAATACCTTATGTGCAGTTATGTCTCCAGCATGGTGCCCTCCATATGCTTCGGAATGAGACTTCCATAGGATTTGTTCATGTTCATGCTCAGGCACACATCATATAATAATAAAATCTTATCCTTCTTTATATATATGTGGATCATACCAAAAGTAATGTCTCAAGCCAGAGAAGAACTTTATCTTTTGTTAATATGAGAAATTTGGTGGTATATATTTAGCAGCAATGTAATTAGCATAAACTACATACCAAGGATTATTGCGAGAAGTAGAAGGATGTATAATATCTAATTGCTCATCAAGAAATCTATCTTCAACTAGTCGTCAACCCGTGCATCTGCACGGGCTAGTAATCTTCGGAACACATGAAGATATTAATGTTGGCTAAATAAATATTTCTATAATTAAAAATATAGGAAAATAAAAATGTATCTATTAAATATTAGTATTATAATTAATTAATGTTTGCTTATCGTGTACCAAAATTTCTGAGATTGTTTAGTAGGGAGAAGTACATAAGTAAATCATGTGCAAAATGCAGAAACATAACCCAACTATGGACAAACACTACACCATATATTCTTGTGTGATGGTGGTAATGTCACATGAAAAAATGCATTCCCCTTTACGGTTGGAAAATAGCATAAATATTTGAAAATGAATTTCATTATCTTGGCTTTCATGTGAAAATTATGAAGTGATTCCACATGTTCTTTTTTGTACCGTCTGAAGTATATAAAATATAAAATAAATGGTTTACAGAAAAGCAAAGTAGACATTAGTTCATACGAATGGAGCTAAGGAGACAACTACACCCCCCAGGGAGTTTGTTTCTCCATCCAACAAATGGACATTGTGTTTATATATAGCTCGGTCGGCCTAAAAATCTTGTTAGTTGATTAGAATAGGTTCTCATATGCAGTCTAAATTTTACACTTTCCGCAAAAAATGTATAAATTTTACACGTAGATACTAACAACAAAGAATTTAAACAGGCAAGAAGGAGAAACTATACAACTTTTGTGTGATGTGGTGGTATTCGTGTTCAATATGTATATCAAAGCAATCTATCGGGGAAACCGACACCTATGGGAAACTCGAAAAGTCCCTTGATCGTTCAGCGGGGCGAGAGAGGTACGGCGTCGAGAGCGGAGCTAGAGATCAACACCGGCAAATTCTTTTACCCACGTTCGGACCGCTTGGCGCATAAAACCCTACTCCTGCTTAGTTTGTATAGTGTGCTCACTGTAGGGTGATTTGCTACAGTAACTTAGTAGGTGATTAGGGAGTCTCTGATCCCAAAAAGTGCAACCCCTAAGAATGAGCCTTGGGCGTCCTTTTAGGCAAAGGGGTCACCACCAGTGTGCTCACGGGGTGCATAGTGAATAATAACTAGTGGGGACGGGGCCTTTAACCCCGGCCCGTAAGGGGCTTTAGTCCCGGTTCACCAACCGGGACTAAAGGGGCGGGACTAAAGGCCTAACCTTTAGTCCCGGCCCTGTTACAAGCCGGGACTAAAGGTGCTCCACATGGGCGCCTCGTAGCGCCCCAGGGGCAGGACCTTTAGTCCCGGTTCGTTACAAGGGCTGGGACTAAAGAGTTTCAGATTTTGCTTATTTTTGGGGGTTTTTTTTGAATGAAATTATTTTTGGGTTTTATGGTTTTAGGGTTTAGGTGTTCGGGAGATTAACGTGATGCCTCGTTTGGTGTTCGGGGATTAGTTTTCATATAATTTAAATAGAAATAATTATGCATATATATATATATAAGATTAACTTATCTTACAAGCGAGCATATATATACAATTATATGGAGATCTGAATTATCGGGACTAGAGCCCGTCTATTCGATTACATGGACGAACATCAGTAATGGCCCCTAGCGACACTAAATCGTCCTTTGTCATCTATAGCTTCCGTCCTCAGAAAGGTCGCAAGCTCCTCTGCAACAGCAATCGCGCGTTGCTCTGGTAGGACCTTCGTCCTCATGGCCGTGTACTATATAACAAGAGGAGATGAATATGAATATCAATCATGATAACAAAGAATGACGGGTAAAAATAGAGGTGTGAATGTTCATTGCTTACGTCGAATCTGTGATCCTTGTGCTCAGAGGTAAACGTGCGAATGGTCTCGCAAACATAGTATCCGCATAGATGCGTTCCCGGTGGCTGTTGGTTGCACTTTACGAGAATAGAATATATATAATCAAAATAAAAATCTAGCATCATAAATGTATTGAAAATAGAAGTATATCATACTACTACTTACCTGAGCCGCTCTAAAGGTCAGCTTCTCAGGAAAGTTACCGGGAGTCACGCACTTGAACCGCTTCCAAACCCTGCCCGACAAGAATAATGATTTGCTAAGTTTTTCATTAATTGATATATCATAAAATCATCGAAAGAGACCGATAGAGCGCAAGGATGATTGAAATTACCCTTGGAGCATGTCCTGCAGGCTTTGGAACTGTTCCAAGGGTCTCGATAATGGGTCGAAGGCATCAACTCTTCCCTTATCAATTTGAATGTCCAACAGAATCCAATGGAAGCTGCACATGTATATATATATATATATATATATATATTTATATGTGTGTCAGTAACTTATCAATTACACTTATAAGTGAATGGACCCAATAGAGTAAAGACTCTCACCTAAAGTTGTATGGAAACAGTATGTGGTCACAGAAATTTTGATCTGTTAGAAACCTTAGAAGGTTTTGCTCCGTCTCCTTGGGTTTATCAGTTAGCGTCACTATATGTATTTTATCTGGGTCAATAAACCCAATATTTAGGATGCTCTTACTTTTACAATCCAAAATCTTCATTCTACATAATAGAGTACAAGTTATATATAGACAATGAATTGAAATAACTAAACAAGTTATATGTAGACAACGAATTGAAAAAATTACAGACAATAGAAACTCATAAGCGATTTGTCGAGGGCGTCGCCATTGTACATCTGGAAGAGTTCATAAAAGTCGATATGGATTTCTTTGGGGCGGCCGTAGTACTCCCGTGGGACACTCAGCACGATCATCGTTCTCCCATTCTTTGATTCACTTAAGTACCATGTATGCAAGTAACGCATATTTGTTGGGAGATCATCTTTGCTGACGAAAGGCTCTCCCATGACAAAATGTGGCTTAGTGGCTAGCACAGCCTTGGGTAACCTGTCGTCTTGGGAAGCCAGAACATCTTCAACCGAGACACCCCATTGAGCCGCCCAGTCCTTTGCTATTTCAAAAGCTTGCCCCTGCACCGGAGGGGGAACATTCTCGGTTAACACCTTGAGGGGTGGGATCGACTGTTTGGCCTATTGTCCAAGCTAAGGAACGTTTGATTTTTTTCTTGCTTGTAGTTGAACTTGATTTGCTCCCACTTGCACTTGCACGTGATCTGCTCTTTTTCAATTCCTTCTGCAATGTGCGTGTATAGTCATCAGGCTTATGGTGTAAGTCATACTATGATGGAAGGGTCGTGAAGTATTTTGCCCATGCTATTTGCTTCTCAGTGTATTCCGGGCGGGGCTCGGGTTCCTTCTTTTTCATCTGCGCATCATGATGTTCCTTTGCTATCCTGGCGTTTTCCTCGGGGGTACGATCATAAGGTCTGATAGGAAGATTAGCCTTTGACGATTAGCCTTTGGAGGTACCTTTGGGAGGGGCGACCGTTTGCGCTTTGGGGGGCTCCGTCGCTTAGGAATCGTCGGCGGAGCGTTCTTGGTGGCACGCTCCCGCTTAGTACCCGGAGCGGGCGGCGGCGGAGACGGACGACCCAAGTCCGGCGGCGGTGATCGAGATGGACTCGTGTTGTGCTGGCCGACGTCATGTGGAGGGCTTGGAGGTAATGGAGGTGTAGGTGACCTGCGACGACTCGGAGGCGGTGGTGTCCTCGAGGCCGAGCCTGGAAGCTTGATGTAGTTCTTGTACCATACGATGACTCCACCCAGTACTTCTCTGAGTGTCCTCTCATCTTCGGGTCCAGCTATGTCGAGCTCCATATCATGAAACCCCGCCATGATTTCATCCACCCCGACTTTACCAAAGCCAGCTGGAATCTCACGGCCATGCCAGCGTGCATCAGGGCCAGAAGGTAAAGCTTGTCCGACGGCCACCTTCATGGATATGTTCTTGAATTTCTGATGGAGTTCACATGATGTTGACTCCTTGATTCCATCCACGGGGTAGTCGGGACCGCCCTCTATCATTCTTCGTGCATCGTTGGGCGGGGCCTCAGATTCAGCCACGCTGCTTTTCCGCTTAGATGGGGCGCCGGTAATATCAAGTGCAGGATCTTCCTGGCGCGCTACTCCTCTAAGCTCATCAATCTTCTTCTGTTGCTCGTTAATCCTGGCAAGCAACTGGTTGAACTTGTCATTCTCCTCATCCTGCTGCCGTTTCTTTGCTCTCTCTCGGCTTCTCTAAGTGTCTTGGTCTCTGGCAAACCCAAGCCACCACGGGTAAGAAGGACCAAAGCCTCGCGTTCGTCCTCCATGTTCGTCATTGCCGAAGACCAGTGTGAGCAAATCTTTCTCTCTATCTGCAGTGAACTTTCTTTTTCCCTCCTTAATTTCTTTCGCTTTCCTTTTCCAATTCTCCCTGGGTATCCTAAGACCGTCACTGCAGATGAGGTCCCCTGTTTTTTCGTCGTATGACCCACCATGCGCAAGGAACCAATTTCTTGCTCTCAGTTCCCACTCATCACGGAGTGGTTCACGTACGATGCCTTTATCTAGCAGATCTTGCTCTTTCTTATCCCACTTTGGGATGGCAGTCTCATAGCCCCCTGGCCCCAGCTTGTGGTGATATTTCTTCTTGTCGGCATTTATCTTGTTCTTTTCTGATGATGCGTGGGCATCTTCTGACTCCTTGTACTCTTGAAATGCCTTCCAGTGATTCGCCTTCTTGGCTAGATACCCCTCGAATACTGGCACTTCCTTTGTCTTCAGATAGTTTTTCCATAGCTTCTTCTTCCAGCTACGGAACAGTTCGGCCATCTTCTTTAGAGTCCACTGCTTGACTTTGGCCCTCAGTTTGTCTGCGGCATCTTCATTCTCACATTCTGGCAGGTTGAAATGTGACATGAGATCATTCCAAAGATTATCTTTGTACCTTTCGGCGACATAGTCACTATCGGCTGCCCCTTTGCGCTTGTTCCACTCCCGAACGCTGATCGGGACGTGATCCCTAACGAGAACTCCGCATTGCTTCTTGAATGTGTCAGCAGCATTCTTAGGAAGTTTGGGTTCGCCCGTAGGCAATATCACCTCAAAGGTGTAATGCGTCCGTGCATCCAACTTTCTAGTCGGGCCTCGTTTCGTAGTTTTGCTCGATGTGGAGGCCTAAGAGGGAGAAACATTCGTCAAATGAATGTATATGTATACAATATAGAGCTATCTCCAATATTTTTCACATATTACAAGTGATTGTCGAACTTCATATGTATACCTCGCCGGACTTTATTATTTCTTCACCGGCTTCTCGACCGGCTTCTCCATCAGTGGAGCTATCACCTTCTCCGTCATTGGACCTATCTCCTGCTCCATCGGCTTCATCTTCGTGTCGCTCGACCTCCATTCCAACGTCGGGGTTTAGATATGACGACGGAGATTCAGCTAGTTCAACGTTGGGGCCGTCTTTGATTATATCTTCGAGAAGTTCTTCCTCTTCGAGGTTCCTGATATGTGGATCCATAGTTCTGCAAAAAAAACGGATTCTCTTAACCTTTGTACCAAAAAGGAATTATTCCATCAGGAACTTCGTTCCAAAACAACTTTAGTCCCGGGTCGTGGCTCCACCCGGGACTCCTATATTTCTGCATAGTATTCAAAGTAGGAGTACTTTTCCAATTTGAGCATTCAATAAGCAAAACCAAATCGTAAAATAAAGTAGTATTCAAATTAGCATGCATTCAATTATAAGAAAATTCATCATCTCTTTTGTCCGTACATCGTCAAATATTATCACTAATACTCCTCGAATACTATCATACATATAGCATCACTGATACATCTAGAACCGTAGCGCCCGACGGGTATTGGCGCGGGCGGTGGACACCCAAAGAGAACGAACCATCACAGGATCATAGCTCCAGTGAGCTCCCCGAAGAACCTGCCAGGTATGCTCGAACCTACCCTCCAATGCAACCATGTAGCGACGGACGTGCTCATCCTCCTTGCTGACACGGTGCCGTACCACCTCCGCGGTGTCCGGAAGCCTCGGCACCCTCACTGGCCCACGCGACCGCCACTAAACAAGGATCGGGTCAACGACGGGCTGGCTTCTCACCAACCTACGCCCCCCGAAAGGTAGCACCTCCCAATACCAGTGGGGCGGAGCCCAGTCCCGGACAGGGCCCCTCTGATCAAGCAGGTGTCCTCCGCCGAGTCAACGACGAGGATGCGGGATAGGCATCGTAAAATGAACTAAAAAAATAAACCAGTTCTATTAATTTTCTTGCTAAAAATAAACTATTAACACTTAAGCATATACAATAGAAAAATTAAACTATTAACACTTAAGCATATACAATAGCAAAATTAAGCAATAATCTAAGAAACACTATTAACACTTAAGCATATACACTATACAATATTTCTTCTTCTTGTAATCCCAAACTAATTTTTCCTCCTCTTCTATTTCTCCTCTTCTTCTACTTCTTCTTCTACTTCTACTTCTCCTCTTCTTCTACTACTTCTCCTCTTCTCTTCTTCTACTTCTCCTCTCCTCCTCTTCTAATTTTTTCTCTACTTCTACTTCTCCTCTTCTTCTGTTTTTCCTCTTCTTCTCCTCTCCTCCTCTTCTTATTCTCCTTTTTCTTCTTTTATTCTCCTCCTCTTCTTATTTTCCTTTTTCCTAATTCTAAATATTACTAACCCTAATAATGTAGCACAAACCTAATAACAATAGGAATTAAATGAAAAAAATATTTTTCTTCTTTTCTTCCCTTTTTCTTCCTTTCTTCTCCTTTTTCTTCTTTTCTTACCATTTTTCTTCTTTTCTTCTCCTTTTTCTTCTTTTCTTCTACTGGCCGGAGAGTTGGGGAGGAGGGGGCGGGGGGTTTACCGGCCGGAGGTGTCGACGGCGCGCGGTGAGGAGGACGGCGGCGGTGAGGAGGACGACGGCGACGGCGAGGAGGACGGCAGCCGGCGGCGAGCAGGATGGCGGGCATCCTGACGGCGTTGTCGAGTTCGTCGCTGTGCCATGCCGGGCAGGAGAACGAGAGGAATAAGAAGAGAAATGGACGATTTGGGTTGGAATATTTCGAAGTCCCGCTTATATAGGTGGATCTTTAGTCCCGGTGCGTGGCTCGAACCGGGACTAAAGACCCCCTTTAGTCCCGGGTGGAGCCACGACCCGGGACTAAAGGCCCTTTTTCAGGCACACCAGAATGCGGGAAGCAGGGGCCTTTAGTCCCGGTGCGTGGCTCGACCCGGGACTAAAGGGGGTCTTTAGTCCCGGTTCGAGCCACGCACCGGGACTAAAGCCCCTCCTCGGCTGCACGATAAGTTTAGTCCCACCTCGCCCAGCGAGGGGGGCTAACACTTGTTTATAAGCCCCGTCGCAGCTTCTCCATCGAGCTCCTCTCTAAAGCAGGCTTACGGGCCTAAACTCACTGAAAATTGAAACTATATACGAAATTATGGAGAAAATTCAACCTAAATTCAAAGTGAATTTAGGTTGAATTTTCTCTATAAATTCTCATATAGTTTCAATTTTTTTCTATTTTCAAAATTAATTATTTTGACTATCCAAACTATTATCTATTTTGTTATTTTCAATTAAAAACTATGTTTACTATTTTTTTTTGCATATTTGAGAATTTGACAAAACTATGATAATGAAAAGTGTTTGAAATTGAATAAATAATTCAAAACTATTTTCTATTTTCAAAAGTAATTATTTTGACTATCCAAACTATTAACTATTTTCTTATTTTCAATTAAAAACTATGTTTATTAAAATTCTTTTTGCATATTTCAGAATTTGACAAAACTATGATAATGAAAAGTGTTTGAAATTGAATAAATAATTCAAAACTATTTTCTATTTTCAAAAGTAATTATTTTGACTATCCAAACTATTAACTATTTTGTTATTTTCAATTAAAAACTATGTTTATTAAAATTCTTTTTGCATATTTGAGAATTTGACAAAACTATGATAATGAAAAGTGTTTGAAATTGAATAAATAATGCAAAGCTATTTTCTATTTTCAAAAGTAATTATTTTCACTATCCAAACTATTAACTAGTTTGCTATTTTCAATTAAAAACTATGTTTATTAAAATTCTTTTTGCATATTTGAGAATTTGACAAAATTATGAAATGAAAAGTGTTTGAAATTGAATAAATAATGCAAAACAATTTTCAATTTTCAAAAGTAATTATTTTGACTATCCAAACTATTAACTTATTTTTTTTGAGCTAGTTGACCTTGAAATTGAAAAGCACTACAAATGAACTCTGGAAATGTTGAAAGTTGGCATGCTATCATCATTTCACCCACATAACATGTGTTAAAAAGTTGAGAGGGTTACGACAAAAAGTGGATGCACTTCGTGTACAAAACGGACAATCTCTCTCGAAGTATCAGCGTTTCGAACGAGAACTCGTCTCTTACAAAGGGATTTCATTTTTTTGAACTTATTTGAACTCCATACTTTTTGTGTGTTCAAAATGCGCCATTCAAAGGCACATCACAAAATTTCAACAATTTCTGACTTCATTTGGTATTCTTCTTGCATTTACTTATTTTTTTGAGCTAGTTGACCCTGAAATTGAAAAGCACTACAAATGAACTCTGAAAATGTTGAAAGTTGGCATGCTATCATCATTTCACCCACATAGCATGTGTTAAAAAGTTGAGAGGGCTACGACAAAAACTGGATGCACTTCGTGTACAAAACGGACAATCACTCTCGAAGTATGAGGGTTTCGAACGAGAACTTATCTCTTACAAAGAGATTTCATTTCTTTGAAATTATTTGAACTCCATACTTTCTGTGTGTTCAAAATGCACCATTCAAAGGCACATCACAAAATTTCAACAATTTCTGACTTCATTTGGTATTTTTCGTGCATTTACTTTTTTTTTTGAGCTAGTTGACCCTGAAATTGAAAAGCACTACAAATGAACTCTGAAAATGTTCAAAGTTGGCATGCTATCATCATTTCACCCACATAGCATGTGTTAGAAAGTTGAGAGGGCTACAACAAAAACTGGATGCACTTCGTGTACAAAACGGACAATCTCTCTCGAAGTATCAGCGTTTCGAACGAGAACTCATCTCTTACAAAGGGATTTCATTTTTTTGAACTTATTTTAACACCATACTTTTTGTGTGTTCAAAATGCACCATTCAAAGGGACATCAAAAAATTTTAACAATTTCTGACTTCATTTGGTATTTTTCGTGCATTTACTTTTTTTTTGAGCTAGTTGACCCTAAAATTGAAAAGCACTACAAATAAACTCTGAAAATGTTGAAAGTTGGCATGCTATCATCATTTCACCCACATAGCATGTGTTAGAAAGTTGAGATGGCTACGACAAAAACTGGATGCACTTCGTGTACAAAACGGACAATCTCTCTCGAAGTATGAGCGTTTCGAACGAGAACTCATCTCTTACAAAGTGATTTCATTTTTTGAACTTATTTGAACTCCATACTTTTTGTGTGTTCAAAATGCACCATTCAAAGGCACATCACAAAATTTGAACAATTTCTGACTTCATTTGGTATTCTTCGTGCATTTACTTATTTTTCTTGAGCTAGTTTACCCTGAAATTTAAAAGCACTACAAATGAACTCTGAAAATGTTGAAAGTTGGCATGCTATCATCATTTCACCCACATAGCATGTGTTAAAAAGTTGAGAGGGCTACGAGAAAAACTGGATGCACTTCGTGTACAAAACGGACAATCTCTCTCGAAGTATCAGCGTTTCGAACGAGAACTCATCTCTTACAAAGGGGTTTCATTACTTTGAACTTATTTGAACTCCATACTTTTTGTGTGTTCAAAATGCACCATTCAAAGGCACATCACAAAATTTCAACAATTTATGACTTCATTTGGTATTCTTCGTGCATTTACTTATTTATTTTTTTTGAGCTAGTTGACCCTGAAATTGAAAAGCACTACAAATGAACTCTGAAAATGTTGAAAGTTGGCATGCTATCATCATTTCACCCACATAGCATGTGTTAGAAAGTTGAGAGGGCTACAACAAAAACTGGATGCACTTCGTGTACAAAACGTCAATCTCTCTCGAAGTATCAGCGTTTCGAACGAGAACTCATCTCTTACAAAGGGATTTCATTTTTTTGAACTTATTTTAACACCATACTTTTTGTGTGTTCAAAATGCACCATTCAAAGGCACATCACAAAATTTTAACAATTTCTGACTTCATTTGGTATTTTTCGTGCATTTACTTTTTTTTTTTGATCTAGTTGACCCTAAAATTGAAAAGCACTACAAATAAACTCTGAAAATGTTGAAAGTTGGCATGCTATCATCATTTCACCCACATAGCATGTGTTAGAAAGTTGAGATGGCTACGACAAAAACTGGATGCACTTCGTGTACAAAACGGACAATCTCTCTCGAAGTATGAGCGTTTCGAACGAGAACTCATCTCTTACAAAGTGATTTCATTTTTTGAACTTATTTGAACTCCATACTTTTTGTGTGTTCAAAATGCACCATTCAAAGGCACATCACAAAATTTCAACAATTTCTGACTTCATTTGGTATTCTTCATGCATTTACTTATTTTTCTTGAGCTAGTTTACCCTGAAATTTAAAAGCACTACAAATGAACTCTGAAAATGTTGAAAGTTGGCATGCTATCATCATTTCACCCACATAGCATGTGTTAAAAAGTTGAGAGGGCTACGAGAAAAACTGGATGCACTTCGTGTACAAAACGGACAATCTCTCTCGAAGTATCAGCGTTTCGAACGAGAACTCATCTCTTACAAAGGGGTTTCATTACTTTGAACTTATTTGAACTCCATACTTTTTGTGTGTTCAAAATGCACCATTCAAAGGCACATCACAAAATTTCAACAATTTATGACTTCATTTGGTATTCTTCGTGCATTTACTTTTTTTTTTTTTGAGCTAGTTGACCCTGAAATTGAAAAGCACTACAAATGAACTCTGAAAATGTTGAAAGTTGGCATGCTATCATAATTTCACCCACATAGCATGTGTTAGAAAGTTGAGAGGGCTACAACAAAAACTGGATGCACTTCGTGTACAAAACGGACAATCTCTCTCGAAGTATCAGCGTTTCGAACGAGAACTCATCTCTTACAAAGGGATTTCATTTTTTTGAACTTATTTTAACACCATACTTTTTGTGTGTTCAAAATGCACCATTCAAAGGCACATCACAAAATTTCAACAATTTCTGACTTCATTTGGTATTTTTCGTGCATTTACTTTTTTTTTTGAGCTAGTTGACCCTAAAATTGAAAAGCACTACAAATAAACTCTGAAAATGTTGAAAGTTGGCATGCTATCATCATTTCACCCACATAGCATGTGTTAGAAAGTTGAGATGGCTACGACAAAAACTGGATGCACTTCGTGTACAAAACGGACAATCTCTCTCGAAGTATGAGCGTTTCGAACGAGAACTCATCTCTTACAAAGTGATTTCATTTTTTGAACTTATTTGAACTCCATACTTTTTGTGTGTTCAAAATGCACCATTCAAAGGCACATCACAAAATTTCAACAATTTCTGACTTCATTTGGTATTCTTCGTGCATTTACTTATTTTTCTTGAGCTAGTTTACCCTGAAATTTAAAAGCACTACAAATGAACTCTGAAAATGTTGAAAGTTGGCATGCTATCATCATTTCACCCACATAGCATGTGTTAAAAAGTTGAGAGGGCTACGAGAAAAACTGGATGCACTTCGTGTACAAAACGGACAATCTCTCTCGAAGTATCAGCGTTTCGAACGAGAACTCATCTCTTACAAAGGGGTTTCATTACTTTGAACTTATTTGAACTCCATACTTTTTGTGTGTTCAAAATGCACCATTCAAAGGCACATCACAAAATTTCAACAATTTATGACTTCATTTGGTATTCTTCGTGCATTTACTTATTTATTTATTTTGAGCTAGTTGACCCTGAAATTGAAAAGCACTACAAATGAACTCTGAAAATGCTGAAAGTTGGCATGCTATCATCATTTCACCCACATAGCATGTGTTAGAAAGTTGAGAGGGCTACAACAAAAACTGGATGCACTTCGTGTAAAAAACGGACAATCTCTCTCGAAGTATCAGCGTTTCGAACGAGAACTCATCTCTTACAAAGGGATTTCATTTTTTTGAACTTATTTTAACACCATAATTTTTGTGTGTTCAAAATGCACCATTCAAAGGCACATCACAAAATTTCAACAATTTCTGACTTCATTTGGTCTTTTTCGTGCATTTACTTTTTTTTTTGAGCTAGTTGACTGTAAAATTGAAAAGCACTACAAATAAACTCTGAAAATGTTGAAAGTTGGCATGCTATCATCATTTCACCCACATAGGATGTGTTAGAAAGTTGAGATGGCTACGACAAAAACTGGATGCACTTCGTGTACAAAACGGACAATCTCTCTCGAAGTATGAGCGTTTCGAACGAGAACTCATCTCTTACAAAGTGATTTCATTTTTTGAACTTATTTGAACTCCATACTTTTTGTGTGTTCAAAATGCACCATTCAAAGGCACATCACAAAATTTCAACAATTTCTGACTTCATTTGGTATTCTTCGTGCATTTACTTTTTTTTTGAGCTAGTTGATCCTGAAATTGAAAAGCACTACGAATGAACTCTGAAAATGTTGAAAGTTGGCATGCTATCATCATTTCACCCACATAGCATGTGTTAGAAAGTTGAGAGGGCTACGACAAAAACTGGATGCACTTCGTGTACAAAACGGACAATCTCTCTCGAAGTATCAGCGTTTCGAACGAGAACTCATCTCTTACATAGGGATTTCATTTTTTTGAACTTATTTGAACTCCATACTTTTTGTGTGTTCAAAATGCACCATTCAAAGGCACATCACAAAATTTCAACAATTTCTGACTTCATTTGGTATTCTTCGTGCATTTACTTATTTTTTTGAGCTAGTTGACCTTGAAATTGAAAAGCACTACAAATGAACTCTAAAAATGTTGAAAGTTGGCATGCTATCATCATTTCACCCACATAGCATGTGTTAGAAAGTTGAGAGGGCTACGAGAAAAACTGGATGCACTTCGTGTACAAAACGGACAATCTCTCTCGAAGTATCAGGGTTTTGAACGAGAACTCATCTCTTACAAAGGGGTTTCATTTTTTTGAACTCCATACCTTTTGTGTGTTCAAAATGCACCATTCAAAGGCACATCACAAAATTTCAACAATTTCTGACTTCATTTGGTATTCTTCATGCATTTACTTATTTTTTTTGAGCTAGTTGACTGTAAAATTGAAAAGCACTACAAATAAACTCTGAAAATGTTGAAAGTTGGCATGCTATCATCATTTCACCCACATAGCATGTGTTAAAAAGTTGAGAGGGCTACGACAAAAACTGGATGCACTTCGTGTACAAAACGGACAATCTCTCTCGAAGTATCAGCGTTTCGAACGAGAACTCATCTCTTACAAAGGGGTTTCATTTCTTTGAACTTATTTGAACTCCATACTTTTTGTGTGTTCAAAATGCACCATTGAAAGGCACATCACAAACTTTCAACAATTTCTGACTTCATTTGGTATTCTTCGTGCATTTACTTTTTTTTGAGCTACTTGACCCTGAAATTGAAAAGCACTACGAATGAATTCTGAAAATGTTGAAAGTTGGCATGCTATCATCATTTCACCCACATAGCATGTGTTAGAAAGTTGAGAGGGCTACGACAAAAACTGGATGCACTTCGTGTACAAAACGGAAAGTGTCTCTCGAAGTATCAGCATTTCGAACGAGAACTCATCTCTTACATAGGGATTTCATTTTTTTAAACTTATTTGAACTCCATACTTTTTGTGTGTTCAAAATGCACCATTCAAAGGCACATCACAAAATTTCAACAATTTTTGACTTCATTTGGTATTCTTCGTGCATTTACTTATTTTTTTGAGCTAGTTGACCCTGAAATTGAAAAGCACTACAAATGAACTCTGAAAATGTTGAAAGTTGGCATGCTATCATCATTTCACCCACATAGCATGTGTTAGAAAGTTGAGAGGGCTACGAGAAAAACTGGATGCACTTCGTGTACAAAACGGACAATCTCTCTCGAAGTATCAGTGTTTCGAACGAGAACTCATCTCTTACAAAGGGGTTTCATTTTTTTGAACTTATTTGAACTCCATACTTTTTGTGTGTTCAAAATGCACCATTCAAAGGCACATCACAAAATTTCAACAATTTCTGACTTCATTTGGTATTCTTCGTGCATTTACTTTTTTTTTTGAGCTAGTTGACCCTGAAATTGAAAAGCACTACGAATGAACTCTGAAAATGTTGAAAGTTGGCATGCTATCATCATTTCACCAACATAGCATGTGTTAAAAAGTTGAGAGGGCTACGACAAAAACTGGATGCACTTCGTGTACAAAACGGACAATCTCTCTCGAAGTAACAGCGTTTCGAACGAGAACTCATCTCTTACAAAGGGATTTCATTGTTTTGAACTTATTTTAACTCCATACTTTGTGTGTTCAAAATGCACCATTCAAAGGCACATCACAAAATTTCAACAATTTCTGACTTCATTTGGTATTCTTCGTGCATTTACTTTTTTTTGAGCTAGTTGACCCTGAAATTGAAAAGCACTACGAATGAATTCTGAAAATGTTGAAAGTTGGCATGCTATCATCATTTCACCCACATAGCATGTGTTAGAAAGTTGAGAGGGCTACGACAAAAACTGGATGCACTTCGTGTACAAAACGGAAAGTGTCTCTCGAAGTATCAGCATTTCGAACGAGAACTCATCTCTTACATATGGATTTCATTTTTTTGAACTTATTTGAACTCCATACTTTTTGTGTGTTCAAAATGCACCATTCAAAGGCACATCACAAAATTTCAACAATTTTTGACTTCATTTGGTATTCTTCGTGCATTTACTTATTTTTTTGAGCTAGTTGACCCTGAAATTGAAAAGCACTACAAATGAACTCTGAAAATGTTGAAAGTTGGCATGCTATCATAATTTCACCCACATAGCATGTGTTAGAAAGTTGAGAGGGCTACGAGAAAAACTGGATGCACTTCGTGTACAAAACGGACAATCTCTCTCGAAGTATCAGCGTTTCGAACGAGAACTCATCTCTTACAAAGGGGTTTCATTTTTTTGAACTTATTTGAACTCCATACTTTTTTTGTGTTCAAAATGCACCATTCAAAGGCACATCACAAAATTTCAACAATTTCTGACTTCATTTGGTATTCTTCGTGCATTTACTTATTTTTTTTGAGCTAGTTGACCCTGAAATTGAAAAGCACTACGAATGAACTCTGAAAATGTTGAAAGTTGGCATGCTATCATCATTTCACCCACATAGCATGTGTTAAAAAGTTGAGAGGGCTACGACAAAAACTGGATGCACTTCGTGTACAAAACGGACAATCTCTCTCGAAGTAACAGCGTTTCGAACGAGAACTCATCTCTTACAAAGGGATTTCATTGTTTTGAACTTATTTTAACTCCATACTTTTTGTGTGTTCAAAATGCACCATTCAAAGGCACATCACAAAATTTCAACAATTTCTGACTTCATTTGGTATTCTTCGTGCATTTACTTTTTTTTGAGCTAGTTGACCCTGAAATTGAAAAGCACTACAAATGAACTCTGAAAATGTTGAAAGTTGGCATGCTATCATCATTTCACCCACATAGCATGTGTTAGAAAGTTGAGAGGCCTACGACAAAAACTGGATGCACTTCGTGTACAAAACGCACAATCTCTCTCGAAGTATCAGTGTTTCGAACGAGAACTCATCTCTTACAAAGGGATTCCATTTTTTTTGAACTTATTTGAACTCGATACTTTTTGTGTGTTCAAAATGCACCATTCAAAGGCACATCACAAAATTTCAACAATTTCTGACTTCATTTGGTATTCTTCGTGCATTTACTTATTTTTTTGAGCTAGTTGACCCTGAAATTGAAAAGCACTACAAATGAACTCTGAAAATGTTGAAAGTTGGCAAGCTATCATCATTTCACCCACATAGCATGTGTTAGAAAGTTGAGAGGGCTACGAGAAAAACTGGATGCACTTCGTGTACAAAACGGACAATCTCTCTCGAAGTATCAGGGTTTCGAACGAGAACTCATCTCTTACAAAGGGGTTTCATTTCTTTGAACTTATTTGAACTCCATACTTTTTGTGTGTTCAAAATGCACCATTCAAAGGCACATCACAAAATTTCAACAATTTCTGACTTCATTTGGTATTCTTCGTGCATTTACTTATTTTTTTTGAGCTACTTGACCCTGAAATTGAAAAGCACTACGAATGAACTCTGAAAATGTTGAAAGTTGGCATGCTATCATCATTTCACCCACATAGAATGTGTTAGAAAGTTGAGAGGGCTACGACAAAAACTGGATGCACATCGTGTACAAAACGGACAATCTCTCTCGAAGTATCAGCGTTTCGAACGAGAACTCATCTCTTACAAAGGGATTTCATTTTTTTGAACTTATTTGAACTCCATACGTTTTGTGTGTTCAAAGTGCACCATTCAAAGGCACATCACAAAATTTCAACAATTTCTGACTTCATTTGGTACTCTTCGTGCATTTACTTATTTTTTTTGAGCTAGTTTACCCTGAAATTTAAAAGCACTACAAATGAACTCTGAAAATGTTGAAAGTTGGCATGCTATCATCATTTCACCCACATAGCATGTGTTAGAAAGTTGAGAGGGCTACGAGAAAAACTGGATGCACTTCGTGTACAATGCGGACAATCTCTTTCGAAGTATCAGGGTTTCGAACGAGAACTCATCTCTTACAAAGGGGTTTCATTTCTTTGAACTTATTTGAACTCCATACTTTTTGTGTGTTCAAAATGCACCATTCAAAGGCACATCACAAAATTTCAACAATTTCTGACTTCATTTGGTATTCTTCGTGCATTTACTTATTTTTTTTGAGCTACTTGACCCTCAAATTGAAAAGCACTACGAATGAACTCTGAAAATGTTTAAAGTTGGCATGCTATCATCATTTCACCCACATAGAATGTGTTAGAAAGTTGAGAGGGCTACGACAAAAACTGGATGCACATCGTGTACAAAACGGACAATCTCTCTCGAAGTATCAGCGTTTCGAACGAGAACTCATCTCTTACAAAGGGATTTCATTTTTTTGAACTTATTTGAACTCCATACGTTTTGTGTGTTCAAAGTGCAGCATTCAAAGGCACATCATAAAATTTCAACAATTTCTGACTTCATTTGGTATTCTTCGTGCATTTACTTATTTTTTTTGAGCTAGTTTACCCTGAAATTTAAAAGCACTACAAATGAACTCTGAAAATGTTGAAAGTTGGCATGCTATCATCATTTCACCCACATAGCATGTGTTAAAAAGTTGAGAGGGCTACGTGAAAAACTGGATGCATTTCGTGTACAATGCGGACAATCTGTCTCGACGTATCAGCGTTTCGAACGAGAACTCATCTCTTACAAAGGGATTTCATTTTTTTGAACTTATTTGAACTCCATACTTTTTGTGTGTTCAAAATGCACCATTCAAAGGCACATCACAAAATTTCAACAATTTCTGACTTCATTTGGTATTCTTCGTGCATTTACTTATTTTTCTTGAGCTAGTTTACCCTGAAACTTAAAAGCACTACAAATGAACTCTGAAAATGTTGAAAGTTGGCATGCTATCATCATTTCACCCACATAGCATGTGTTAGAAAGTTGAGAGGGCTACGAGAAAAACTGGATGCACTTCGTGTACAAAACGGACAATCTCTCTCGAAGTATCAGGGTTTCGAACGAGAACTCATCTCTTACAAAGGGGTTTCATTTCTTTGAACTTATTTGAACTCCATACTTTTTGTGTGTTAAAAATGCACCATTCAAAGGCACACCACAAAATTTCAACAATTTCTGACTTCATTTGGTATTCTTCGTGCATTTACTTATTTTTTTTGAGCTACTTGACCCTGAAATTGAAAAGCACTACGAATGAACTCTGAAAATGTTGAAAGTTGGCATGCTATCATCATTTCACCCACATAGAATGTGTTAGAAAGTTGAGAGGGCTACGACAAAAACTGGATGCACATCGTGTACAAAACGGACAATCTCTCTCGAAGTATCAGCGTTTCGAACGAGAACTCATCTCTTACAAAGGGATTTCATTTTTTTGAACTTATTTGAACTCCATACGTTTTGTGTATTCAAAGTGCACCATTCAAAGGCACATCACAAAATTTCAACAATTTCTGACTTCATTTGGTATTCTTCGTGCATTTACTTATTTTTTTTGAGCTAGTTTACCCTGAAATTTAAAAGCACTACAAATGAACTCTGAAAATGTTGAAAGTTGGCATGCTATCATCATTTCACCCACATAGCATGTGTTAAAAAGTTGAGAGGGCTACGAGAAAAACTGGATGCACTTCGTGTACAATGCGGACAATCTCTCTCGAAGTATCAGGGTTTCAAACGAGAACTCATCTCTTACAAAGGGGTTTCATTTCTTTGAACTTATTTGAACTCCATACTTTTTGTGTGTTCAAAATGCACCATTCAAAGGCACATCACAAAATTTCAACAATTTCTGACTTCATTTGGTATTCTTCGTGCATTTACTTATTTTTTTTGAGCTACTTGACCCTGAAATTGAAAAGCACTACGAATGAACTCTGAAAATGTTGAAAGTTGGCATGCTATCATCATTTCACCCACATAGAATGTGTTAGAAAGTTGAGAGGGCTACGACAAAAACTGGATGCACTTCGTGTACAAAACGGACAATCTCTCTCGAAGTATCAGCGTTTCGAACGAGAACTCATCTCTTACAAAGGGATTTCATTTTTTTGAACTTATTTGAACTCCATACGTTTTGTGTGTTCAAAGTGCACCATTCAAAGGCACATCACAAAATTTCAACAATTTCTGACTTCATTTGGTATTCTTTGTGCATTTACTTATTTTTTTTGAGCTAGTTTACCCTGAAATTTAAAAGCACTACAAATGAACTCTGAAAATGTTGAAAGTTGGCATGCTATCATCATTTCACCCACATAGCATGTGTTAAAAAGTTGAGAGGGCTACGAGAAAAACTGGATGCACTTCGTGTACAATGCGGACAATCTGTCTCGACGTATCAGCGTTTCGAACGAGAACTCATCTCTTACAAAGGGGTTTCATTTCTTTGAACTTATTTGAACTCCATACTTTTTGTGTGTTTAAAATGCACCATTCAAAGGCACATCACGAAATTTCAACAATATCTGACTTCATTTGGTATTCTTCGTGCATTTACTTTTTTTTTGAGCTAGTTGACCCTGAAATTGAAAAGCACTACGAATGAACTCTGAAAATGTTGAAAGTTGGCATGCTATCATCATTTCACCCACATAGCATGTGTTAAAAAGTTGAAAGGGCTACGACAAAAACTAGATGCACTTCATGTACAAAACGGACAATCTCTCTCGAAGTATCAGTGTTTCGAACGAGAACTCATCTCTTACAAAGGGATTTCATTGTTTTGAACTTATTTGAACTCCATACTTTTTGTGTGTTCAAAATGCACCATTCAAAGGCACATCACAAAATTTCACCAATTTCTGACTTCATTTGGTATTCTTCGTGCATTTACTTATTTTTTTGAGCTAGTTGACCCTGAAATTGAAAAGCTCTACAAATGAACGCTGAAAATGTTGAAAGTTGGCATGGTATCATCATTTCACCCACATAGCATGTGTTAGAAAGTTGAGAGGGCTACGACAAAAACTGGATGCACTTCGTATACAAAACGGACAATCTCTCTCGAAGTATCAGGGTTTCGAACGAGAACTCATCTCTTACAAAGGGATTTCATTTTTTTTAACTTATTTGAACTCCATACTTTTTGTGTGTTCAAAATGCACCATTCAAAGGCACATCACAAAATTTCAACAATTTCTGACTTCATTTGTTATTCTTCGTGCATTTACTTATTTTTTTGAGCTAGTTGACCCTGAAATTGAAAAGCAGTACGAATGAATTTTGAAAATGTTGAAAGTTGGCATGCTATCATCATTTCACCCACATAGCATGTGTTAGAAAGTTGAGAGGGCTACGACAAAAACTGGATGCACTTCGTGTACAAAACGGACAATCTCTCTCGAAGTATCAGCGTTTCGAACGAGAACTCATCTCTTACAAAGGGATTTCATTTTTTTGAACTTATTTGAACTCCATACTTTTTGTGTGTTCAAAATGCACCATTCAAAGGCACATCACAAAATTTCAACAATTTCTGACTTCATTTGGTATTCTTCGTGCATTTACTTTTTTTTTTGAGCTAGTTGACCCTGAAATTGAAAAGCACTACAAATGAACTCTGAAAATGTTGAAAGTTGGCATGCTATCATCATTTCACCCACATAGAATGTGTTAAAAAGTTGAGAAGGCTACGAGAAAAACTGGATGCACTTCGTGTACAAAACGGACAACCTCTCTCGAAGTATCAGCGTTTCGAACGAGAACTCATCTCTTACAAAGGGGTTTCATTTCTTTGAACTTATTTGAACTCCATACTTTTTGTGTGTTCAAAATGCACCATTCAAAGGCACATCACAAAATTTCAACAATTTCTGACTTCATTTGGTATTCTTCGTGCATTTACTTTTTTTTTGAGCTAGTTGATCCTGAAATTGAAAAGCACTACGAATGAACTCTGAAAATGTTGAAAGTTGGCATGCTATCATCATTTCACCCACATAGCATGTGTTAGAAAGTTGAGAGGGCTACGAGAAAAACTGGATGCACTTCGTGTACAAAACGGACAATCTCTCTCGAAGTATCAGGGTTTCGAACGAGAACTCATCTCTTACAAAGGGGTTTCATTTCTTTGAACTTATTTGAACTCCACACTTTTTGTGTGTTCAAAATGCACCATTCAAAGGCACATCACAAAATTTCAACAATTTCTGACTTCATTTGGTATTCTTCGTGCATTTACTTTTTTTTTGAGCTACTTGACCCTGAAATTGAAAAGCACTACGAATGAACTCTGAAAATGTTGAAAGTTGGCATGCTATCATCATTTCACCCACATAGCATGTGTTAGAAAGTTGAGAGGGCTACGACAAAAACTGGATGCACTTCGTGTACAAAACGGATAATCTCTCTCGAAGTATCAGCGTTTCGAACGGGAACTCATCTCTTACAAAGGGATTTCATTTTTTTGAACTTATTTGAACTCCATACTTTTTGTGTGTGCAAAGTGCACCATTCAAAGGCACATCACAAAATTTCAACAATTTCTGACTTCATTTGGTATTCTTCGTGCATTTACTTATTTTTTTTGAGCTAGTTTACCATGAAATTTAAAAGCACTACAAATGAAGTCTGAAAATTTTGAAAGTTGGCATGCTATCATCATTTCACCCACATAGCATGTGTTAAAAAGTTGAGAGGGCTACGAGAAAAACTGGATGCACTTCGTGTACAAAGCGGACAATCTCTCTCGATGTATCAGCATTTCGAACGAGAACTCATCTCTTACAAAGGGGTTTCATTTCTTTGAACTTATTTGAACTCCATACTTTTTGTGTGTTTAAAATGCACCATTCAAAGGCACATCACAAAATTTCAACAATATCTGACTTCATTTGGTATTCTTCGTGCATTTACTTTTTTTTTGAGCTAGTTGACCCTGAAATTGAAAAGCTCTACAAATGAACTCTGAAAATGTTGAAAGTTGGCATGGTATCATCATTTCACCCACATAGCATGTGTTAGAAAGTTGAGAGGGCTACGACAAAAACTGGATGCACTTCGTGTACAAAACGGACAATCTCTCTCGAAGTATCAGGGTTTCGAACGAGAACTCATCTCTTACAAAGGGATTTCATTTTTTTGAACTTATTTGAACTCCATACTTTTTGTGTGTTCAAAATTCACCATTCAAAGGCACATCACAAAATTTCAACAATTTCTGACTTCATTTGGTATTCTTCGTGCATTTACTAATTTTTTTGAGCTAGTTGACCCTGAAATTGAAAAGCACTAGGAATGAACTCTGAAAATGTTGAAAGTTGGCATGCTATCATCATTTCACCCACATAGCATGTGTTAGAAAGTTAAGAGGGCTACGACAAAAACTGGATGCACTTCGTGTACAAAACGAACAATCTCTCTCGAAGTATCAGCGTTTCGAACGAGAACTCATCTCTTACATAGGGATTTCATTTTTTTGAACTTATTTGAACTCCATACTTTTTGTGTGTTCAAAATGCACCATTCAAAGGCACATCACAAAATTTCAACAATTTCTGACTTCATTTGGTATTCTTCGTGCATTTACTTATTTCTTTTGAGCTAGTTGACCCTGAAATTGAAAAGCACTACAAATGAACTCTGAAAATGTTGAAAGTTGGCATGCTATCATCATTTCACCCACATAGCATGTGTTAGAAGTTGAGAGGGCTATGAGAAAAACTGGATGCACTTCGTGTACAAAACGGACAATCTCTCTCGAAGTATCAGGGTTTCGAACGAGAACTCATCTCTTACAAAGGGGTTTCATTTTTTTGAACTCCATACTTTTTGTGTGTGCAAAATGCACCATTCAAAGGCACATCACAAAATTTCAACAATTTCTGACTTCATTTGGTATTCTTCGTGCATTTACTTATTTTTTTTGAGCTAGTTGACCTTGAAATTGAAAAGCACTACGAATGAACTCTGAAAATGATGAAAGTTGGCATGCTATCATCATTTCACCCACATAGCATGTGTTAAAAAGTTGAGAGGGCTACGACAAAAACTGGATGCACTTCGTGTACAAAACGGACAATCTCTCTCGAAGTATCAGCGTTTCGAACGAGAACTCATCTCTTACAAAGGGATTTCATTGTTTTGAACTTATTTGAACTCCATACTTTTTGTGTGTTCAAAATGCACCATTCAAAGGCACATCACAAAATTTCAACAATTTCTGACTTCATTTGTTATTCTTCGTGCATTTACTTATTTTTTTGAGCTAGTTGACCCTGAAATTGAAAAGCAGTACGAATGAATTTTGAAAATGTTGAAAGTTGGCATGCTATCATCATTTCACCCACATAGCATGTGTTAGAAAGTTGAGAGGGCTACGACAAAAACTGGATGCACTTCGTGTACAAAACGGACAATCTCTCTCGAAGTATCAGCGTTTCGAACGAGAACTCATCTCTTACAAAGGGATTTCATTATTTTGAACTTATTTGAACTCCATACTTTTTGTGTGTTCAAAATGCACCATTCAAAGGCACATCACAAAATTTCAACAATTTCTGACTTCATTTGGTATTCTTCGTGCATTTACTTTTTTTTTTGAGCTAGTTTACCCTGAAATTTAAAAGCACTACAAATGAACTCTGAAAATGTTGAAAGTTGGCATGCTATCATCATTTCACCCACATAGAATGTGTTAAAAAGTTGAGAGGGCTACGAGAAAAACTGGATGCACTTCGTGTACAAAACGGACAACCTCTCTCGAAGTATCAGCGTTTCGAACGAGAACTCATCTCTTACAAAGGGGTTTCATTTCTTTGAACTTATTTGAACTCCATACTTTTTGTGTGTTCAAAATGCACCATTCAAAGGCACATCACAAAATTTCAACAATTTCTGACTTCATTTGGTATTCTTCGTGCATTTACTTTTTTTTTGAGCTAGTTGATCCTGAAATTGAAAAGCACTACGAATGAACTCTGAAAATGTTGAAAGTTGGCATGCTATCATCATTTCACCCACATAGCATGTGTTAGAAAGTTGAGAGGGCTACGACAAAAACTGGATGCACTTCGTGTACAAAACGGACAATCTCTCTCGAAGTATCAGCGTTTCGAACGAGAACTCATCTCTTACATAGGGATTTCATTTTTTTGAACTTATTTGAACTCCATACTTTTTGTGTGTTCAAAATGCACCATTCAAAGGCACATCACAAAATTTCAACAATTTCTGACTTCATTTGGTATTCTTCGTGCATTTACTTATTTTTTTGAGCTAGTTGACCTTGAAATTGAAAAGCACTACAAATGAACTCTGAAAATGTTGAAAGTTGGCATGCTATCATCATTTCACCCACATAGCATGTGTTAGAAAGTTGAGAGGGCTACGAGAAAAACTGGATGCACTTCGTGTACAAAACGGACAATCTCTCTCGAAGTATCAGGGTTTTGAACGAGAACTCATCTCTTACAAAGGGGTTTCATTTTTTTGAACTCCATACCTTTTGTGTGTTCAAAATGCACCATTCAAAGGCACATCACAAAATTTCAACAATTTCTGACTTCATTTGGTATTCTTCATGCATTTACTTATTTTTTTTGAGCTAGTTGACCTTGAAATTGAAAAGCACTACGAATGAACTCTGAAAATGTTGAAAGTTGGCATGCTATCGTCATTTCACCCACATAGCATGTGTTAAAAAGTTGAGAGGGCTACGACAAAAACTGGATGCACTTCGTGTACAAAACGGACAATCTCTCTCGAAGTATCAGCGTTTCGAACGAGAACTCATATCTTACAAAGGGATTTCATTGTTTTGAACTTATTTGAACTCCATACTTTTTGTGTGTTCAAAATGCACCATTCAAAGGCACATCACAAAATTTCAACAATTTCTGACTTCATTTGTTATTCTTCGTGCATTTACTTATTTTTTTGAGCTAGTTGACCCTGAAATTGAAAAGCAGTACGAATGAATTTTGAAAATGTTGAAAGTTGGCATGCTATCATCATTTCACCCACATAGCATGTGTTAGAAAGTTGAGAGGGCTACGACAAAAACTGGATGCACTTCGTGTACAAAACGGACAATCTCTCTCGAAGTATCAGCGTTTCGAACGAGAACTCATCTCTTACAAAGGGATTTCACTATTTTGAACTTATTTGAACTCCATACTTTTTGTGTTTTCAAAATGCACCATTCAAAGGCACATCACAAAATTTCAACAATTTCTGACTTCATTTGGTATTCTTCGTGCATTTACTTTTTTTTTGAGCTAGTTTACCCTGAAATTTAAAAGCACTACAAATGAACTCTGAAAATGTTGAAAGTTGGCATGCTATCATCATTTCACCCAAATAGAATGTGCTAAAAAGTTGAGAGGGCTACGAGAAAAACTGGATGCACTTCGTGTACAAAACGGACAACCTCTCTCGAAGTATCAGCGTTTCGAACGAGAACTCATCTCTTACAAAGGGTTTCATTTCTTTGAACTTATTTGAACTCCATACTTTTTGTGTGTTCAAAATGCACCATTCAAAGGCACATCACAAAATTTCAACAATTTCTGACTTCATTTGGTATTCTTCGTGCATTTACTTTTTTTTTGAGCTAGTTGATCCTGAAATTGAAAAGCACTACGAATGAACTCTGAAAATGTTGAAAGTTGGCAGGCTATCATCATTTCACCCACATAGCATGTGTTAGAAATTTGAGAGGGCTACGACAAAAACTGGATGCACTTCGTGTACAAAACGGACAATCTCTCTCGAAGTATCAGCGTTTCGAACGAGAACTCATCTCTTACATAGGGATTTCATTTTTTTGAACTTATTTGAACTCCATATTTTTTGTGTGTTCAAAATGCACCATTCAAAGGCACATCACAAAATTTCAACAATTTCTGACTTCATTTGGTATTCTTCGTGCATTTACTTATTTTTTTGAGCTAGTTGACCTTGAAATTGAAAAGCACTACAAATGAACTCTGAAAATGTTGAAAGTTGGCATGCTATCATCATTTCACCCACATAGCATGTGTTAGAAAGTTGAGAGGGCTACGAGAAAAACTGGATGCACTTCGTGTACAAAACGGACAATCTCTCTCGAAGTATCAGGGTTTTGAACGAGAACTCATCTCTTACAAAGGGGTTTCATTTTTTTGAACTCCATACTTTTTGTGTGTTCAAAATGCACCATTCAAAGGCATATCACAAAATTTCAACAATTTCTGACTTCATTTGGTATTCTTCATGCATTTACTTATTTTTTTTGAGCTAGTTGACCTTGAAATTGAAAAGCACTACGAATGAACTCTGAAAATGTTGAAAGTTGGCATGCTATCATCATTTCACCCACATAGCATGTGTTAAAAAGTTGAGAGGGCTACGACAAAAACTGGATGCACTTCGTGTACAAAACGGACAATCTCTCTCGAAGTATCAGCGTTTCGAACGAGAACTCATCTCTTACAAAGGGATTTCATTGTTTTGAACTTATTTGAACTCCATACTTTTTGTGTGTTCAAAATGCACCATTCAAAGGAACATCACAAAATTTCAACAATTTCTGACTTCATTTGTTATTCTTCGTGCATTTACTTATTTTTTTGAGCTAGTTGACCCTGAAATTGAAAAGCAGTACGAATGAATTTTGAAAATGTTGAAAGTTGGCATGCTATCATCATTTCACCCACATAGCATGTGTTAGAAAGTTGAGAGGGCTACGACAAAAACTGGATGCACTTCGTGTACAAAACGGATAATCTCTCTCGAAGTATCAGCGTTTCGAACGAGAACTCATCTCTTACAAAGGGATTTCATTTTTTTGAACTTATTTGAACTCCATACTTTTTGTGTGTTCAAAATGCACCATTCAAAGGGACATCACAAAATTTCAACAATTTCTGACTTCATTTGGTATTCTTCGTGCATTTACTTTTTTTTTTGAGCTAGTTTACCCTGAAATTTAAAAGCACTACAAATGAACTCTGAAAATGTTGAAAGTTGGCATGCTATCATCATTTCACCCACATAGAATGTGTTAAAAAGTTGAGAAGGCTACGAGAAAAACTGGATGCACTTCGTGTACAAAACGGACAACCTCTCTCGAAGTATCAGCGTTTCGAACGAGAACTCATCTCTTACAAAGGGGTTTCATTTCTTTGAACTTATTTGAACTCCATACTTTTTGTGTGTTCAAAATGCACCATTCAAAGGCACATCACAAAATTTCAACAATTTCTGACTTCATTTGGTATTCTTCGTGCATTTACTTTTTTTTTGAGCTAGTTGATCCTGAAATTGAAAAGCACTACGAATGAACTCTGAAAATGTTGAAAGTTGGCATGCTATCATCATTTCACCCACATAGCATGTGTTAGAAAGTTGAGAGGGCTACGACAAAAACTGGATGCACTTCGTGTACAAAACGGACAATCTCTCTCGAAGTATCAGCGTTTCGAACGAGAACTCATCTCTTACATAGGGATTTCATTTTTTTGAACTTATTTGAACTCCATACTTTTTGTGTGTTAAAAATGCACCATTCAAAGGCACATCACAAAATTTCAACAATTTCTGACTTCATTTGGTATTCTTCGTGCATTTACTTATTTTTTTGAGCTAGTTGACCTTGAAATTGAAAAGCACTACAAATGAACTCTGAAAATGTTGAAAGTTGGCATGCTATCATCATTTCACCCACATAGCATGTGTTAGAAAGTTGAGAGGGCTACGAGAAAAACTGGATGCACTTCGTGTACAAAACGGACAATCTCTCTCGAAGTATCAGGGTTTCGAACGAGAACTCATCTCTTACAAAGGGGTTTCATTTTTTTGAACTCCATACTTTTTGTGTGTGCAAAATGCACCATTCAAAGGCACATCACAAAATTTCAACAATTTCTGACTTCATTTGGTATTCTTCGTCCATTTACTTATTTTTTTTGAGCTAGTTTACCTTGAAATTGAAAAGCACTACGAATGAACTCTGAAAATGTTGAAAGTTGGCATGCTATCATCATTTCACCCACATAGCATGTGTTAAAAAGTTGAGAGGGCTACGACAAAAACTGGATGCACTTCGTGTACAAAACGGACAATCTCTCTCGAAGTATCAGCGTTTCGAACGAGAACTCATCTCTTACAAAGGGATTTCATTGTTTTGAACTTATTTGAACTCCATACTTTTTGTGTGTTCAAAATGCACCATTCAAAGGCACATCACAAAATTTCAACAATTTCTGACTTCATTTGTTATTCTTCGTGCATTTACTTATTTTTTTGAGCTAGTTGACCCTGAAATTGAAAAGCAGTACGAATGAATTTTGAAAATGTTGAAAGTTGGCATGCTATGATCATTTCACCCACATAGCATGTGTTAGAAAGTTGAGAGGGCTACGAGAAAAACTGGATGCACTTCGTGTACAAAACGGACAATCTCTCTCGAAGTATCAGCGTTTCGAACGAGAACTCATCTCTTACAAAGGGATTTCATTTTTTTGAACTTATTTGAACTCCATACTTTTTGTGTGTTCAAAATGCACCATTCAAAGGCACATCACAAAATTTCAACAATTTCTGACTTCATTTGGTATTCTTCGTGCATTTACTTTTTTTTTGAGCTAGTTTACCCTGAAATTTAAAAGCACTACAAATGAACTCTGAAAATGTTGAAAGTTGGCATGCTATCATCATTTCACCCACATAGAATGTGTTAAAAAGTTGAGAGGGCTACGAGAAAAACTGGATGCACTTCGTGTACAAAACGGACAACCTCTCTCGAAGTATCAGCGTTTCGAACGAGAACTCATCTCTTACAAAGGGGTTTCATTTCTTTGAACTTATTTGAACTCCATACTTTTTGTGTGTTCAAAATGCACCATTCAAAGGCACATCACAAAATTTCAACAATTTCTGACTTCATTTGGTATTCTTCGTGCATTTACTTTTTTTTTGAGCTAGTTGATCCTGAAATTGAAAAGCACTACGAATGAACTCTGAAAATGTTGAAAGTTGGCATGCTATCATCATTTCACCCACATAGCATGTGTTAGAAAGTTGAGAGGGCTACGACAAAAACTGGATGCACTTCGTGTACAAAACGGACAATCTCTCTCGAAGTATCAGCGTTTCGAACGAGAACTAATCTCTTACATAGGGATTTCATTTTTTTGAACTTATTTGAACTCCATACTTTTTGTGTGTTCAAAATGCACCATTCAAAGGCACATCACAAAATTTCAACAATTTCTGACTTCATTTGGTATTCTTCGTGCATTTACTTATTTTTTTGAGCTAGTTGACCCTCAAATTGAAAAGCACTACAAATGAACTCTTAAAATGTTGAAAGTTGGCATGCTATCATCATTTCACCCACATAGCATGTGTTAGAAAGTTGAGAGGGCTACGAGAAAAACTGGATGCACTTCGTGTACAAAACGGACAATCTCTCTCGAAGTATCAGGGTTTCTTACGAGAACTCATCTCTTACAAAAGGGGTTTCATTTTTTTGAACTTATTTGAACTACATACTTTTTGTGTGTTCAAAATGCACCAGTCAAAGGCACATCACAAAATTTCAACAATATCTGACTTCATTTGGTATTCTTCGTGCATTTACTTTTTTTTTGAGCTAGTTGACCCTGAAATTGAAAAGCACTACGAATGAACTCTGAAAATGTTGAAAGTTGGCATGCTATCATCATTTCACCCACATAGCATGTGTTAGAAAGTTGAGAGGGCTACGACAAAAACTGGATGCACTTCGTGTACAAAACGGACAATCTCTCTCGAAGTATGAGCGTTTCGGAACGAGAACTCATCTCTTACATAGGGATTTCATTTTTTTGAACTTATTTGAACTCCATACTTTTTGTGTGTTCAAAATGCACCATTCAAAGGCACATCACAAAATTTCAACAATTTCTGACTTCATTTGGTATTCTTCGTGCATTTACTTATTTTTTTGAGCTAGTTGACCCTCAAATTGAAAAGCACTACAAATGAACTCTTAAAATGTTGAAAGTTGGCATGCTATCATCATTTCACCCACATAGCATGTGTTAGAAAGTTGAGAGGGCTACGAGAAAAACTGGATGCACTTCGTGTACAAAACGGACAATCTCTCTCGAAGTATCAGGGTTTCTTACGAGAACTCATCTCTTACAAAAGGGGTTTCATTTTTTTGAACTTATTTGAACTACATACTTTTTGTGTGTTCAAAATGCACCAGTCAAAGGCACATCACAAAATTTCAACAATATCTGACTTCATTTGGTATTCTTCGTGCATTTACTTTTTTTTTGAGCTAGTTGACCCTGAAATTGAAAAGCACTACGAATGAACTCTGAAAATGTTGAAAGTTGGCATGCTATCATCATTTCACCCACATAGCATGTGTTAGAAAGTTGAGAGGGCTACGACAAAAACTGGATGCACTTCGTGTACAAAACGGACAATCTCTCTCGAAGTATGAGCGTTTCGGAACGAGAACTCATCTCTTACAAAGGGATTTCATTTTTTTGAACTTATTTGAACTCCATACTTTTTGTGTGTTCAAAATGCACCATTCAAAGGCACATCACAAAATTTCAACAATTTCTGACTTCAATTGTAATTCTTCGTGCATTTACTTATTTATTTTGACCTAGTTGACCCTGAAATTGAAAAGCAGTACGAATGAATTTTGAAAATGTTGAAAGTTGGCATGCTATCATCATTTCACCCACATAGCATGTGTTAGAAAGTTGAGAGGGCTACGAGAAAAACTGGATGCACTTCGTGTACAAAACGGACAATCTCTCTCGAAGTATCAGCGTTTCGAACGAGAACTCATCTCTTACAAAGGGATTTCATTTTTTTGAACTCCATACTTTTTGTGTGTTCAAAATGCACCATTCAAAGGCATATCACAAAATTTCAACAATTTCTGACTTCATTTGGTATTCTTCATGCATTTACTTATTTTTTTTGAGCTAGTTGACCTTGAAATTGAAAAGCACTACGAATGAACTCTGAAAATGTTGAAAGTTGGCATGCTATCATCATTTCACCCACATAGCATGTGTTAAAAAGTTGAGAGGGCTACGACAAAAACTGGATGCACTTCGTGTACAAAACGGACAATCTCTCTCGAAGTATCAGCGTTTCGAACGAGAACTCATCTCTTACAAAGGGATTTCATTGTTTTGAACTTATTTGAACTCCATACTTTTTGTGTGTTCAAAATGCACCATTCAAAGGAACATCACAAAATTTCAACAATTTCTGACTTCATTTGTTATTCTTCGTGCATTTACTTATTTTTTTGAGCTAGTTGACCCTGAAATTGAAAAGCAGTACGAATGAATTTTGAAAATGTTGAAAGTTGGCATGCTATCATCATTTCACCCACATAGCATGTGTTAGAAAGTTGAGAGGGCTACGACAAAAACTGGATGCACTTCGTGTACAAAACGGACAATCTCTCTCGAAGTATCAGCGTTTCGAACGAGAACTCATCTCTTACAAAGGGATTTCATTTTTTTGAACTTATTTGAACTCCATACTTTTTGTGTGTTCAAAATGCACCATTCAAAGGCACATCACAAAATTTCAACAATTTCTGACTTCATTTGGTATTCTTCGTGCATTTACTTTTTTTTTTGAGCTAGTTTACCCTGAAATTTAAAAGCACTACAAATGAACTCTGAAAATGTTGAAAGTTGGCATGCTATCATCATTTCACCCACATAGAATGTGTTAAAAAGTTGAGAAGGCTACGAGAAAAACTGGATGCACTTCGTGTACAAAACGGACAACCTCTCTCGAAGTATCAGCGTTTCGAACGAGAACTCATCTCTTACAAAGGGGTTTCATTTCTTTGAACTTATTTGAACTCCATACTTTTTGTGTGTTCAAAATGCACCATTCAAAGGCACATCACAAAATTTCAACAATTTCTGACTTCATTTGGTATTCTTCGTGCATTTACTTTTTTTTTGAGCTAGTTGATCCTGAAATTGAAAAGCACTACGAATGAACTCTGAAAATGTTGAAAGTTGGCATGCTATCATCATTTCACCCACATAGCATGTGTTAGAAAGTTGAGAGGGCTACGACAAAAACTGGATGCACTTCGTGTACAAAACGGACAATCTCTCTCGAAGTATCAGCGTTTCGAACGAGAACTCATCTCTTACATAGGGATTTCATTTTTTTGAACTTATTTGAACTCCATACTTTTTGTGTGTTCAAAATGCACCATTCAAAGGCACATCACAAAATTTCAACAATTTCTGACTTCATTTGGTATTCTTCGTGCATTTACTTATTTTTTTGAGCTAGTTGACCTTGAAATTGAAAAGCACTACAAATGAACTCTGAAAATGTTGAAAGTTGGCATGCTATCATCATTTCACCCACATAGCATGTGTTAGAAAGTTGAGAGGGCTACGAGAAAAACTGGATGCACTTCGTGTACAAAACGGACAATCTCTCTCGAAGTATCAGGGTTTCGAACGAGAACTCATCTCTTACAAAGGGGTTTCATTTTTTTGAACTCCATACTTTTTGTGTGTGCAAAATGCACCATTCAAAGGCACATCACAAAATTTCAACAATTTCTGACTTCATTTGGTATTCTTCGTGCATTTACTTATTTTTTTTGAGCTAGTTGACCTTGAAATTGAAAAGCACTACGAATGAACTCTGAAAATGTTGAAAGTTGGCATGCTATCATCATTTCACCCACATAGCATGTGTTAAAAAGTTGAGAGGGCTACGACAAAAACTGGATGCACTTCGTGTACAAAACGGACAATCTCTCTCGAAGTATCAGCGTTTCGAACGAGAACTCATCTCTTACAAAGGGATTTCATTGTTTTGAACTTATTTGAACTCCATACTTTTTGTGTGTTCAAAATGCACCATTCAAAGGCACATCACAAAATTTCAACAATTTCTGACTTCATTTGTTATTCTTCGTGCATTTACTTATTTTTTTGAGCTAGTTGACCCTGAAATTGAAAAGCAGTACGAATGAATTTTGAAAATGTTGAAAGTTGGCATGCTATGATCATTTCACCCACATAGCATGTGTTAGAAAGTTGAGAGGGCTACGAGAAAAACTGGATGCACTTCGTGTACAAAACGGACAATCTCTCTCGAAGTATCAGCGTTTCGAACGAGAACTCATCTCTTACAAAGGGATTTCATTTTTTTGAACTTATTTGAACTCCATACTTTTTGTGTGTTCAAAATGCACCATTCAAAGGCACATCACAAAATTTCAACAATTTCTGACTTCATTTGGTATTCTTCGTGCATTTACTTTTTTTTTGAGCTAGTTTACCCTGAAATTTAAAAGCACTACAAATGAACTCTGAAAATGTTGAAAGTTGGCATGCTATCATCATTTCACCCACATAGAATGTGTTGAAAAGTTGAGAGGGCTACGAGAAAAACTGGATGCACTTCGTGTACAAAACGGACAACCTCTCTCGAAGTATCAGCGTTTCGAACGAGAACTCATCTCTTACAAAGGGGTTTCATTTCTTTGAACTTATTTGAACTCCATACTTTTTGTGTGTTCAAAATGCACCATTCAAAGGCACATCACAAAATTTCAACAATTTCTGACTTCATTTGGTATTCTTCGTGCATTTACTTTTTTTTTGAGCTAGTTGATCCTGAAATTGAAAAGCACTACGAATGAACTCTGAAAATGTTGAAAGTTGGCATGCTATCATCATTTCACCCACATAGCATGTGTTAGAAAGTTGAGAGGGCTACGACAAAAACTGGATGCACTTCGTGTACAAAACGGACAATCTCTCTCGAAGTATCAGCGTTTCGAACGAGAACTAATCTCTTACATAGGGATTTCATTTTTTTGAACTTATTTGAACTCCATACTTTTTGTGTGTTCAAAATGCACCATTCAAAGGCACATCACAAAATTTCAACAATTTCTGACTTCATTTGGTATTCTTCGTGCATTTACTTATTTTTTTGAGCTAGTTGACCCTCAAATTGAAAAGCACTACAAATGAACTCTTAAAATGTTGAAAGTTGGCATGTTATCATCATTTCACCCACATAGCATGTGTTAGAAAGTTGAGAGGGCTACGAGAAAAACTGGATGCACTTCGTGTACAAAACGGACAATCTCTCTCGAAGTATCAGGGTTTCTTACGAGAACTCATCTCTTACAAAAGGGGTTTCATTTTTTTGAACTTATTTGAACTACATACTTTTTGTGTGTTCAAAATGCACCAGTCAAAGGCACATCACAAAATTTCAACAATATCTGACTTCATTTGGTATTCTTCGTGCATTTACTTTTTTTTTGAGCTAGTTGACCCTGAAATTGAAAAGCACTACGAATGAACTCTGAAAATGTTGAAAGTTGGCATGCTATCATCATTTCACCCACATAGCATGTGTTAGAAAGTTGAGAGGGCTACGACAAAAACTGGATGCACTTCGTGTACAAAACGGACAATCTCTCTCGAAGTATGAGCGTTTCGGAACGAGAACTCATCTCTTACAAAGGGATTTCATTTTTTTGAACTTATTTGAACTCCATACTTTTTGTGTGTTCAAAATGCACCATTCAAAGGCACATCACAAAATTTCAACAATTTCTGACTTCAATTGTAATTCTTCGTGCATTTACTTATTTATTTTGACCTAGTTGACCCTGAAATTGAAAAGCAGTACGAATGAATTTTGAAAATGTTGAAAGTTGGCATGCTATCATCATTTCACCCACATAGCATGTGTTAGAAAGTTGAGAGGGCTACGAGAAAAACTGGATGCACTTCGTGTACAAAACGGACAATCTCTCTCGAAGTATCAGCGTTTCGAACGAGAACTCATCTCTTACAAAGGGATTTCATTTTTTTGAACTCCATACTTTTTGTGTGTTCAAAATGCACCATTCAAAGGCATATCACAAAATTTCAACAATTTCTGACTTCATTTGGTATTCTTCATGCATTTACTTATTTTTTTTGAGCTAGTTGACCTTGAAATTGAAAAGCACTACGAATGAACTCTGAAAATGTTGAAAGTTGGCATGCTATCATCATTTCACCCACATAGCATGTGTTAAAAAGTTGAGAGGGCTACGACAAAAACTGGATGCACTTCGTGTACAAAACGGACAATCTCTCTCGAAGTATCAGCGTTTCGAACGAGAACTCATCTCTTACAAAGGGATTTCATTGTTTTGAACTTATTTGAACTCCATACTTTTTGTGTGTTCAAAATGCACCATTCAAAGGAACATCACAAAATTTCAACAATTTCTGACTTCATTTGTTATTCTTCGTGCATTTACTTATTTTTTTGAGCTAGTTGACCCTGAAATTGAAAAGCAGTACGAATGAATTTTGAAAATGTTGAAAGTTGGCATGCTATCATCATTTCACCCACATAGCATGTGTTAGAAAGTTGAGAGGGCTACGACAAAAACTGGATGCACTTCGTGTACAAAACGGACAATCTCTCTCGAAGTATCAGCGTTTCGAACGAGAACTCATCTCTTACAAAGGGATTTCATTTTTTTGAACTTATTTGAACTCCATACTTTTTGTGTGTTCAAAATGCACCATTCAAAGGCACATCACAAAATTTCAACAATTTCTGACTTCATTTGGTATTCTTCGTGCATTTACTTTTTTTTTTGAGCTAGTTTACCCTGAAATTTAAAAGCACTACAAATGAACTCTGAAAATGTTGAAAGTTGGCATGCTATCATCATTTCACCCACATAGAATGTGTTAAAAAGTTGAGAAGGCTACGAGAAAAACTGGATGCACTTCGTGTACAAAACGGACAACCTCTCTCGAAGTATCAGCGTTTCGAACGAGAACTCATCTCTTACAAAGGGGTTTCATTTCTTTGAACTTATTTGAACTCCATACTTTTTGTGTGTTCAAAATGCACCATTCAAAGGCACATCACAAAATTTCAACAATTTCTGACTTCATTTGGTATTCTTCGTGCATTTACTTTTTTTTTGAGCTAGTTGATCCTGAAATTGAAAAGCACTACGAATGAACTCTGAAAATGTTGAAAGTTGGCATGCTATCATCATTTCACCCACATAGCATGTGTTAGAAAGTTGAGAGGGCTACGACAAAAACTGGATGCACTTCGTGTACAAAACGGACAATCTCTCTCGAAGTATCAGCGTTTCGAACGAGAACTCATCTCTTACATAGGGATTTCATTTTTTTGAACTTATTTGAACTCCATACTTTTTGTGTGTTCAAAATGCACCATTCAAAGGCACATCACAAAATTTCAACAATTTCTGACTTCATTTGGTATTCTTCGTGCATTTACTTATTTTTTTGAGCTAGTTGACCTTGAAATTGAAAAGCACTACAAATGAACTCTGAAAATGTTGAAAGTTGGCATGCTATCATCATTTCACCCACATAGCATGTGTTAGAAAGTTGAGAGGGCTACGAGAAAAACTGGATGCACTTCGTGTACAAAACGGACAATCTCTCTCGAAGTATCAGGGTTTCGAACGAGAACTCATCTCTTACAAAGGGGTTTCATTTTTTTGAACTCCATACTTTTTGTGTGTGCAAAATGCACCATTCAAAGGCACATCACAAAATTTCAACAATTTCTGACTTCATTTGGTATTCTTCGTGCATTTACTTTTTTTTTTGAGCTAGTTGACCTTGAAATTGAAAAGCACTACGAATGAACTCTGAAAATGTTGAAAGTTGGCATGCTATCATCATTTCACCCACATAGCATGTGTTAAAAAGTTGAGAGGGCTACGACAAAAACTGGATGCACTTCGTGTACAAAACGGACAATCTCTCTCGAAGTATCAGCGTTTCGAACGAGAACTCATCTCTTACAAAGGGATTTCATTGTTTTGAACTTATTTGAACTCCATACTTTTTGTGTGTTCAAAATGCACCATTCAAAGGCACATCACAAAATTTCAACAATTTCTGACTTCATTTGTTATTCTTCGTTCATTTACTTATTTTTTTGAGCTAGTTGACCCTGAAATTGAAAAGCAGTACGAATGAATTTTGAAAATGTTGAAAGTTGGCATGCTATGATCATTTCACCCACATAGCATGTGTTAGAAAGTTGAGAGGGCTACGAGAAAAACTGGATGCACTTCGTGTACAAAACGGACAATCTCTCTCGAAGTATCAGCGTTTCGAACGAGAACTCATCTCTTACAAAGGGATTTCATTTTTTTGAACTTATTTGAACTCCATACTTTTTGTGTGTTCAAAATGCACCATTCAAAGGCACATCACAAAATTTCAACAATTTCTGACTTCATTTGGTATTCTTCGTGCATTTACTTTTTTTTTGAGCTAGTTTACCCTGAAATTTAAAAGCACTACAAATGAACTCTGAAAATGTTGAAAGTTGGCATGCTATCATCATTTCACCCACATAGAATGTGTTAAAAAGTTGAGAGGGCTACGAGAAAAACTGGATGCACTTCGTGTACAAAACGGACAACCTCTCTCGAAGTATCAGCGTTTCGAACGAGAACTCATCTCTTACAAAGGGGTTTCATTTCTTTGAACTTATTTGAACTCCATACTTTTTGTGTGTTCAAAATGCACCATTCAAAGGCACATCACAAAATTTCAACAATTTCTGACTTCATTTGGTATTCTTCGTGCATTTACTTTTTTTTTGAGCTAGTTGATCCTGAAATTGAAAAGCACTACGAATGAACTCTGAAAATGTTGAAAGTTGGCATGCTATCATCATTTCACCCACATAGCATGTGTTAGAAAGTTGAGAGGGCTACGACAAAAACTGGATGCACTTCGTGTACAAAACGGACAATCTCTCTCGAAGTATCAGCGTTTCGAACGAGAACTAATCTCTTACATAGGGATTTCATTTTTTTGAACTTATTTGAACTCCATACTTTTTGTGTGTTCAAAATGCACCATTCAAAGGCACATCACAAAATTTCAACAATTTCTGACTTCATTTGGTATTCTTCGTGCATTTACTTATTTTTTTGAGCTAGTTGACCCTCAAATTGAAAAGCACTACAAATGAACTCTTAAAATGTTGAAAGTTGGCATGTTATCATCATTTCACCCACATAGCATGTGTTAGAAAGTTGAGAGGGCTACGAGAAAAACTGGATGCACTTCGTGTACAAAACGGACAATCTCTCTCGAAGTATCAGGGTTTCTTACGAGAACTCATCTCTTACAAAAGGGGTTTCATTTTTTTGAACTTATTTGAACTACATACTTTTTGTGTGTTCAAAATGCACCAGTCAAAGGCACATCACAAAATTTCAACAATATCTGACTTCATTTGGTATTCTTCGTGCATTTACTTTTTTTTTGAGCTAGTTGACCCTGAAATTGAAAAGCACTACGAATGAACTCTGAAAATGTTGAAAGTTGGCATGCTATCATCATTTCACCCACATAGCATGTGTTAGAAAGTTGAGAGGGCTACGACAAAAACTGGATGCACTTCGTGTACAAAACGGACAATCTCTCTCGAAGTATGAGCGTTTCGGAACGAGAACTCATCTCTTACAAAGGGATTTCATTTTTTTGAACTTATTTGAACTCCATACTTTTTGTGTGTTCAAAATGCACCATTCAAAGGCACATCACAAAATTTCAACAATTTCTGACTTCAATTGTAATTCTTCGTGCATTTACTTATTTATTTTGACCTAGTTGACCCTGAAATTGAAAAGCAGTACGAATGAATTTTGAAAATGTTGAAAGTTGGCATGCTATCATCATTTCACCCACATAGCATGTGTTAGAAAGTTGAGAGGGCTACGAGAAAAACTGGATGCACTTCGTGTACAAAACGGACAATCTCTCTCGAAGTATCAGCGTTTCGAACGAGAACTCATCTCTTACAAAGGGATTTCATTTTTTTGAACTCCATACTTTTTGTGTGTTCAAAATGCACCATTCAAAGGCATATCACAAAATTTCAACAATTTCTGACTTCATTTGGTATTCTTCATGCATTTACTTATTTTTTTTGAGCTAGTTGACCTTGAAATTGAAAAGCACTACGAATGAACTCTGAAAATGTTGAAAGTTGGCATGCTATCATCATTTCACCCACATAGCATGTGTTAAAAAGTTGAGAGGGCTACGACAAAAACTGGATGCACTTCGTGTACAAAACGGACAATCTCTCTCGAAGTATCAGCGTTTCGAACGAGAACTCATCTCTTACAAAGGGATTTCATTGTTTTGAACTTATTTGAACTCCATACTTTTTGTGTGTTCAAAATGCACCATTCAAAGGAACATCACAAAATTTCAACAATTTCTGACTTCATTTGTTATTCTTCGTGCATTTACTTATTTTTTTGAGCTAGTTGACCCTGAAATTGAAAAGCAGTACGAATGAATTTTGAAAATGTTGAAAGTTGGCATGCTATCATCATTTCACCCACATAGCATGTGTTAGAAAGTTGAGAGGGCTACGACAAAAACTGGATGCACTTCGTGTACAAAACGGACAATCTCTCTCGAAGTATCAGCGTTTCGAACGAGAACTCATCTCTTACAAAGGGATTTCATTTTTTTGAACTTATTTGAACTCCATACTTTTTGTGTGTTCAAAATGCACCATTCAAAGGCACATCACAAAATTTCAACAATTTCTGACTTCATTTGGTATTCTTCGTGCATTTACTTTTTTTTTTGAGCTAGTTTACCCTGAAATTTAAAAGCACTACAAATGAACTCTGAAAATGTTGAAAGTTGGCATGCTATCATCATTTCACCCACATAGAATGTGTTAAAAAGTTGAGAAGGCTACGAGAAAAACTGGATGCACTTCGTGTACAAAACGGACAACCTCTCTCGAAGTATCAGCGTTTCGAACGAGAACTCATCTCTTACAAAGGGGTTTCATTTCTTTGAACTTATTTGAACTCCATACTTTTTGTGTGTTCAAAATGCACCATTCAAAGGCACATCACAAAATTTCAACAATTTCTGACTTCATTTGGTATTCTTCGTGCATTTACTTTTTTTTTGAGCTAGTTGATCCTGAAATTGAAAAGCACTACGAATGAACTCTGAAAATGTTGAAAGTTGGCATGCTATCATCATTTCACCCACATAGCATGTGTTAGAAAGTTGAGAGGGCTACGACAAAAACTGGATGCACTTCGTGTACAAAACGGACAATCTCTCTCGAAGTATCAGCGTTTCGAACGAGAACTCATCTCTTACATAGGGATTTCATTTTTTTGAACTTATTTGAACTCCATACTTTTTGTGTGTTCAAAATGCACCATTCAAAGGCACATCACAAAATTTCAACAATTTCTGACTTCATTTGGTATTCTTCGTGCATTTACTTATTTTTTTGAGCTAGTTGACCTTGAAATTGAAAAGCACTACAAATGAACTCTGAAAATGTTGAAAGTTGGCATGCTATCATCATTTCACCCACATAGCATGTGTTAGAAAGTTGAGAGGGCTACGAGAAAAACTGGATGCACTTCGTGTACAAAACGGACAATCTCTCTCGAAGTATCAGGGTTTCGAACGAGAACTCATCTCTTACAAAGGGGTTTCATTTTTTTGAACTCCATACTTTTTGTGTGTGCAAAATGCACCATTCAAAGGCACATCACAAAATTTCAACAATTTCTGACTTCATTTGGTATTCTTCGTGCATTTACTTATTTTTTTTGAGCTAGTTGACCTTGAAATTGAAAAGCACTACGAATGAACTCTGAAAATGTTGAAAGTTGGCATGCTATCATCATTTCACCCACATAGCATGTGTTAAAAAGTTGAGAGGGCTACGACAAAAACTGGATGCACTTCGTGTACAAAACGGACAATCTCTCTCGAAGTATCAGCGTTTCGAACGAGAACTCATCTCTTACAAAGGGATTTCATTGTTTTGAACTTATTTGAACTCCATACTTTTTGTGTGTTCAAAATGCACCATTCAAAGGCACATCACAAAATTTCAACAATTTCTGACTTCATTTGTTATTCTTCGTGCATTTACTTATTTTTTTGAGCTAGTTGACCCTGAAATTGAAAAGCAATACGAATGAATTTTGAAAATGTTGAAAGTTGGCATGCTATGATCATTTCACCCACATAGCATGTGTTAGAAAGTTGAGAGGGCTACGAGAAAAACTGGATGCACTTCGTGTACAAAACGGACAATCTCTCTCGAAGTATCAGCGTTTCGAACGAGAACTCATCTCTTACAAAGGGATTTCATTTTTTTGAACTTATTTGAACTCCATACTTTTTGTGTGTTCAAAATGCACCATTCAAAGGCACATCACAAAATTTCAACAATTTCTGACTTCATTTGGTATTCTTCGTGCATTTACTTTTTTTTGAGCTAGTTTACCCTGAAATATAAAAGCACTACAAATGAACTCTGAAAATGTTGAAAGTTGGCATGCTATCATCATTTCACCCACATAGAATGTGTTAAAAAGTTGAGAGGGCTACGAGAAAAACTGGATGCACTTCGTGTACAAAACGGACAACCTCTCTCGAAGTATCAGCGTTTCGAACGAGAACTCATCTCTTACAAAGGGGTTTCATTTCTTTGAACTTATTTGAACTCCATACTTTTTGTGTGTTCAAAATGCACCATTCAAAGGCACATCACAAAATTTCAACAATTTCTGACTTCATTTGGTATTCTTCGTGCATTTACTTTTTTTTTGAGCTAGTTGATCCTGAAATTGAAAAGCACTACGAATGAACTCTGAAAATGTTGAAAGTTGGCATGCTATCATCATTTCACCCACATAGCATGTGTTAGAAAGTTGAGAGGGCTACGACAAAAACTGGATGCACTTCGTGTACAAAACGGACAATCTCTCTCGAAGTATCAGCGTTTCGAACGAGAACTAATCTCTTACATAGGGATTTCATTTTTTTGAACTTATTTGAACTCCATACTTTTTGTGTGTTCAAAATGCACCATTCAAAGGCACATCACAAAATTTCAACAATTTCTGACTTCATTTGGTATTCTTCGTGCATTTACTTATTTTTTTGAGCTAGTTGACCCTCAAATTGAAAAGCACTACAAATGAACTCTTAAAATGTTGAAAGTTGGCATGCTATCATCATTTCACCCACATAGCATGTGTTAGAAAGTTGAGAGGGCTACGAGAAAAACTGGATGCACTTCGTGTACAAAACGGACAATCTCTCTCGAAGTATCAGGGTTTCTTACGAGAACTCATCTCTTACAAAAGGGGTTTCATTTTTTTGAACTTATTTGAACTACATACTTTTTGTGTGTTCAAAATGCACCAGTCAAAGGCACATCACAAAATTTCAACAATATCTGACTTCATTTGGTATTCTTCGTGCATTTACTTTTTTTTTGAGCTAGTTGACCCTGAAATTGAAAAGCACTACGAATGAACTCTGAAAATGTTGAAAGTTGGCATGCTATCATCATTTCACCCACATAGCATGTGTTAGAAAGTTGAGAGGGCTACGACGAAAACTGGATGCACTTCGTGTACAAAACGGACAATCTCTCTCGAAGTATGAGCGTTTCGGAACGAGAACTCATCTCTTACAAAGGGATTTCATTTTTTTGAACTTATTTGAACTCCATACTTTTTGTGTGTTCAAAATGCACCATTCAAAGGAACATCACAAAATTTCAACAATTTCTGACTTCAATTGTAATTCTTCGTGCATTTACTTATTTTTTTTGACCTAGTTGACCCTGAAATTGAAAAGCAGTACGAATGAATTTTGAAAATGTTGAAAGTTGGCATGCTATCATCATTTCACCCACATAGCATGTGTTAGAAAGTTGAGAGGGCTACGAGAAAAACTGGATGCACTTCGTGTACAAAACGGACAATCTCTCTCGAAGTATCAGCGTTTCGAACGAGAACTCATCTCTTACAAAGGGATTTCATTTTTTTGAACTTATTTGAACTCCATACTTTTTGTGTGTTCAAAATGCACCATTCAAAGGCACATCACAAAATTTCAACAATTTCTGACTTCATTTGGTATTCTTCGTGCATTTACTTTTTTTTTGAGCTAGTTTACCCTGAAATTTAAAAGCACTACAAATGAACTCTGAAAATGTTGAAAGTTGGCATGCTATCATCATTTCACCCACATAGAATGTGTTAAAAAGTTGAGAGGGCTACGAGAAAAACTGGATGCACTTCGTGTACAAAACGGACAACCTCTCTCGAAGTATCAGCGTTTCGAACGAGAACTCATCTCTTACAAAGGGGTTTCATTGTTTTGAACTTATTTTAACTCCATACTTTTTGTGTGTTCAAAATGCACCATTCAAAGGCACATCACAAAATTTCAACAATTTCTGACTTCATTTGGTATTCTTCGTGCATTTACTTTTTTTTTGAGCTAGTTGACCCTGAAATTGAAAAGCACTACGAATGAACTCTGAAAATGTTGAAAGTTGGCATGCTATCATCATTTCACCCACATAGCATGTGTTAGAAAGTTGAGAGGGCTACGACAAAAACTGGATGCACTTCGTGTACAAAACGGACAATCTCTCTCGAAGTATCAGCGTTTCGAACGAGAACTCATCTCTTACATAGGGATTTCATTTTTTTGAACTTATTTGAACTCCATACTTTTTGTGTGTTCAAAATGCACCATTCAAAGGCACATCACAAAATTTCAACAATTTCTGACTTCATTTGGTATTCTTCGTGCATTTACTTATTTTTTTGAGCTAGTTGACCCTCAAATTGAAAAGCACTACAAATGAACTCTTAAAATGTTAAAAGTTGGCATGCTATCATCATTTCACACACATAGCATGTGTTAGAAAGTTGAGAGGGCTACGAGAAAAACTGGATGCACTTCGTGTACAAAACGGACAATCTCTCTCGAAGTATCAGGGTTTCTTACGAGAACTCATCTCTTACAAAAGGGGTTTCATTTTTTTGAACTTATTTGAACTCCATACTTTTTGTGTGTTCAAAATGCACCAGTCAAAGGCACATCACAAAATTTCAACAATATCTGACTTCATTTGGTATTCTTCGTGCATTTACTTTTTTTTTGAGCTAGTTGACCCTGAAATTGAAAAGCACTACGAATGAACTCTGAAAATGTGGAAAGTTGGCATGCTATCATCATTTCACCCACATAGCATGTGTTAGAAAGTTGAGAGGGCTACGAGAAAAACTGGATGCACTTCGTGTACAAAACGGACAATCTCTCTCGAAGTATCAGCGTTTCGAACGAGAACTCATCTCTTACAAAGGGATTTCATTTTTTTGAACTTATTTTAACTCCATACTTTTTGTGTGTTCAAAATGCACCATTCAAAGGCACATCACAAAATTTCAACAATTTCTCACTTCAATTGTTATTCTTCGTGCATTTACTTATTTTTTTTGAGCTAGTTGACCCTGAAATTGAAAAGCAGTACGAATGAGTTTTGAAAATGTTGAAAGTTGGCATGCTATCATCATTTCACCCACATCGCATGTGTTAGAAAGTTGAGAGGGCTACGACAAAAACTGGATGCACTTCGTGTACAAAACGGACAATCTCTCTCGAAGTATCAGCGTTTCGAACGAGAACTCATCTCTTACAAAGGGATTTCATTTTTTTGAACTTATTTGAACTCCATACTTTTTGTGTGTTCAAAATGCACCATTCAAAGGCACATCACAAAATTTCAACAATTTCTGACTTCATTTGGTATTCTTCGTGCATTTACTTTTTTTTTGAGCTAGTTTACCCTGAAATTTAAAAGCACTACAAATGAACTCTGAAAATGTTGAAAGTTGGCATGCTATCATCATTTCACCCACATAGAATGTGTTAAAAAGTTGAGAGGGCTACGAGAAAAACTGGATGCACTTCGTGTACAAAACGGACAACCTCTCTCGAAGTATCAGCGTTTCGAACGAGAACTCATCTCTTACAAAGGGGTTTCATTTCTTTGAACTTATTTGAACTCCATACTTTTTGTGTGTTCAAAATGCACCATTCAAAGGCACATCACAAAATTTCAACAATTTCTGACTTCATTTGGTATTCTTCGTGCATTTACTTTTTTTTTGAGCTAGTTGACCCTGAAATTGAAAAGCACTACGAATGAACTCTGAAAATGTTGAAAGTTGGCATGCTATCATCATTTCACCCACATAGCATGTGTTAGAAAGTTGAGAGGGCTACGACAAAAACTGGATGAACTTCGTGTACAAAACGGACAATCTCTCTCGAAGTATCAGCGTTTCGAACGAGAACTCATCTCTTAGATAGGGATTTTATTTTTTGAACTTATTTGAACTCCATACTTTTTGTGTGTTCAAAATGCACCATTCAAAGGCACATCACAAAATTTCAACAATTTCTGACTTCATTTGGTATTCTTCGTGCATTTACTTATTTTTTTGAGCTAGTTGACCCTCAAATTGAAAAGCACTACAAATGAACTCTTAAAATGTTGAAAGTTGGCATGCTATCATCATTTCACCCACATAGCATGTGTTAGAAAGTTGAGAGGGCTACGAGAAAAACTGGATGCACTTCGTGTACAAAACGGACAATCTCTCTCGAAGTATCAGGGTTTCTTACGAGAACTCATCTCTTACAAAAGGGGTTTCATTTTTTTGAACTTATTTGAACTCCATACTTTTTGTGTGTTCAAAATGCACCAGTCAAAGGCACATCACAAAATTTCAACAATATCTGACTTCATTTGGTATTCTTCGTGCATTTACTTTTTTTTTTGAGCTAGTTGACCCTGAAATTGAAAAGCACTACGAATGAACTCTGAAAATGTTGAAAGTTGGCATGCTATCATCATTTCACCCACATAGCATGTGTTAGAAAGTTGAGAGGGCTACGAGAAAAACTGGATGCACTTCGTGTACAAAACGGACAATCTCTCTCGAAGTATCAGCGTTTCGAACGAGAACTCATCTCTTACAAAGGGATTTCATTTTTTTGAACTTATTTTAACTCCATACTTTTTGTGTGTTCAAAATGCACCATTCAAAGGCACATCACAAAATTTCAACAATTTCTGACTTCAATTGTTATTCTTCGTGCATTTACTTATTTTTTTTGAGCTAGTTGACCCTGAAATTGAAAAGCAGTACGAATGAATTTTGAAAATGTTGAAAGTTGGCATGCTATCATCATTTCACCCACATAGCATGTGTTAGAAAGTTGAGAGGGCTACGACAAAAACTGGATGCACTTCGTGTACAAAACGGACAATCTCTCTCGAAGTATCAGCGTTTCGAACGAGAACTCATCTCTTACAAAGGGATTTCATTTTTTTGAACTTATTTGAACTCCATACTTTTTGTGTGTTCAAAATGCACCATTCAAAGGCACATCACAAAATTTCAACAACTTCTGACTTCATTTGGTATTCTTCGTGCATTTACTTTTTTTTTTGAGCTAGTTTACCCTGAAATTTAAAAGCACTACAAATGAACTCTGAAAATGTTGAAAGTTGGCATGCTATCATCATTTCACCCACATAGAATGTGTTAAAAAGTTGAGAGGGCTACGAGAAAAACTGGATGCACTTCGTGTACAAAACGGACAACCTCTCTCGAAGTATCAACGTTTCGAACGAGAACTCATCTCTTACAAAGGGGTTTCATTGTTTTGAACTTATTTTAACTCCATACTTTTTGTGTGTTCAAAAATGCACCATTCAAAGGCACATCACCAAATTTCAACAATTTCTGACTTCATTTGGTATTCTTCGTGCATTTACTTTTTTTTTTTTGAGCTAGTTGACCCTGAAATTGAAAAGCACTACGAATGAACTCTGAAAATGTTGAAAGTTGGCATGCTATCATAATTTCACCCACATAGCATGTGTTAAAAAGTTGAGAGGGCTACGACAAAAACTAGATGCACTTCGTGTACAAAACGGGCAATCTCTCTCGAAGTATCAGCGTTTCGAAGGAGAACTCATCTCTTACAAAGGGATTTCATTTTTTTGAACTTATTTGAACTCCATACTTTTTGTGTGTTCAAAATGCACCATTCAAAGGCACATCACAAAATTTCAACAATTTCTGACTTCATTTGGTATTCTTCGTGCATTTACTTATTTTTTTGAGCTAGTTGACCCTCAAATTGAAAGGCACTACAAATGAACTCTTAAAATGTTGAAAGTTGGCATGCTATCATCATTTCACCCACATAGCATGTGTTAGAAAGTTGAGAGGGCTACGAGAAAAACTGGATGCACTTCGTGTACAAAACGGACAATCTCTCTCGAAGTATCAGGGTTTCTTACGAGAACTCATCTCTTACAAAAGGGGTTTCATTTTTTTGAACTTATTTGAACTCCATACTTTTTGTGTGTTCAAAATGCACCAGTCAAAGGCACATCACAAAATTTCAACAATTTCTGACTTCATTTGGTATTCTTCGTGCATTTACTTTTTTTTTTTTGAGCTAGTTTACCCTGAAATTTAAAAGCACTACAAATGAACTCTGAAAATGTTGAAAGTTGGCATGCTATCATCATTTCACCCACATAGAATGTGTTAAAAAGTTGAGAGGGCTACGAGAAAAACTGGATGCACTTCGTGTACAAAACGGACAACCTCTCTCGAAGTATCAACGTTTCGAACGAGAACTCATCTCTTACAAAGGGGTTTCATTGTTTTGAACTTATTTTAACTCCATACTTTTTGTGTGTTCAAAATGCACCATTCAAAGGCACATCACAAAATTTCAACAATTTCTGACTTCATTTGGTATTCTTCGTGCATTTACTTTTTTTTTGAGCTAGTTTACCCTGAAATTTAAAAGCACTACAAATGAACTCTGAAAATGTTGAAAGTTGGCATGCTATCATCATTTCACCCACATAGAATGTGTTAAAAAGTTGAGAGGGCTACGAGAAAAACTGGATGCACTTCGTGTATAAAACGGACAACCTCTCTCGAAGTATCAGCGTTTCGAACGAGAACTCATCTCTTACAAAGGGGTTTCATTGTTTTGAACTTATTTTAACTCCATACTTTTTGTGTGTTCAAAATGCACCATTCAAAGGCACATCACAAAATTTCAACAATTTCTGACTTCATTTGGTATTCTTCGTGCATTTACTTTTTTTTTGAGCTAGTTGACCCTGAAATTGAAAAGCACTACGAATGAACTCTGAAAATGTTGAAAGTTGGCATGCTATCATCATTTCACCCACATAGCATGTGTTAGAAAGTTGAGAGGGCTACGACAAAAACTGGATGCACTTCGTGTACAAAACGGACAATCTCTCTCGAAGTATCAGCGTTTCGAACGAGAACTCATCTCTTACATAGGGATTTCATTTTTTTGAACTTATTTGAACTCCATACTTTTTGTGTGTTCAAAATGCACCATTCAAAGGCACATCACAAAATTTCAACAATTTCTGACTTCATTTGGTATTCTTCGTGCATTTACTTATTTTTTTGAGCTAGTTGACCCTCAAATTGAAAGGCACTACAAATGAACTCTTAAAATGTTGAAAGTTGGCATGCTATCATCATTTCACCCACATAGCATGTGTTAGAAAGTTGAGAGGGCTACGAGAAAAACTGGATGCACTTCGTGTACAAAACGGACAATCTCTCTCGAAGTATCAGGGTTTCTTACGAGAACTCATCTCTTACAAAAGGGGTTTCATTTTTTTGAACTTATTTGAACTCCATACTTTTTGTGTGTTCAAAATGCACCAGTCAAAGGCACATCACAAAATTTCAACAATATCTGACTTCATTTGGTATTCTTCGTGCATTTACTTTTTTTTTTGAGCTAGTTGACCCTGAAATTGAAAAGCACTACGAATGAACTCTGAAAATGTGGAAAGTTGGCATGCTATCATCATTTCACCCACATAGCATGTGTTAGAAAGTTGAGAGGGCTACGAGAAAAACTGGATGCACTTCGTGTACAAAACGGACAATCTCTCTCGAAGTATCAGCGTTTCGAACGAGAACTCATCTCTTACAAAGGGATTTCATTTTTTTGAACTTATTTTAACTCCATACTTTTTGTGTGTTAAAAATGCACCATTCAAAGGCACATCACAAAATTTCAACAATTTCTGACTTCAATTGTTATTCTTCGTGCATTTACTTATTTTTTTTGAGCTAGTTGACCCTGAAATTGAAAAGCAGTACGAATGAATTTTGAAAATGTTGAAAGTTGGCATGCTATCATCATTTCACCCACATAGCATGTGTTAGAAAGTTGAGAGGGCTACGACAAAAACTGGATGCACTTCGTGTACAAAACTGACAATCTCTCTCGAAGTATCAGCGTTTCGAACGAGAACTCATCTCTTACATAGGGATTTCATTTTTTTGAACTTATTTGAACTCCATACTTTTTGTGTGTTCAAAATGCACCATTCAAAGGCACATCACAAAATTTCAACAATTTCTGACTTCATTTGGTATTCTTCGTGCATTTACTTATTTTTTTGAGCTAGTTGACCCTCAAATTGAAAAGCACTACAAATGAACTCTTAAAATGTTGAAAGTTGGCATGCTATCATCATTTCACCCACATAGCATGTGTTAGAAAGTTGAGAGGGCTACGAGAAAAACTGGATGCACTTCGTGTACAAAACGGACAATCTCTCTCGAAGTATCAGGGTTTCTTACGAGAACTCATCTCTTCAAAAGGGGTTTCATTTTTTTGAACTTATTTGAACTCCATACTTTTTGTGTGTTCAAAATGCACCAGTCAAAGGCACATCACAAAATTTCAACAATATCTGACTTCATTTGGTATTCTTCGTGCATTTACTTTTTTTTTGAGCTAGTTGACCCTGAAATTGAAAAGCACTACGAATGAACTCTGAAAATGTGGAAAGTTGGCATGCTATCATCATTTCACCCACATAGCATGTGTTAGAAAGTTGAGAGGGCTACGAGAAAAACTGGATGCACTTCGTGTACAAAACGGACAATCTCTCTCGAAGTATCAGCGTTTCGAACGAGAACTCATCTCTTACAAAGGGATTTCATTTTTTTGAACTTATTTTAACTCCATACTTTTTGTGTGTTCAAAATGCACCATTCAAAGGCACATCACAAAATTTCAACAATTTCTGACTTCAATTGTTATTCTTCGTGCATTTACTTATTTTTTTTTGAGCTAGTTGACCCTGAAATTGAAAAGCAGTACGAATGAATTTTGAAAATGTTGAAAGTTGGCATGCTATCATCATTTCACCCACATAGCATGTGTTAGAAAGTTGAGAGGGCTACGACAAAAACTGGATGCACTTCGTGTACAAAACGGACAATCTCTCTCGAAGTATCAGCGTTTCGAACGAGAACTCATCTCTCACAAAGGGATTTCATTTTTTTGAACTTATTTGAACTCCATACTTTTTGTGTGTTCAAAATGCACCATTCAAAGGCATATCACAAAATTTCAACAATTTCTGACTTCATTTGGTATTCTTCGTGCATTTACTTTTTTTTTGAGCTAGTTTACCCTGAAATTTAAAAGCACTACAAATGAACTCTGAAAATGTTGAAAGTTGGCATGCTATCATCATTTCACCCACATAGAATGTGTTAAAAAGTTGAGAGGGCTACGACAAAAACTGGATGCACTTCGTGTACAAAACGGACAACCTCTCTCGAAGTATCAACGTTTCGAACGAGAACTCATTTCTTACAAAGGGGTTTCATTGTTTTGAACTTATTTTAACTCCATACTTTTTGTGTGTTCAAAAATGCACCATTCAAAGGCACATCACCAAATTTCAACAATTTCTGACTTCATTTGGTATTCTTCGTGCATTTACTTATTTTTTTTTGAGCTAGTTGACCCTGAAATTGAAAAGCACTACGAATGAACTCTGAAAATGTTGAAAGTTGGCATGCTATCATAATTTCACCCACATAGCATGTGTTAAAAAGTTGAGAGGGCTACGACAAAAACTAGATGCACTTCGTGTACAAAACGGGCAATCTCTCTCGAAGTATCAGCGTTTCGAAGGAGAACTCATCTCTTACAAAGGGATTTCATTGTTTTGAACTTATTTGAACTCCATACTTTTTATGTGTTCAAAATGCACCATTCAAAGGCACATCACAAAATTTCAACAATTTCTGACTTCATTTGGTATTCTTCGTGCATTTACTTTTTTTTTGAGCTAGTTGACCCTGAAATTGAAAAGCACTACGAATGAACTCTGAAAATGTTGAAAGTTGGCATGCTATCATCATTTCACCCACATAGCATGTGTTAGAAAGTTGAGAGGGCTACGACAAAAACTGGATGCACTTCGTGTACAAAACGGACAATCTCTCTCGAAGTATCAGCGTTTCGAACGAGAACTCATCTCTTACAAAGGGATTTCATTTTTTGAACTTATTTTAACTCCATACTTTTTGTGTGTTCAAAATGCACCATTCAAAGGCACATCACAAAATTTCAACAATTTCTGACTTCAATTGTTATTCTTCGTGCATTTACTTATTTTTTTGAGCTAGTTGACCCTGAAATTGAAAAGCAGTACGAATGAATTTTGAAAATGTTGAAAGTTGGCATGCTATCATCATTTCACCCACATAGCATGTGTTAGAAAGTTGAGAGGGCTACGACAAAAACTGGATGCACTTCGTGTACAAAACGGACAATCTCTCTCGAAGTATCAGCGTTTCGAACGAGAACTCATCTCTTACAAAGGGATTTCATTTTTTTGAACTTATTTGAACTCCATACTTTTTGTGTGTTCAAAATGCACCATTCAAAGGCACATCACAAAATTTCAACAATTTCTGACTTCATTTGGTATTCTTCGTGCATTTACTTTTTTTTTTGAGCTAGTTTACCCTGAAATTTAAAAGCACTACAAATGAACTCTGAAAATGTTGAAAGTTGGCATGCTATCATCATTTCACCCACATAGAATGTGTTAAAAAGTTGAGAGGGCTACGAGAAAAACTGGATGCACTTCGTGTACAAAACGGACAACCTCTCTCGAAGTATCAGCGTTTCGAACGAGAACTCATCTCTTACAAAGGGGTTTCATTTCTTTCAACTTATTTGAACTCCATACTTTTTGTGTGTTCAAAATGCACCATTCAAAGGCACATCACAAAATTTCAACAATTTCTAACTTCATTTGGTATTCTTCGTGCATTTACTTTTTTTTTGAGCTAGTTGACCCTGAAATTGAAAAGCACTACGAATGAACTCTGAAAATGTTGAAAGTTGGCATGCTATCATCATTTCACCCACATAGCATGTGTTAGAAAGTTGAGAGGGTTACGACAAAAACTGGATGCACTTCGTGTACAAAACGGACAATCTCTCTCGAAGTATCAGCGTTTCGAACGAGAACTCATCTCTTACATAGGGATTTCATTTTTTGAACTTATTTGAACTCCATACTTTTTGTGTGTTCAAAATGCACCATTCAAAGGCACATCACAAAATTTCAACAATTTCTGACTTCATTTGGTATTCTTCGTGCATTTACTTATTTTTTTGAGCTAGTTGACCCTCAAATTGAAAAGCACTACAAATGAACTCTTAAAATGTTGAAAGTTGGCATGCTATCATCATTTCACCCACATAGCATGTGTTAGAAAGTTGAGAGGGCTACGAGAAAAACTGGATGCACTTCGTGTACAAAACGGACAATCTCTCTCGAAGTATCAGGGTTTCTTATGAGAACTCATCTCTTACAAAAGGGGTTTCATTTTTTTGAACTTATTTGAACTCCATACTTTTTGTGTGTTCAAAATGCACCAGTCAAAGGCTCATCACAAAATTTCAACAATATCTGACTTCATTTGGTATTCTTCGTGCATTTACTTTTTTTTTGAGCTAGTTGACCCTGAAATTGAAAAGCACTACGAATGAACTCTGAAAATGTTGAAAGTTGGCATGCTATCATCATTTCACCCACATAGCATGTGTTAGAAAGTTGAGAGGGCTACGAGAAAAACTGGATGCACTTCGTGTACAAAACGGACAATCTCTCTCGAAGTATCAGCGTTTCGAACGAGAACTCATCTCTTACAAAGGGATTTCATTTTTTTGAACTTATTTTAACTCCATACTTTTTGTGTGTTCAAAATGCACCATTCAAAGGCACATCACAAAATTTCAACAATTTCTGACTTCAATTGTTATTCTTCGTGCATTTACTTATTTTTTTTGAGCTAGTTGACCCTGAAATTGAAAAGCAGTACGAATGAATTTTGAAAATGTTGAAAGTTGGCATGCTATCATCATTTCACCCACATAGCATGTGTTAGAAAGTTGAGAGGGCTACGACAAAAACTGGATGCACTTCGTGTACAAAACGGACAATCTCTCTCGAAGTATCAGCGTTTCGAACGAGAACTCATCTCTTACAAAGGGATTTCATTTTTTGAACTTATTTGAACTCCATACTTTTTGTGTGTTCAAAATGCACCATTCAAAGGCACATCACAAAATTTCAACAATTTCTGACTTCATTTGGTATTCTTCGTGCATTTACTTTTTTTTTTGAGCTAGTTTACCCTGAAATTTAAAAGCACTACAAATGAACTCTGAAAATGTTGAAAGTTGGCATGCTATCATCATTTCACCCACATAGAATGTGTTAAAAAGTTGAGAGGGCTACGAGAAAAACTGGATGCACTTCGTGTACAAAACGGACAACCTCTCTCGAAGTATCAACGTTTCGAACGAGAACTCATCTCTTACAAAGGGGTTTCATTGTTTTGAACTTATTTTAACTCCATACTTTTTGTGTGTTCAAAAATGCACCATTCAAAGGCACATCACCAAATTTCAACAATTTCTGACTTCATTTGGTATTCTTCGTGCATTTACTTATTTTTTTTTGAGCTAGTTGACCCTGAAATTGAAAAGCACTACGAATGAACTCTGAAAATGTTGAAAGTTGGCATGCTATCATAATTTCACCCACATAGCATGTGTTAAAAAGTTGAGAGGGCTACGACAAAAACTAGATGCACTTCGTGTACAAAACGGGCAATCTCTCTCGAAGTATCAGCGTTTCGAAGGAGAACTCATCTCTTACAAAGGGATTTCATTTTTTTGAACTTATTTGAACTCCATACTTTTTATGTGTTCAAAATGCACCATTCGAAGGCACATCACAAAATTTCAACAATTTCTGACTTCATTTGGTATTCTTCGTGCATTTACCTTTTTTTTTTGAGCTAGTTGACCCTGAAATTGAAAAGCACTACGAATGAACTCTGAAAATGTTGAAAGTTGGCATGCTATCATCATTTCACCCACATAGCATGTGTTAGAAAGTTGAGAGGGCTACGAGAAAAACTGGATGCACTTCGTGTACAAAACGGACAATCTCTCTCGAAGTATCAGGGTTTCTTACGAGAACTCATCTCTTACAAAAGGGGTTTCATTTTTTTGAACTTATTTGAACTCCATACTTTTTGTGTGTTCAAAATGCACCAGTCAAAGGCACATCACAAAATTTCAACAATATCTGACTTCATTTGGTATTCTTCGTGCATTTACTTTTTTTTTTGAGCTAGTTGACCCTGAAATTGAAAAGCACTACGAATGAACTCTGAAAATGTTGAAAGTTGGCATGCTATCATCATTTCACCCACATAGCATGTGTTAGAAAGTTGAGAGGGCTACGACAAAAACTGGATGCACTTCGTGTACAAAACGGACAATCTCTCTCGAAGTATCAGCGTTTCGAACGAGAACTCATCTCTTACATAGGGATTTCATTTTTTTGAACTTATTTGAACTCCATACTTTTTGTCTGTTCAAAATGCACCATTCAAAGGCACATCACAAAATTTCAACAATTTCTGACTTCATTTGGTATTCTTCGTGCATTTACTTATTTTTTTGAGCTAGTTGACCCTCAAATTGAAAAGCACTACAAATGAACTCTTAAAATGTTGAAAGTTGGCATGCTATCATCATTTCACCCACATAGCATGTGTTAGAAAGTTGAGAGGGCTACGAGAAAAACTGGATGCACTTCGTGTACAAAACGGACAATCTCTCTCGAAGTATCAGGGATTCTTACGAGAACTCATCTCTTACAAAAGGGGTTTCATTTTTTTGAACTTATTTGAACTCCATACTTTTTGTGTGTTCAAAATGCACCAGTCAAAGGCACATCACAAAATTTCAACAATATCTGACTTCATTTGGTATTCTTCGTGCATTTACTTTTTTTTTTGAGCTAGTTGACCCTGAAATTGAAAAGCACTACGAATGAACTCTGAAAATGTGGAAAGTTGGCATGCTATCATCATTTCACCCACATAGCATGTGTTAGAAAGTTGAGAGGGCTACGAGAAAAACTGGATGCACTTCGTGTACAAAACGGACAATCTCTCTCGAAGTATCAGCGTTTCGAACGAGAACTCATCTCTTACAAAGGGATTTCATTTTTTTGAACTTATTTTAACTCCATACTTTTTGTGTGTTCAAAATGCACCATTCAAAGGCACATCACAAAATTTCAACAATTTCTGACTTCAATTGTTATTCTTCGTGCATTTACTTATTTTTTTTGAGCTAGTTGACCCTGAAATTGAAAAGCAGTACGAATGAATTTTGAAAATGTTGAAAGTTGGCATGCTATCATCATTTCACCCACATAGCATGTGTTAGAAAGTTGAGAGGGCTACGACAAAAACTGGATGCACTTCGTGTACAAAACGGACAATCTCTCTCGAAGTATCAGCGTTTCGAACGAGAACTCATCTCTTACAAAGGGATTTCATTTTTTTGAACTTATTTGAACTCCATACTTTTTGTGTGTTCAAAATGCACCATTCAAAGGCACATCACAAAATTTCAACAATTTCTGACTTCATTTGGTATTCTTCGTGCATTTACTTTTTTTTTTGAGCTAGTTTACCCTGAAATTTAAAAGCACTACAAATGAACTCTGAAAATGTTGAAAGTTGGCATGCTATCATCATTTCACCCACATAGAATGTGTTAAAAAGTTGAGAGGGCTACGAGAAAAACTGGATGCACTTCGTGTACAAAACGGACAACCTCTCTCGAAGTATCAGCGTTTCGAACGAGAACTCATCTCTTACAAAGGGGTTTCATTTCTTTCAACTTATTTGAACTCCATACTTTTTGTGTGTTCAAAATGCACCATTCAAAGGCACATCACAAAATTTCAACAATTTCTAACTTCATTTGGTATTCTTCGTGCATTTACTTTTTTTTTTGAGCTAGTTGACCCTGAAATTGAAAAGCACTACGAATGAACTCTGAAAATGTTGAAAGTTGGCATGCTATCATCATTTCACCCACATAGCATGTGTTAGAAAGTTGAGAGGGCTACGACAAAAACTGGATGCACTTCGTGTACAAAACGGACAATCTCTCTCGAAGTATCAGCGTTTCGAACGAGAACTCATCTCTTACATAGGGATTTCATTTTTTGAACTTATTTGAACTCCATACTTTTTGTGTGTTCAAAATGCACCATTCAAAGGCACATCACAAAATTTCAACAATTTCTGACTTCATTTGGTATACTTCGTGCATTTACTTATTTTTTTGAGCTAGTTGACCCTCAAATTGAAAAGAACTACAAATGAACTCTTAAAATGTTGAAAGTTGGCATGCTATCATCATTTCACCCACATAGCATGTGTTAGAAAGTTGAGAGGGCTACGAGAAAAACTGGTGCACTTCGTGTACAAAACGGACAATCTCTCTAGAAGTATCAGGGTTTCTTACGAGAACTCATCTCTTACAAAAGGGGTTTCATTTTTTTGAACTTATTTGAACTCCATACTTTTTGTGTGTTCAAAATGCACCAGTCAAAGGCACATCACAAAATTTCAACAATATCTGACTTCATTTGGTATTCTTCGTGCATTTACTTTTTTTTTTGAGCTAGTTGACCCTGAAATTGAAAAGCACTACGAATGAACTCTAAAAATGTTGAAAGTTGGCATGCTATCATCATTTCACCCACATAGCATGTGTTAGAAAGTTGAGAGGGCTACGAGAAAAACTGGATGCACTTCGTGTACAAAACGGACAATCTCTCTCGAAGTATCAGCGTTTCGAACGAGAACTCATCTCTTACAAAGGGATTTCATTTTTTTGAACTTATTTTAACTCCATACTTTTTGTGTGTTCAAAATGCACCATTCAAAGGCACATCACAAAATTTCAACAATTTCTGACTTCAATTGTTATTCTTCGTGCATTTACTTATTTTTTTTGAGCTAGTTGACCCTGAAATTGAAAAGCAGTACGAATGAATTTTGAAAATGTTGAAAGTTGGCATGCTATCATCATTTCACCCACATAGCATGTGTTAGAAAGTTGAGAGGGCTACGACAAAAACTGGATGCACTTCGTGTACAAAACGGACAATCTCTCTCGAAGTATCAGCGTTTCGAACGAGAACTCATCTCTTACAAAGGGATTTCATTTTTTTGAACTTATTTGAACTCCATACTTTTTGTGTGTTCAAAATGCACCATTCAAAGGCACATCACAAAATTTCAACAATTTCTGACTTCATTTGGTATTCTTCGTGCATTTACTTTTTTTTTTGAGCTAGTTTACCCTGAAATTTAAAAGCACTACAAATGAACTCTGAAAATGTTGAAAGTTGGCATGCTATCATCATTTCACCCACATAGAATGTGTTAAAAAGTTGAGAGGGCTACGAGAAAAACTGGATGCACTTCGTGTACAAAACGGACAACCTCTCTCGAAGTATCAGCGTTTCGAACGAGAACTCATCTCTTACAAAGGGGTTTCATTTCTTTCAACTTATTTGAACTCCATACTTTTTGTGTGTTCAAAATGCACCATTCAAAGGCACATCACAAAATTTCAACAATTTCTAACTTCATTTGGTATTCTTCGTGCATTTACTTTTTTTTTTGAGCTAGTTGACCCTGAAATTGAAAAGCACTACGAATGAACTCTGAAAATGTTGAAAGTTGGCATGCTATCATCATTTCACCCACATAGCATGTGTTAGAAAGTTGAGAGGGCTACGACAAAAACTGGATGCACTTCGTGTACAAAACGGACAATCTCTCTCGAAGTATCAGCGTTTCGAACGAGAACTCATCTCTTACATAGGGATTTCATTTTTTGAACTTATTTGAACTCCATACTTTTTGTGTGTTCAAAATGCACCATTCAAAGGCACATCACAAAATTTCAACAATTTCTGACTTCATTTGGTATTCTTCGTGCATTTACTTATTTTTTTGAGCTAGTTGACCCTCAAATTGAAAAGCACTACAAATGAACTCTTAAAATGTTGAAAGTTGGCATGCTATCATCATTTCACCCACATAGCATGTGTTAGAAAGTTGAGAGGGCTACGAGAAAAACTGGTGCACTTCGTGTACAAAACGGACAATCTCTCTCGAAGTATCAGGGTTTCTTACGAGAACTCATCTCTTACAAAAGGGGTTTCATTTTTTTGAACTTATTTGAACTCCACACTTTTTGTGTGTTCAAAATGCACCAGTCAAAGGCACATCACAAAATTTCAACAATATCTGACTTCATTTGGTATTCTTCGTGCATTTACTTTTTTTTTTGAGCTAGTTGACCCTGAAATTGAAAAGCACTACGAATGAACTCTAAAAATGTTGAAAGTTGGCATGCTATCATCATTTCACCCACATAGCATGTGTTAGAAAGTTGAGAGGGCTACGAGAAAAACTGGATGCACTTCGTGTACAAAACGGACAATCTCTCTCGAAGTATCAGCGTTTCGAACGAGAACTCATCTCTTACAAAGGGATTTCATTTTTTTGAACTTATTTTAACTTCATACTTTTTGTGTGTTCAAAATGCACCATTCAAAGGCACATCACAAAATTTCAACAATTTCTGACTTCAATTGTTATTCTTCGTGCATTTACTTATTTTTTTTGAGCTAGTTGACCCTGAAATTGAAAAGCAGTACGAATGAATTTTGAAAATGTTGAAAGTTGGCATGCTATCATCATTTCACCCACATAGCATGTGTTAGAAAGTTGAGAGGGCTACGACAAAAACTGGATGCACTTCGTGTACAAAACGGACAATCTCTCTCGATGTATCAGCGTTTCGAACGAGAACTCATCTCTTACAAAGGGATTTCATTTTTTTGAACTTATTTGAACTCCATACTTTTTGTGTGTTCAAAATGCACCATTCAAAGGCACATCACAAAATTTCAACAATTTCTGACTTCATTTGGTATTCTTCGTGCATTTACTTTTTTTTTGAGCTAGTTTACCCTGAAATTTAAAAGCACTACAAATGAACTCTGAAAATGTTGAAAGTTGGCATGCTATCATCATTTCACCCACATAGAATGTGTTAAAAAGTTGAGAGGGCTACGAGAAAAACTGGATGCACTTCGTGTACAAAACGGACAACCTCTCTCGAAGTATCAACGTTTCGAACGAGAACTCATCTCTTACAAAGGGGTTTCATTGTTTTGAACTTATTTTAACTCCATACTTTTTGTGTGTTCAAAAATGCACCATTCAAAGGCACATCACCAAATTTCAACAATTTCTGACTTCATTTGGTATTCTTCGTGCATTTACTTTTTTTTTTTGAGCTAGTTGACCCTGAAATTGAAAAGCACTACGAATGAACTCTGAAAATGTTGAAAGTTGGCATGCTATCATAATTTCACCCACATAGCATGTGTTAAAAAGTTGAGAGGGCTACGACAAAAACTAGATGCACTTCGTGTACAAAACGGGCAATCTCTCTCGAAGTATCAGCGTTTCGAAGGAGAACTCATCTCTTACAAAGGGATTTCATTTTTTTGAACTTATTTGAACTCCATACTTTTTATGTGTTCAAAATGCACCATTCGAAGGCACATCACAAAATTTCAACAATTTCTGACTTCATTTGGTATTCTTCGTGCATTTACCTTTTTTTTTTGAGCTAGTTGACCCTGAAATTGAAAAGCACTACGAATGAACTCTGAAAATGTTGAAAGTTGGCATGCTATCATCATTTCACCCACATAGCATGTGTTAGAAAGTTGTGAGGGCTACGAGAAAAACTGGATGCACTTCGTGTACAAAACAGACAATCTCTCTCGAAGTATCAGCGTTTCGAACGAGAACTCATCTCTTACAAAGGGGTTTCATTGTTTTGAACTTATTTTAACTCCATACTTTTTGTGTGTTCAAAATGCACCATTCAAAGGCACATCACAAAATTTCAACAATTTCTGACTTCAATTGTTATTCTTCGTGCATTTACTTATTTTTTTTGAGCTAGTTGACCCTGAAATTGAAAAGCAGTACGAATGAATTTTGAAAATGTTGAAAGTTGGCATGCTATCATCATTTCACCCACATAGCATGTGTTAGAAAGTTGAGAGGGCTACGACAAAAACTGGATGCACTTCGTGTACAAAACGGACAATCTCTCTCGAAGTATCAGCGTTTCGAACGAGAACTCATCTCTTACAAAGGGATTTCATTTTTTTGAACTTATTTGAACTCCATACTTTTTGTGTGTTCAAAATGCACCATTCAAAGGCACATCACAAAATTTCAACAATTTCTGACTTCATTTGGTATTCTTCGTGCATTTACTTTTTTTTTGAGCTAGTTTACCCTGAAATTTAAAAGCACTACAAATGAACTCTGAAAATGTTGAAAGTTGGCATGCTATCATCATTTCACCCACATAGAATGTGTTAAAAAGTTGAGAGGGCTACGAGAAAAACTGGATGCACTTCGTGTACAAAACGGACAACCTCTCTCGAAGTATCAGCGTTTCGAACGAGAACTCATCTCTTACAAAGGGGTTTCATTTCTTTGAACTTATTTGAACTCCATACTTTTTGTGTGTTCAAAATGCACCATTCAAAGGCACATCACAAAATTTCAACAATTTCTGACTTCATTTGGTATTCTTCGTGCATTTACTTTTTTTATGAGCTAGTTGACCCTGAAATTGAAAAGCACTACGAATGAACTCTGAAAATGTTGAAAGTTGGCATGCTATCATCATTTCACCCACATAGCATGTGTTAGAAAGTTGAGAGGGCTACGACAAAAACTGGATGCACTTCGTGTACAAAACGGACAATCTCTCTCGAAGTATCAGCGTTTCGAACGAGAACTCATCTCTTACATAGGGATTTCATTTTTTGAACTTATTTGAACTCCATACTTTTTGTGTGTTCAAAATGCACCATTCAAAGGCACATCACAAAATTTCAACAATTTCTGACTTCATTTGGTATTCTTCGTGCATTTACTTATTTTTTTTAGCTAGTTGACCCTCAAATTGAAAAGCACTACAAATGAACTCTTAAAATGTTGAAAGTTGGCATGCTATCATCATTTCACCCACATAGCATGTGTTAGAAAGTTGAGAGGGCTACGAGAAAAACTGGATGCACTTCGTGTACAAAACGGACAATCTCTCTCGAAGTATCAGGGTTTCTTACGAGAACTCATCTCTTACAAAAGGGGTTTCATTTTTTTGAACTTATTTGAACTCCATACTTTTTGTGTGTTCAAAATGCACCAGTCAAAGGCACATCACAAAATTTAAACAATATCTGACTTCATTTGGTATTCTTCGTGCATTTACTTTTTTTTTTGAGCTAGTTGACCCTGAAATTGAAAAGCACTACGAATGAACTCTAAAAATGTTGAAAGTTGGCATGCTATCATTATTTCACCCACATAGCATGTGTTAGAAAGTTGAGAGGGCTACGAGAAAAACTGGATGCACTTCGTGTACAAAACGGACAATCTCTCTCGAAGTATCAGCGTTTCGAACGAGAACTCATCTCTTACAAAGGGGTTTCATTTTTTTGAACTTATTTGAACTCCATACTTTTTGTGTGTTCAAAATGCACCATTCAAAGGCACATCACAAAATTTCAACAATTTCTGACTTCATTTGGTATTCTTCGTGCATTTACTTATTTTTTTTGAGCTAGTTGACCCTGAAATTGAAAAGCACTACGAATGAACTCTGAAAATGTTGAAAGTTGGCATGCTATCATAATTTCACCCACATAGCATGTGTTAAAAAGTTGAGAGGGCTACGACAAAAACTAGATGCACTTCGTGTACAAAACGGGCAATCTCTCTCGAAGTATCAGCGTTTCGAAGGAGAACTCATCTCTTACAAAGGGATTTCATTTTTTTGAACTTATTTGAACTCCATACTTTTTATGTGTTCAAAATGCACCATTCGAAGGCACATCACAAAATTTCAACAATTTCTGACTTCATTTGGTATTCTTCGTGCATTTACTTTTTTTTTTGAGCTAGTTGACCCTGAAATTGAAAAGCACTACGAATGAACTCTGAAAATGTTGAAAGTTGGCATGCTATCATCATTTCACCCACATAGCATGTGTTAGAAAGTTGTGAGGGCTACGAGAAAAACTGGATGCACTTCGTGTACAAAACAGACAATCTCTCTCGAAGTATCAGCGTTTCGAACGAGAACTCATCTCTTACAAAGGGGTTTCATTGTTTTGAACTTATTTTAACTCCATACTTTTTATGTGTTCAAAATGCACCATTCAAAGGCACATCACAAAATTTCAACAATTTCTGACTTCATTTGGTATTCTTCGTGCATTTACTTTTTTTTTGAGCTAGTTGACCCTGTTATTGAAAAGCACGACGAATGAACTCTGAAAATGTTGAAAGTTGGCATGCTATCATCATTTCACCCACATAGCATGTGTTAGAAAGTTGAGAGGGCTACGACAAAAACTGGATGCACTTCGTGTACAAAACGGACAATCTCTCTGGAAGTATCAGCGTTTCGAACGAGAACTCATCTCTTACAAAGGGATTTCATTTGTTTGAACTTGTTTGAACTCCATACTTTTTGTGTGTTCAAAATGCACCATTAAAGGCACATCACAGAATTTCAACAATATCTGACTTCATTTGGTATTCTTCGTGCATTTACTTATTTTTTTTGAGCTAGTTGACCCTGAAATTGAAAAGCAGTACGAATGAATTTTGAAAATGTTAAAAGTTGGCATGCTATCATCATTTCACCCACATAGCATGTGTTAGAAAGTTGAGAGGGCTACGAGAAAAACTGGATGCACTTCGTGTACAAAACGGACAATCTCTCTCGAAGTATCAGCGTTTCGAACGAGAACTCATCTCTTACAAAGGGATTTCATTTTTTTGAACTTATTTGAACTCCATACTTTTTGTGTGTTCAAAATGCACCATTCAAAGGCACATCACAAAATTTCAACAATTTTGACTTCATTTGGTATTCTTCGTGCATTTACTTTTTTTTTTGAGCTAGTTTACCCTGAAATTTAAAAGCACTACAAATAAACTCTGAAAATGTTGAAAGTTGGCATCCTATCATCATTTCACCCACATAGCATGTGTTAGAAAGTTGAGAGGGCTACGAGAAAAACTGGATGCACTTCGTGTACAAAACGGACAACCTCTCTCGAAGTATCAACGTTTCGAACGAGAACTCATCTCTTACAAAGGGGTTTCATTGTTTTGAACTTATTTTAACTCCATACTTTTTGTGTGTTCAAAAATGCACCATTCAAAGGCACATCACCAAATTTCAACAATTTCTGACTTCATTTGGTATTCTTCGTACATTTACTTTTTTTTTTTGAGCTAGTTGACCCTGAAATTGAAAAGCACTACGAATGAACTCTGAAAATGTTGAAAGTTGGCATGCTATCATAATTTCACCCACATAGCATGTGTTAAAAAGTTGAGAGGGCTACGACAAAAACTAGATGCACTTCGTGTACAAAACGGGCAATCTCTCTCGAAGTATCAGCGTTTCGAACGAGAACTCATCTCTTACAAAGGGATTTCATTTTTTTGAACTTATTTGAACTCCATACTTTTTATGTGTTCAAAATGCACCATTCGAAGGCACATCACCAAATTTCAACAATTTCTGACTTCATTTGGTATTCTTCGTGCATTTACTTATTTTTTTGTGAGCTAGTTGACCCTGAAATTGAAAAGCACTACGAATGAACTCTGAAAATGTTGAAAGTTGGCATGCTATCATCATTTCACCCACATATCATGTGATAAAAAGTTGAGAGGGCTACGAGAAAAACTGGATGCACTTCATGTACAAAACGGACAATCTCTCTCGAAGTATCAGGGTTTCTTACGAGAACTCATCTCTTACAAAGGGGTTTCATTTTTTTGAACTTATTTGAACTCCATACTTTTTGTGTGTTCAAAATGCACCATTCAAAGGCACATCACAAAATTTCAACAATTTCTGACTTCATTTGGTATTCTTCGTGCATTTACTTATTTTTTTTTTTGAGCTAGTTGACCCTGAAATTGAAAAGCACGACGAATGAACTCTGAAAATGTTGAAAGTTGGCATGCTATCATCATTTCACCCACATAGCATGTGTTAAAAAGTTGAGAGGGCTACGAGAAAAACTGGATGCACTTCATGTACAAAACGGACAATCTCTCTCGAAGTATCAGCGTTTCGAACGAGAACTCATCTCTTACAAAGGCGTTTCATTGTTTTAAACTTATTTTAACTCCATTCTTTTTGTGTGTTCAAAAATGCACCATTCAAAGGCACATCACAAAATTTCAACAATTTCTGACTTCATTTGGTATTCTTCGTGCATTTACTTATTTTTTTTGAGCTAGTTGACCCTGAAATTGAAAAGCACTACGAATGAACTCTGAAAATGTTGAAAGTTGGCATGCTATCATAATTTCACCCACATAGCATGTGTTAAAAAGTTGAGAGGGCTACGACAAAAACTAGATGCACTTCGTGTACAAAACGGGCAATCTCTCTCGAAGTATCAGCGTTTCGAAGGAGAACTCATCTCTTACAAAGGGATTTCATTTTTTTGAACTTATTTGAACTCCATACTTTTTATGTGTTCAAAATGCACCATTCGAAGGCACATCACAAAATTTCAACAATTTCTGACTTCATTTGGTATTCTTCGTGCATTTACTTTTTTTTTGAGCTAGTTGACCCTGAAATTGAAAAGCACTACGAATGAACTCTGAAAATGTTGAAAGTTGGCATGCTATCATCATTTCACCCACATAGCATTTGTTAGAAAGTTGTGAGGGCTACGAGAAAAACTGGATGCACTTCGTGTACAAAACAGACAATCTCTCTCGAAGTATCAGCGTTTCGAACGAGAACTCATCTCTTACAAAGGGGTTTCATTGTTTTGAACTTATTTTAACTCCATACTTTTTATGTGTTCAAAATGCACCATTCAAAGGCACATCACAAAATTTCAACAATTTCAGACTTCATTTGGTATTCTTCGTGCATTTACTTTTTTTTTGAGCTAGTTGACCCTGAAATTGAAAAGCACGACGAATGAATTCTGAAAATGTTGAAAGTTGGCATGCTATCATCATTTCACCCACATAGCATGTGTTAGAAAGTTGAGAGGGCTACGACAAAAACTGGATGCACTTCGTGTACAAAACGGACAATCTCTCTCGAAGTATCAGCGTTTCGAACGAGAACTCATCTCTTACAAAGGGATTTCATTTGTTTGAACTTGTTTGAACTCCATACTTTTTGTGTGTTCAAAATGCACCATTAGAAGGCACATCACAGAATTTCAACAATTTCTGACTTCATTTGGTATTCTTCGTGCATTTACTTATTTTTTTGAGCTAGTTGACCCTGAAATTGAAAAGCACTACAAATGAACTCTGAAAATGTTGAAAGTTGGCATGCTATCATCATTTCACCCACATAGCATGTGTTAGAAAGTTGAGAGGGCTACGAGAAAAACTGGATGCACTTCGTGTACAAAACGGACAATCTCTCTCGAAGTATGAGGGTTTCGAACGAGAACTCATCTCTTACAAAGGGATTTCATTTTTTTGAACTTATTTGAACTCCATACTTTTTGTGTGTTCAAAATGCACCATTAAAAGGCACATCACAAAATTTCAACAATTTCTGACTTAATTTGGTATTCTTCGTGCATTTACTTATTTTTTTTGAGCTAGTTGACCCTGAAATTGAAAAGCACTACAAATGAACTCTGAAAATGTTGAAAGTTGGCATGCTATCATCATTTCACCCACATAGCATGTGTTAGAAAGTTGAGAGGGCTACGAGAAAAACTGGATGCACTTCGTGTACAAAACGGACAATCTCTCTCGAAGTATCAGCGTTTCGAACGAGAACTCATCTCTTACAAAGGGATTTCATTTTTTTGAACTCATTTGAACTCCATACTTTTTGTGTGTTCAAAATGCACCATTAAAAGGCACATCACAAAATTTCAACAATTTCTGACTTAATTTGGTATTCTTCGTGCATTTACTTATTTTTTTTTGAGCTAGTTGACCCTGAAATTGAAAAGCACTACAAATGAACTCTGAAAATGTTGAAAGTTGGCATGCTATCATCATTTCACCCACATAGCATGTGTTAGAAAGTTGAGAGGGCTACGAGAAAAACTGGATGCACTTCGTGTACAAAACGGACAATCTCTCTCGAAGTATGAGCGTTTCGAACGAGAACTCATCTCTTACAAAGGGGTTTCATTCTTTTGAACTTATTTTAACTCCATACTTTTTGTGTGTTCAAAATGCACCATTCAAAGGGACATCACAACATTTCAACAATTTCTGACTTCATTTGGTATTCTTCGTGCATTTACTTATTTTTTTTGAGCTAGTTGACCCTGAAATTGAAAAGCACTACAAATGAACTCTGAAAATGTTGAAAGTTGGCATGCTATCATCATTTTACCCACATAGCATGTGTTAGAAAGTTGAGAGGTCTACGAGAAAAACTGGATGCACTTCGTGTACAAAACGGACAATCTCTCTCGAAGTATCAGGGTTTCGAACGAGAACTCATCTCTTACAAAGGGGTTTCATTTTTTTGAACTTATTTGAACTCCATACTTTTTGTGTGTTCAAAATGCACCATTCAAAGGCACATCACAAAATTTCAACAATTTCTGACTTCATTTGGTATTCTTCGTGCATTTACTTATTTTTTTTGAGCTAGTTGACCCTGAAATTGAAAAGCACTACGAATGAACTCTGAAAATGTTGAAAGTTGGCATGCTATCATAATTTCACCCACATAGCATGTGTTAAAAAGTTGAGAGGGCTACGACAAAAACTAGATGCACTTCGTGTACAAAACGGGCAATCTCTCTCGAAGTATCAGCGTTTCGAAGGAGAACTCATCTCTTACAAAGGGATTTCATTTTTTTGAACTTATTTGAACTCCATACTTTTTATGTGTTCAAAATGCACCATTCGAAGGCACATCACAAAATTTCAACAATTTCTGACTTCATTTGGTATTCTTCGTGCATTTACTTTTTTTTTTGAGCTAGTTGACCCTGAAATTGAAAAGCACTACGAATGAACTCTGAAAATGTTGAAAGTTGGCATGCTATCATCATTTCACCCACATAGCATGTGTTAGAAAGTTGTGAGGGCTACGAGAAAAACTGGATGCACTTCGTGTACAAAACAGACAATCTCTCTCGAAGTATCAGCGTTTCGAACGAGAACTCATCTCTTACAAAGGGGTTTCATTGTTTTGAACTTATTTTAACTCCATACTTTTTATGTGTTCAAAATGCACCATTCAAAGGCACATCACAAAATTTCAACAATTTCTGACTTCATTTGGTATTCTTCGTGCATTTACTTTTTTTTTGAGCTAGTTGACCCTGTTATTGAAAAGCACGACGAATGAACTCTGAAAATGTTGAAAGTTGGCATGCTATCATCATTTCACCCACATAGCATGTGTTAGAAAGTTGAGAGGGCTACGACAAAAACTGGATGCACTTCGTGTACAAAACGGACAATCTCTCTGGAAGTATCAGCGTTTCGAACGAGAACTCATCTCTTACAAAGGGATTTCATTTGTTTGAACTTGTTTGAACTCCATACTTTTTGTGTGTTCAAAATGCACCATTAAAGGCACATCACAGAATTTCAACAATATCTGGCTTCATTTGGTATTCTTCGTGCATTTACTTATTTTTTTTGAGCTAGTTGACCCTGAAATTGAAAAGCAGTACGAATGAATTTTGAAAATGTTAAAAGTTGGCATGCTATCATCATTTCACCCACATAGCATGTGTTAGAAAGTTGAGAGGGCTACGAGAAAAACTGGATGCACTTCGTGTACAAAACGGACAATCTCTCTCGAAGTATCAGCGTTTCGAACGAGAACTCATCTCTTACAAAGGGATTTCATTTTTTTGAACTTATTTGAACTCCATACTTTTTGTGTGTTCAAAATGCACCATTCAAAGGCACATCACAAAATTTCAACAATTTTGACTTCATTTGGTATTCTTCGTGCATTTACTTTTTTTTTTGAGCTAGTTTACCCTGAAATTTAAAAGCACTACAAATAAACTCTGAAAATGTTGAAAGTTGGCATCCTATCATCATTTCACCCAGATAGCATGTGTTAGAAAGTTGAGAGGGCTACGAGAAAAACTGGATGCACTTCGTGTACAAAACGGACAACCTCTCTCGAAGTATCAACGTTTCGAACGAGAACTCATCTCTTACAAAGGGATTTCATTTTTTTGAACTTATTTGAACTCCATACTTTTTGTGTGTTCAAAATGCACCATTAAAAGGCACATAACAAAATTTCAACAATTTCTGAATTAATTTGGTATTCTTCGTGCATTTACTTATTTTTTTTTGAGCTAGTTGACCCTGAAATTGAAAAGCACTACGAATGAACTCTGAAAATGTTGAAAGTTGGCATGCTATCATCATTTCACCCACATAGCATGTGTTAGAAAGTTGAGAGGGCTACGACAAAACCTAGATGCACTTCGTGTACAAAACGGGCAATCTCTCTCGAAGTATCAGCGTTTCGAACGAGAACTCATCTCTTACAAAGGGGTTTCATTCTTTTGAACTTATTTTAACTCCATACTTTTTGTGTGTTCAAAATGCACCATTCAAAGGCACATCACAACATTTCAACAATTTCTGACTTCATTTGGTATTCTTCGTGCATTTACTTTTTTTTTTGAGCTAGTTGACCCTGAAATTGAAAAGCACTACAAATGAACTCTGAAAATGTTGAAAGTTGGCATGCTATCATCATTTTACCCACATAGCATGTGTTAGAAAGTTGAGAGGTCTACAAGAAAAACTGGATGCACTTCGTGTACAAAACGGACAATCTCTCTCGAAGTATCAGGGTTTCGAACGAGAACTCATCTCTTACAAAGGGGTTTCATTTTTTGAACTTATTTGAACTCCATACTTTTTGTGTGTTCAAAATGCACCATTCAAAGGCACATCACAAAATTTCAACAATTTCTGACTTCATTTGGTATTCTTCGTGCATTTACTTATTTTTTTTTGAGCTAGTTGACCCTGAAATTGAAAAGCACTACGAATGAACTCTGAAAATGTTGAAAGTTGGCATGCTATCATCATTTTACCCACATAGCAAGTGTTAGAAAGTTGAGAGGGCTACGAGAAAAACTGGATGCACTTCGTGTACAAAACGGACAATCTCTCTCGAAGTATCAGCGTTTCGAACGAGAACTCATCTCTTACAAAGGGGTTTCATTGTTTTGAACTTATTTGAACTCCATACTTTCTGTGTGTTCAAAATGCACCATTCAAAGGCACATCACAAAATTTCAACAATTTCTGACTTCATTTGGTATTCTTCGTGCATTTACTTATTTTTTTTGAGCTAGTTGACCCTGAAATTGAAAAGCACTACGAATGAACTCTGAAAATGTTGAAAGTTGGCATGCTATCATCATTTCACCCACATAGCATGTGTTAAAAAGTTGAGAGGGCTACGAGAAAAACTGGATGCACTTCGTGTACAAAACGGACAATCTCTCTCGAAGTATCAGCGTTTCGAACGAGAACTCATCTCTTACAAAGGGGTTTCATTGTTTTGAACTTATTTTAACTCCATACTTTTTGTGTGTTCAAAATGCACCATTCAAAGGCACATCACAAAATTTCAACAATTTCTGACTTCATTTGGTATTCTTCGTGCATATACTTATTTTTTTTTGAGCTAGTTGACCCTGAAATTGAAAAGCACTATGAATGAACTCTGAAAATGTTGAAAGTTCGCATGCTATCATCATTTCACCCACATAGCATGTGTTAAAAAGTTGAGAGGGCTACGACAAAAACTAGATGCACTTCTTGTACAAAACGGGCAATCTCTCTCGAAGTATCAGCGTTTCGAACGAGAACTCATCTCTTACAAAGGTATTTCATTTTTTTGAACTTATTTGAACTCCATAATTTTTATGTGTTCAAAATGCACCATTCAAAGGCACATCACAAAATTTCAACAATTTCTGACTTCATTTGGTATTCTTCGTGCATTTACTTTTTTTTGAGCTAGTTGACCCTGAAATTGAAAAGAACTACGAATGAACTCTGAAAATGTTGAAAGTTCGCATGCTATCATCATTTCACCCACATAGCATGTGTTTGAAAGTTGAGAGGGCTACGAGAAAAACTGGATGCACTTCGTGTACAAAACAGACAATCTCTCTCGAAGTATCATCGTTTCGAACGAGAACTCATCTCTTACAAAGGGGTTTCATTGTTTTGAACTTATTTGAACTCCATACTTTTTGTGTGTTCAAAATGCACCATTCAAAGGCACATCACAAAATTTCAACAATTTCTGACTTCATTTGGCATTCTTCGTGCATTTACTTTTTTTTTGAGCTAGTTGACCCTGAAATTCAAAAGCACTACAAATGAACTCTGAAAATGTTGAAAGTTGGCATGCTATCATCATTTCACCCACATAGCATGTGTTAGAAAGTTGAGAGGTCTACGAGAAAAACTGGATGCACTTCGTGTACAAAACGGACAATCTCTCTTGAAGTATCAGGGTTTCGAACGAGAACTCATCTCTTTCAAAGGGGTTTCATTTTTTTGAACTTATTTGAACTCCATACTTTTTGTGTGTTCAAAATGCACCATTCAAAGGCACATCACAAAATTTCAACAATTTCTGACTTCATTTGGTATTCTTCGTGCATTTACTTATTTTTTTTTGAGCTAGTTGACCCTGAAATTGAAAAGCACTACGAATGAACTCTGAAAATGTTGAAAGTTGGCATGCTATCATCATTTCACCCACATAGCATGTGTTAAAAAGTTGAGAGGGCTACGACAAAAACTGGATGCACTTCGTGTACAAAACGGACAATCTCTCTCGAAGTATCAGCGTTTCGAACGAGAACTCATCTCTTACAAAGGGGTTTCATTGTTTTGAACTTATTTGAACTCCATACTTTTTGTGTGTTCAAAATGCACCATTCAAAGGCACATCACAAAATTTCAACAATTTCTGACTTCATTTGGTATTCTTCGTGCATTTACTTATTTTTTTTGAGCTAGTTGACCCTTAAATTGAAAAGCACTACGAATGAACTCTGAAAATGTTGAAAGTTGGCATGCTATCATCATTTCACCCACATAGCATGTGTTAAAAAGTTGAGAGGGCTACGACAAAAACTAGATTCACTTCGTGTACAAAACGGGCAATCTCTCTCGAAGTATTAGCGTTTCGAACGAGAACTCATCTCTTACAAAGGGATTTCATTTTTTTTGAACTTATTTGAACTCCATACTTTTTGTGTGTTCAAAATGCACCATTCAAAGGCACATCACAAAATTTCAACAATTTCTGACTTTATTTGGTATTCTTCGTGCATTTACTTTTTTTTGAGCTAGTTGACCCTGAAATTGAAAAGCACTACGAATGAACTCTGAAAATGTTGAAAGTTGGCATGCTATCATCATTTCACCCACATAGCATGTGTTAGAAAGTTGACAGGGCTACGAGAAAAACTGGATGCACTTCGTGTACAAAACGGACAATCTCTCTAGAAGTATCAGCGTTTCGAACGAGAACTCGTCTCTTACAAAGGGGTTTCATTGTTTTGAACTTATTCTAACTCCACAATTTTTGTGTGTTCAAAATGCACCATTCAAAGGCACATCACAAAATTTCAACAATTTCTGATTTCATTTGGTATTCTTCGTGCATTTACTTATTTTTTTTGAGCTAGTTGACCCTGAAATTGAAAAGCACTACTAATGAACTCTGAAAATGTTCAAAGTTGGCATGCTATCATCATTTCACCCACATAGCATGTATTAGAAAGTTGAGAGGTCTACGAGAAAAACAGGATGCACTTCGTGTACAAAACGGACAATCTCTCTCGAAGTATCAGGGTTTCGAACGAGAACTCATCTCTTACAAAGGGGTTTCATTTTTTTGAACTTATTTGAACTCCATACTTTTTGTGTGTTCAAAATGCACCATTCAAAGGCACATCACCAAATTTCAACAATTTCTGACTTCATTTGGTATTCTTCGTGCATTTACTTATTTTTTTGAGCTAGTTGACCCTGAAATTGAAAAGCATTACGAATGAACTCTGAAAATGTTGAAAGTTGGCATGCTATCATCATTTCACCCACATAGCATGTGTTAAAAAGTTGAGAGGGCTACGAGAAAAACTGGATGCACTTCGTGTACAAAACGGACAATCTCTCTCGAAGTATCAGCGTTTCGAACGAGAACTCATCTCTTACAAAGGGGTTTCATTGTTTTGAACTTATTTTAACTCCATACTTTTTGTGTGTTCAAAATGCACCATTCAAAGGCACATCACAAAATTTCAACAATTTCTGACTTCATTTGGTATTCTTCGTGCATATACTTATTTTTTTTTGAGCTAGTTGACCCTGAAATTGAAAAGCACTATGAATGAACTCTGAAAATGTTGAAAGTTCGCATGCTATCATCATTTCACCCACATAGCATGTGTTAAAAAGTTGAGAGGGCTACGACAAAAACTAGATGCACTTCTTGTACAAAACGGGCAATCTCTCTCGAAGTATCAGCGTTTCGAACGAGAACTCATCTCTTACAAAGGTATTTCATTTTTTTGAACTTATTTGAACTCCATAATTTTTATGTGTTCAAAATGCACCATTCAAAGGCACATCACAAAATTTCAACAATTTCTGACTTCATTTGGTATTCTTCGTGCATTTACTTTTTTTTGAGCTAGTTGACCCTGAAATTGAAAAGAACTACGAATGAACTCTGAAAATGTTGAAAGTTCGCATGCTATCATCATTTCACCCACATAGCATGTGTTTGAAAGTTGAGAGGGCTACGAGAAAAACTGGATGCACTTCGTGTACAAAACAGACAATCTCTCTCGAAGTATCATCGTTTCGAACGAGAACTCATCTCTTACAAAGGGGTTTCATTGTTTTGAACTTATTTGAACTCCATACTTTTTGTGTGTTCAAAATGCACCATTCAAAGGCACATCACAAAATTTCAACAATTTCTGACTTCATTTGGCATTCTTCGTGCATTTACTTTTTTTTTGAGCTAGTTGACCCTGAAATTCAAAAGCACTACAAATGAACTCTGAAAATGTTGAAAGTTGGCATGCTATCATCATTTCACCCACATAGCATGTGTTAGAAAGTTGAGAGGTCTACGAGAAAAACTGGATGCACTTCGTGTACAAAACGGACAATCTCTCTTGAAGTATCAGGGTTTCGAACGAGAACTCATCTCTTTCAAAGGGGTTTCATTTTTTTGAACTTATTTGAACTCCATACTTTTTGTGTGTTCAAAATGCACCATTCAAAGGCACATCACAAAATTTCAACAATTTCTGACTTCATTTGGTATTCTTCGTGCATTTACTTATTTTTTTTTGAGCTAGTTGACCCTGAAATTGAAAAGCACTACGAATGAACTCTGAAAATGTTGAAAGTTGGCATGCTATCATCATTTCACCCACATAGCATGTGTTAAAAAGTTGAGAGGGCTACGACAAAAACTGGATGCACTTCGTGTACAAAACGGACAATCTCTCTCGAAGTATCAGCGTTTCGAACGAGAACTCATCTCTTACAAAGGGGTTTCATTGTTTTGAACTTATTTGAACTCCATACTTTTTGTGTGTTCAAAATGCACCATTCAAAGGCACATCACAAAATTTCAACAATTTCTGACTTCATTTGGTATTCTTCGTGCATTTACTTATTTTTTTTGAGCTAGTTGACCCTTAAATTGAAAAGCACTACGAATGAACTCTGAAAATGTTGAAAGTTGGCATGCTATCATCATTTCACCCACATAGCATGTGTTAAAAAGTTGAGAGGGCTACGACAAAAACTAGATTCACTTCGTGTACAAAACGGGCAATCTCTCTCGAAGTATTAGCGTTTCGAACGAGAACTCATCTCTTACAAAGGGATTTCATTTTTTTTGAACTTATTTGAACTCCATACTTTTTGTGTGTTCAAAATGCACCATTCAAAGGCACATCACAAAATTTCAACAATTTCTGACTTTATTTGGTATTCTTCGTGCATTTACTTTTTTTTGAGCTAGTTGACCCTGAAATTGAAAAGCACTACGAATGAACTCTGAAAATGTTGAAAGTTGGCATGCTATCATCATTTCACCCACATAGCATGTGTTAGAAAGTTGACAGGGCTACGAGAAAAACTGGATGCACTTCGTGTACAAAACGGACAATCTCTCTAGAAGTATCAGCGTTTCGAACGAGAACTCGTCTCTTACAAAGGGGTTTCATTGTTTTGAACTTATTCTAACTCCACAATTTTTGTGTGTTCAAAATGCACCATTCAAAGGCACATCACAAAATTTCAACAATTTCTGATTTCATTTGGTATTCTTCGTGCATTTACTTATTTTTTTTGAGCTAGTTGACCCTGAAATTGAAAAGCACTACTAATGAACTCTGAAAATGTTCAAAGTTGGCATGCTATCATCATTTCACCCACATAGCATGTATTAGAAAGTTGAGAGGTCTACGAGAAAAACAGGATGCACTTCGTGTACAAAACGGACAATCTCTCTCGAAGTATCAGGGTTTCGAACGAGAACTCATCTCTTACAAAGGGGTTTCATTTTTTTGAACTTATTTGAACTCCATACTTTTTGTGTGTTCAAAATGCACCATTCAAAGGCACATCACCAAATTTCAACAATTTCTGACTTCATTTGGTATTCTTCGTGCATTTACTTATTTTTTTGAGCTAGTTGACCCTGAAATTGAAAAGCATTACGAATGAACTCTGAAAATGTTGAAAGTTGGCATGCTATCATAATTTCACCCACATAGGATGTGTTAGAAAGTTGAGAGGGCTAGGACAAAAACTGGATGCACTTCGTGTACAAAACGGACAATCTCTCTCGAAGTATCAGCGTTTCGAACGAGAACTCATCTCTTACAAAGTGATTTCATTTTTTTGAACTTATTTGAACTCCATACTTTTTGTGTGTTCAAAATGGACCATTAAAAGGCACATCACAAAATTTCAACAATTTCTGACTTAATTTGGTATTCTTCGTGCATTTACTTTTTTTTTTTGAGCTAGTTGACCCTGAAATTGAAAAGCACTACGAATGAACTCTGAAAATGTTGAAAGTTGGCATGCTATCATCATTTCACCCACATAGCATGTGTTAGAAAGTTGAGAGGGCTACGAGAAAAACTGGATGCACTTCGTGTACAAAACGGACAATCTCTCTAGAAGTATCAGCGTTTCGAACGAGAACTCGTCTCTTACAAAGGGGTTTCATTGTTTTGAACTTATTTTAACTCCATAATTTTTGTGTGTTCAAAATGCACCATTCAAAGGCACATCACAAAATTTCAACAATTTCTGACTTCATTTGGTATTCTTCGTGCATTTACTTATTTTTTTTGACCTAGTTGACCCTGAAATTGAAAAGCACTACGAATGAACTCTGAAAATGTTGAAAGTTGGCATGCTATCATCATTTCACCCACATAGCATGTGTTAGAAAGTTGAGAGGGCTACGAGAAAAACTAGATGCACTTCGTGTACAAAACAGACAATCTCTCTCGAAGTATCAGCGTTTCGAACGAGAACTCATCTCTTACAAAGGGGTTTCATTGTTTTGGACTTATTTTAACTCCATACTTTTTGTGTGTTCAAAATGCACCATTCAAAGGCACATCACAACATTTCAACAATTTCTGACTTCATTTGGTATTCTTCGTGCATTTACTTATTATTTTTTTGAGCTAGTTGACCCTGAAATTGAAAAGCACTACAAATGAACTCTGAAAATGTTGAAAGTTGGCATTCTATCATCATTTCACCCACATAGCATGTGTTAGAAAGTTGAGAGGTCTACGAGAAAAACTGGATGCACTTCGTGTACAAAACAGACAATCTCTCTCGAAGTATCAGGGTTTCGAACGAGAACTCATCTCTTACAAAGGGGTTTCATTTTTTTGAACTTATTTGAACTCCATACTTTTTGTGTGTTCAAAATGCACCATTCAAAGGCACATCACAAAATTTCAACAATTTCTGACTTCATTTGGTATTCTTCGTGCATTTACTTTTTTTTTGAGCTAGTTGACCCTGAAATTGAAAAGCACTATGAATGAACTCTGAAAATGTTGAAAGTTGGCATGCTATCATCATTTCACCCACATAGCATGTGTTAGAAAGTTGACAGGGCGACAACAAAAACTGGATGCACTTCGTGTACAAAACGGACAATCTCTCTTGAAGTATGAGGGTTTCGAACGAGAACTCATCTCTTACAAAGGGGTTTCATTTTTTTGAACTTATTTGAACTCCATACTTTTTGTGTGTCCAAAATGCACCATTCAAAGGAACATCACAAAATTTCAACAATTTCTGACTTAATTTGGTATTCTTCGTGCATTTACTTATTTTTTTTTTCACCTAGTTGACCCTGAAATTGAAAAGCACTACGAATGAACTCTGAAAATGTTGAAAGTTGGCATGCTATCATCATTTCACCCACATAGCATGTGTTAGAAAGTTGAGAGGGCTATGAGAAAAACTGGATGCACTTCGTGTACAAAACAGACAATCTCTCTCGAAGTATCAGGGTTTCGAACGAGAACTCATCTCTTACAAAGGGGTTTCATTGTTTTGAACTTATTTGAACTCCATACTTTTTGTTTCTTCAAAATGCACCATTCAAAGGCACATCACAAAATTTCAAGAATTTCTGACTTCATTTGGTATTCTTCGTGCATTTACTTTTTTTTTGAGCTAGTTGACCCTGAAATTGAAAAGCACTACAAATGAACTCTGAAAATGTTGAAAGTTGGCATGCTATCATCATTTCACCCACATAGCATGTGTTAGAAAGTTGAGAGGTCTACGAGAAAAACTGGATGCACTTCGTGTACAAAACGGACAATCTCTCTCGAAGTATCAGGGTTTCGAACGAGAACTCATCTCTTACAAAGGGGTTTCATTTTTTTGAACTTATTTGACCTCCATACTTTTTGTTTGTTCAAAATGCACCATTCAAAGGCACATCACAAAATTTCAACAATTTCTGACTTCATTTGGTATTCTTCGTGCATTTACTTTTTTTTTTTGAGCTAGTTGGCCCTGAAATTGAAAAGCACTACGGATGAACTCTGAAAATGTTGAAAGTTGGCATGCTATCATCATTTCACCCACATAGCATGTGTTAAAAAGTTGAGAGGGCTACGAGAAAAACTGGATGCACTTCATGTACAAAACGGACAATCTCTCGCGAAGTATCAGCGTTTCGAACGAGAACTCATCTCTTACAAAGGGGTTTCATTGTTTTGAACTTATTTGAACTCCATACTTTTTGTGTGTTCAAAATGCACCATTCAAAGGCACATCACATAATTTCAAGAATTTCTGACTTCATTTGGTATTCTTCGTGCATTTACTTATTTTTTTTGAGCTAGTTGACCCTTAAATTGAAAAGCACTACGAATGAACTCTGAAAATGTTGAAAGTTGGCATGCTATCATAATTTCACCCACATAGCATGTGTTAAAAAGTTGAGAGGGCTACGACAAAAACTAGATGCACTTCGTGTACAAAACGGGCAATCTCTCTCGAAGTATCAGCGTTTCGAACGAGAACTCATCTCTTACAAAGGGATTTCATTTTTCTTGAACTTATTTGAACTCCATACTTTTTGTGTGTTCAAAATGCACCATTCAAAGGCACATCACAAAATGTCAACAATTTCTGACTTAATTTGGTATTCTTCGTGCATTTACTTATTTTTTTTGAGCTAGTTGACCCTGAAATTGAAAAGCACTACAAATGAACTCTGAAAATGTTGAAAGTTGGCATGCTATCATCATTTCACCCACATAGCATGTGTTAGCAAGTTGAGAGGGCTACGACAAAAACTGGTTGCACTTCGTGTACAAAACGGACAATCTCTCTCGAAGTATCAGCGTTTCGAACGAGAACTCATCTCTTACAAAGGGATTTCATTTTTTTTGAACTTATTTGAACTCCATACTTTTTGTGTGTTCAAAATGCACCATTCAAAGGCACATCACAAAATGTCAACAATTTCTGACTTAATTTGGTATTCTTCGTGCATTTACTTCTTTTTCCTTGAGCTAGTTGACCCAGAAATTGAAAAGCACTACGAATGAACTCTGAAAATGTTGAAAGTTGGCATTCTATCATCATTTCACCCACATAGCATGTGTTAGAAAGTTGAGAGGGCTACGAGAAAAACTGGATGCACTTCGTGTACAAAACGGACAATCTCTCTAGAAGTATCAGCGATTCGAACGAGAACTCGTCTCTTACAAAGGGGTTTCATTGTTTTGAACTTATTTTAACTCCATAATTTTTGTTTCTTCAAAATGCACCATTCAAAGGCACATCACAAAATTTCAACAATTTCTGATTTCATTTGGTATTCTTCGTGCATATACTTCTTTTTTCTTGAGCTAGTTGACCCTGAAATTGAAAAGCACTACAAATGAACTCTGAAAATGTTGAAAGTTGGCATCCTATCATCATTTCACCCACATAGCATGTGTTAGAAAGTTGAGAGGTCTACGAGAAAAACTGGATGCACTTCGTGTACAAAACGGACAATCTCTCTCGAAGTATCAGCGTTTCGAACGAGAACTCATCTCTTACAAAGGGATTTCATTTTTTTGAACTTATTTTAACTCCATACTTTTTGTGTGTTCAAAATGCACCATTCAAAGGCACATCACAAAATTTCAACAATTTCTGACTTCATTTGGTATTCTTCGTGCATTTACTTCTTTTTCCTTGAGCTAGTTGACCCAGAAATTGAAAAGCACTACAAATGAACTCTGAAAATGTTGAAAGTTGGCATGCTATCATCATTTCACCCACATAGCATGTGTTAGAAAGTTGAGAGGTCTACGAGAAAAACAGGATGCACTTCGTGTACAAAACGGACAATCTCTCTCGAAGTATCAGGGTTTCGAACGAGAACTCATCTCTTACAAAGGGGTTTCATTTTTTTGAACTTATTTGAACTCCATACTTTTTGTGTGTTCAAAATGCACCATTCAAAGGCACATCACAAAATTTCAACAATTTCTGACTTCATTTGGTATTCTTCGTGCATTTACTTATTTTTTTGAGCTAGTTGACCCTGAAATTGAAAAGCATTACGAATGAACTCTGAAAATGTTGAAAGTTGGCATGCTATCATCATTTCACCCACATAGCATGTGTTAGAAAGTTGAGAGGGCTACGAGAAAAACTGGATGCACTTCGTGTACAAAACGGACAATCTCTCTCGAAGTATTAGGGTTTCGAACGAGAACTAATCTCTTACAAAGTGATTTCATTTTTTTGAACTTATTTGAACTCCATACTTTTTGTGTGTTCAAAATGCACCATTAAAAGGCACATCACAAAATTTCAACAATTTCTGACTTAATTTGGTATTCTTCGTGCATTTACTTCTTTTTCCTTGAGCTAGTTGACCCAGAAATTGAAAAGCACTACAAATGAACTCTGAAAATGTTGAAAGTTGGCATGCTATCATCATTTCACCCACATAGCATGTGTTAGAAAGTTGAGAGGGCTACGAGAAAAACTGGATGCACTTCGTGTACAAAACGGACAATCTCTCTCGAAGTATCACCGTTTCGAACGAGAACTCATCTCTTACAAAGGGGTTTCATTTTTTTGAACTTATTTGAACTCCATACTTTTTGTTTCTTCAAAATGCACCATTCAAAGGCACATCACAAAATTTCAAGAATTTCTGACTTCATTTGGTATTCTTCGTGCATTTACTTATTTTTTTTTGAGCTAGTTGACCCTGAAATTGAAAAGCACTACAAATGAACTCTGAAAATGTTGAAAGTTGGCTTGCTATCATCATTTCACCCACATAGCATGTGTTAGAAAGTTGAGAGGTCTACGAGAAAAACTGGATGCACTTCGTGTACAAAACGGACAATCTCTCTTGAAGTATCAGGGTTTCGAACGAGAACTCATCTCTTACAAAGGGGTTTCATTTTTTTGAACTTATTTGAACTCCATAATTTTTGTGTGTTCAAAATGAACCATTCAAAGGCACATCACAAAATTTCAACAATTTCTGACTTCATTTGGTATTCTTCGTGCATTTACTTATTTTTTTTGACCTAGTTGACCCTGAAATTGAAAAGCACTACGAATAAACTCTGAAAATGTTGAAAGTTGGCATGCTATCATCATTTCACCCACATAGCATGTGTTAGAATGTTGAGAGGGCTACGAGAAAAACTGGATGCACTTCGTGTACAAAACGGACAATCTCTCTCGAAGTATCAAGGTTTCGAACGAGAACTCATCTCTTACAAAGGGGTTTCATTTTTTTGAACTTATTTGAACTCCATACTTTTTGTGTGTTCAAAATGCACCATTAAAAGGCACATCACAACATTTCAACAATTTCTGACTTCATTTGGTATTCTTCGTGCATTTACTTATTTTTTTTGAGCTAGTTGACCCTGAAATTGAAAAGCACTAGCAATGAACTCTGAAAATATTGAAAGTTGGCATGCTATCATCATTTCACCCACATAGCATGTGTTAGAAAGTTGAGAGGTCTACAAGAGAAACTGGATGCACTTCGTGTACAAAACGGACAATCTCTCTCGAAGTATCAGCGTTTTGAACGAGAACTCATCTCTTACAAAGGGGTTTCATTTTTTTGAACTTATTTGAACTCGATACTTTTTGTGTGTGCAAAATGCACCATTCAAAGGCACATCACAAAATTTCAACAATTTCTGACTTCATTTGGTATTCTTCGTGCATTTACTTATTTTTTTTGAGCTAGTTGACCCTGAAATTGAAAAGCACTACGAATGAACTCTGAAAATGTTGAAAGTTGGCATGCTATCATCATTTCACCCACATAGCATGTGTTAAAAAGTTGAGAGGGCTACGAGAAAAACTGGATGCACTTCGTGTACAAAACGGACAATCTGTCTTGAAGTATCAGCGTTTCGAACGAGAACTCATCTCTTACAAAGGGGTTTCATTTTTTTGAACTTATTTGAACTCCATACTTTTTGTGTGTTCAAAATGGACCATTAAAAGGCACATCACAAAATTTCAACAATTTCTGACTTAATTTGGTATTCTTCGTGCATTTACTTTTTTTTTTTGAGCTAGTTGACCCTGAAATTGAAAAGCACTACGAATGAACTCTGAAAATGTTGAAAGTTGGCATGCTATCATCATTTCACCCACATAGCATGTGTTAGAAAGTTGAGAGGGCTACGAGAAAAACTGGATGCACTTCGTGTACAAAACGGACAATCTCTCTAGAAGTATCAGCGTTTCGAACGAGAACTCGTCTCTTACAAAGGGGTTTCATTGTTTTGAACTTATTTTAACTCCATAATTTTTGTGTGTTCAAAATGCACCATTCAAAGGCACATCACAAAATTTCAACAATTTCTGACTTCATTTGGTATTCTTCGTGCATTTACTTATTTTTTTTGACCTAGTTGACCCTGAAATTGAAAAGCACTACGAATGAACTCTGAAAATGTTGAAAGTTGGCATGCTATCATCATTTCACCCACATAGCATGTGTTAGAAAGTTGAGAGGGCTACGAGAAAAACTAGATGCACTTCGTGTACAAAACAGACAATCTCTCTCGAAGTATCAGCGTTTCGAACGAGAACTCATCTCTTACAAAGGGGTTTCATTGTTTTGGACTTATTTTAACTCCATACTTTTTGTGTGTTCAAAATGCACCATTCAAAGGCACATCACAACATTTCAACAATTTCTGACTTCATTTGGTATTCTTCGTGCATTTACTTATTATTTTTTTGAGCTAGTTGACCCTGAAATTGAAAAGCACTACAAATGAACTCTGAAAATGTTGAAAGTTGGCATTCTATCATCATTTCACCCACATAGCATGTGTTAGAAAGTTGAGAGGTCTACGAGAAAAACTGGATGCACTTCGTGTACAAAACAGACAATCTCTCTCGAAGTATCAGGGTTTCGAACGAGAACTCATCTCTTACAAAGTGATTTCATTTTTTTGAACTTATTTGAACTCCATACTTTTTGTGTGTTCAAAATGCACCATTCAAAGGCACATCACAAAATTTCAACAATTTCTGACTTCATTTGGTATTCTTCGTGCATTTACTTTTTTTTTGAGCTAGTTGACCCTGAAATTGAAAAGCACTACGAATGAACTCTGAAAATGTTGAAAGTTGGCATGCTATCATCATTTCACCCACATAGCATGTGTTAGAAAGTTGAGAGGTCTACGAGAAAAACTGGATGCACTTCGTGTACAAGACGGACAATCTCTCTCGTAGTATCACGGTTTCGAACGAGAACTCATCTCTTACAAAGGGGTTTCATTTTTTTGAACTTATTTGAACTCCATACTTTTTGTGTGTTCAAAATGCACCATTCAAAGGCACATCACAAAATTTCAACAATTTCTGACTTCATTTGGTATTCTTCGTGCATTTACTTATTTATTTTTTTGAGCTAGTTGACCCTGAAATTGAAAAGCACTACGACTGAACTCTGAAAATGTTGAAAGTTGGCATTCTATCATCATTTCACCCACATAGCATGTGTTAAAAAGTTGAGAGGGCTACGAGAAAAACTGGATGCACTTCGTGTACAAAACGGACAATCTCTCTCGAAGTATCATCGTTTCGAACGAGAACTCATCTCTTACAAAGGGGTTTCATTGTTTTGAACTTATTTTAACTCCATACTTTTTGTGTGTTCAAAATGCACCATTCAAAGGCACATCATAAAATTTCAACAATTTCTGACTTCATTTGGTATTCTTCGTGCATTTACTTTTTTTTTTTGAGCTAGTTGACCCTGAAATTGAAAAGCACTACGAATGAACTCTGAAAATGTTGAAAGTTGGCATGCTATCATTATTTCACCCACATAGCATGTGTTAGAAAGTTGAGAGGTCTACGAGAAAAACTGGATGCACTTCGTGTACAAAACGGACAATCTCTCTCGAAGTATCAGTGTTTCGAACGAGAACTCATCTCTTACAAAGGGGTTTCATTTTTTTGAACTTATTTGAACTCCATACTTTTTGTGTGTTCAAAATGCACCATTCAAAGGCACATCACAAAATTTCAACAATTTCTGACTTCATTTGGTATTCTTCGTGCATTTACTTATTTTTTTTGAGCTAGTTGACCCTGAAATTGAAAAGCACTACGAATGAACTCTGAAAATGTTGAAAGTTAGCATGCTATCTTCATTTCACCCACATAGCATGTGATAAAAAGTTGAGAGGGCTACGAGAAAAACTGGATACACTTCGTGAACAAAACGGACAATCTCTCTCGAAGTATCAGCGTTTCGAACGAGAACTCATCTCTTACAAAGGGGTTTCATTGTTTTGAACTTATTTTAACTCCATACATTTTGTGTGTTCAAAATGCACCATTCAAAGGCACATCACAAAATTTCAACAATTTCTGACTTCATTTGGTATTCTTCGTGCATTTACTTATTTTTTTTTGAGCTAGTTGACCCTGAAATTGAAAAGCAGTACGAATGAACTCTGAAAATGTTGAAAGTTGGCATGCTATCATCATTTCACCCACATAGCATGTGTTAAAAAGTTGAGAGGGCTACGAGAAAAACTAGATGCACTTCGTGTAAAAACGGACAATCTCTCTCGAAGTATGAGCGTTTCGAACGAGAACTCATCTCTTACAAAGGGGTTTCATTGTTTTGAACTTATTTTAACTCCATACTTTTTGTGTGTTCAAAATGCACCATTCAAAGGCACATCACAAAATTTCAACAATTTCTGACTTCATTTGGTATTCTTCGTGCATTTACTTTTTTTTTGAGCTAGTTGACCCTGAAATTGAAAAGCACTACAAATGAACTCTGAAAATGTTGAAAGTTGGCATGCTATCATCATTTCACCCACATAGCATGTGTTAGAAAGTTGAGAGGTCTACGAGAAAAACTGGATGCACTTCGTGTACAAGACGGACAATCTCTCTCGTAGTATCAGGGTTTCGAACGAGAACTCATCTCTTACAAAGGTGTTTCATTTTTTTGAACTTATTTGAACTCCATACTTTTTGTTTGTTCAAAATGCACCATTCAAAGGCACATCACAATATTTCAACAATTTCTGACTTCATTTGGTATTCTTCGTGCATTTACTTATTTTTTTTTTGAGCTAGTTGACCCTGAAATTGAAAAGCACTACGAATGAACTCTGAAAATGTTGAAAGTTGGCATGCTATCATCATTTCACCCACATAGCATGTGTTAAAAAGTTGAGAGGGCTACGAGAAAAACTGGATGCACTTCGTGTAAAAACGGACAATCTCTCTCGAAGTATCAGCGTTCCGAACGAGAACTCATCTCTTACAAAGGGGTTTCATTGTTTTGAACTTATTTTAACTCCATACTTTTTGTGTGTTCAAAATGCACCATTCGAAGGCACATCATAAAATTTCAACAATTTCTGACTTCATTTGGTATTCTTCGTGCATTTACTTTTTTTTTTGAGCTAGTTGACCCTGAAATTGAAAAGCACTACGAATGAACTCTGAAAATGTTGAAATTTGGCATGCTCTCATCATTTCACCCACATAGCATGTGCTAAAAAGTTGAGAGGGCTACGAGAAAAACTGGATGCACTTCGTGTACAAAACGGACAATCTCTCTCGAAGTATCAGTGTTTCGAACGAGAAGTCATCTCTTACAAAGGGGTTTCATTGTTTTGAACTTATTTTAACTCCATGCTTTTTGTGTGTTCAAAATGCACCATTCAAAGGCACATCATAAAATTTCAACAATTTCTGACTTCATTTGGTATTCTTCGTGCATTTACTTATTTTTTTTGAGCTAGTTGACCCTGAAATTGAAAAGCACTACGAATGAACTCTGAAAATGTTGAAAGTTGGCATGCTATCATCATTTCACCCACATAGCATGTGTTAGAAAGTTGAGAGGTCTACGAGAAAAACTGGATGCACTTCGTGTACAAAACGGACAATCTCTCTCGAAGTATCAGTGTTTCGAACGAGAACTCATCTCTTACAAAGGGGTTTCATTTTTTTGAACTTATTTGAACTCCATACTTTTTGTGTGTTCAAAATGCACCATTCAAAGGCACATCACAAAATTTCAACAATTTCTGACTTCATTTGGTATTCTTCGTGCATTTACTTATTTTTTTTGAGCTAGTTGACCCTGAAATTGAAAAGCACTACGAATGAACTCTGAAAATGTTGAAAGTTAGCATGCTATCTTCATTTCACCCACATAGCATGTGTTAAAAAGTTGAGAGGGCTACGAGAAAAACTGGATGCACTTCGTGAACAAAACGGACAATCTCTCTCGAAGTATCAGCGTTTCGAACGAGAACTCATCTCTTACAAAGGGGTTTCATTGTTTTGAACTTATTTTAACTCCATACATTTTGTGTGTTCAAAATGCACCATTCAAAGGCACATCACAAAATTTCAACAATTTCTGACTTCATTTGGTATTCTTCGTGCATTTACTTATTTTTTTTTGAGCTAGTTGACCCTGAAATTGAAAAGCAGTACGAATGAACTCTGAAAATGTTGAAAGTTGGCATGCTATCATCATTTCACCCACATAGCATGTGTTAAAAAGTTGAGAGGGCTACGAGAAAAACTAGATGCACTTCGTGTAAAAACGGACAATCTCTCTCGAAGTATGAGCGTTTCGAACGAGAACTCATCTCTTACAAAGGGGTTTCATTGTTTTGAACTTATTTTAACTCCATACTTTTTGTGTGTTCAAAATGCACCATTCAAAGGCACATCACAAAATTTCAACAATTTCTGACTTCATTTGGTATTCTTCGTGCATTTACTTTTTTTTTGAGCTAGTTGACCCTGAAATTGAAAAGCACTACAAATGAACTCTGAAAATGTTGAAAGTTGGCATGCTATCATCATTTCACCCACATAGCATGTGTTAGAAAGTTGAGAGGTCTACGAGAAAAACTGGATGCACTTCGTGTACAAGACGGACAATCTCTCTCGTAGTATCAGGGTTTCGAACGAGAACTCATCTCTTACAAAGGTGTTTCATTTTTTTGAACTTATTTGAACTCCATACTTTTTGTTTGTTCAAAATGCACCATTCAAAGGTTAATCACAAAATTTCAACAATTTCTGACTTCATTTGGTATTCTTCGTGCATTTACTTATTTTTTTTTGAGCTAGTTGACCCTGAAATTGAAAAGCACTACGAATGAACTCTGAAAATGTTGAAAGTTGGCATGCTATCATCATTTCACCCACATAGCATGTGTTAGAAAGTTGAGAGGTCTACGAGAAAAACTGGATGCACTTCATGTACAAAACGGACAATCTCTCTCGAAGTATCAGTGTTTCGAACGAGAACTCATCTCTTACAAAGGGGTTTCATTTTTTTGAACTTATTTGAACTCCATACTTTTTGTGTGTTCAAAATGCACCATTCAAAGGCACATCACAAAATTTCAACAATTTCTGACTTCATTTGGTATTCTTCGTGCATTTACTTATTTTTTTTGAGCTAGTTGACCCTGAAATTGAAAAGCACTACGAATGAACTCTGAAAATGTTGAAAGTTAGCATGCTATCTTCATTTCACCCACATAGCATGTGTTAAAAAGTTGAGAGGGCTACGAGAAAAACTGGATGCACTTCGTGAACAAAACGGACAATCTCTCTCGAAGTATCAGCGTTTCGAACGAGAACTCATCTCTTACAAAGGGGTTTCATTGTTTTGAACTTATTTTAACTCCATACATTTTGTGTGTTCAAAATGCACCATTCAAAGGCACATCACAAAATTTCAACAATTTCTGACTTCATTTGGTATTCTTCGTGCATTTACTTATTTTTTTTTGAGCTAGTTGACCCTGAAATTGAAAAGCAGTACGAATGAACTCTGAAAATGTTGAAAGTTGGCATGCTATCATCATTTCACCCACATAGCATGTGTTAAAAAGTTGAGAGGGCTACGAGAAAAACTAGATGCACTTCGTGTAAAAACGGACAATCTCTCTCGAAGTATGAGCGTTTCGAACGAGAACTCATCTCTTACAAAGGGGTTTCATTGTTTTGAACTTATTTTAACTCCATACTTTTTGTGTGTTCAAAATGCACCATTCAAAGGCACATCACAAAATTTCAACAATTTCTGACTTCATTTGGTATTCTTCGTGCATTTACTTTTTTTTTGAGCTAGTTGACCCTGAAATTGAAAAGCACTACAAATGAACTCTGAAAATGTTGAAAGTTGGCATGCTATCATCATTTCACCCACATAGCATGTGTTAGAAAGTTGAGAGGTCTACGAGAAAAACTGGATGCACTTCGTGTACAAGACGGACAATCTCTCTCGTAGTATCAGGGTTTCGAACGAGAACTCATCTCTTACAAAGGTGTTTCATTTTTTTGAACTTATTTGAACTCCATACTTTTTGTTTGTTCAAAATGCACCATTCAAAGGCACATCACAAAATTTCAACAATTTCTGACTTCATTTGGTATTCTTCGTGCATTTACTTATTTTTTTTTGAGCTAGTTGACCCTGAAATTGAAAAGCACTACGAATGAACTCTGAAAATGTTGAAAGTTGGCATGCTATCATCATTTCACCCACATAGCATGTGTTAAAAAGTTGAGAGGGCTACGAGAAAAACTGGATGCACTTCGTGTAAAAACGGACAATCTCTCTCGAAGTATCAGCGTTCCGAACGAGAACTCATCTCTTACAAAGGGGTTTCATTGTTTTGAACTTATTTTAACTCCATACTTTTTGTGTGTTCAAAATGCACCATTCGAAGGCACATCATAAAATTTCAACAATTTCTGACTTCATTTGGTATTCTTCGTGCATTTACTTTTTTTTTTGAGCTAGTTGACCCTGAAATTGAAAAGCACTACGAATGAAATCTGAAAATGTTGAAATTTGGCATGCTCTCATCATTTCACCCACATAGCATGTGTTAAAAAGTTGAGAGGGCTACGAGAAAAACTGGATGCACTTCGTGTACAAAACGGACAATCTCTCTCGAAGTATCAGCGTTTCGAACGAGAAGTCATCTCTTACAAAGGGGTTTCATTGTTTTGAACTTATTTTAACTCCATACTTTTTGTGTGTTCAAAATGCACCATTCAAAGGCACATCATAAAATTTCAACAATTTCTGACTTCATTTGGTATTCTTCGTGCATTTACTTATTTTTTTTGAGCTAGTTGACCCTGAAATTGAAAAGCACTACGAATGAACTCTGAAAATGTTGAAAGTTGGCATGCTATCATCATTTCACCCACATAGCATGTGTTAGAAAGTTGAGAGGTCTACGAGAAAAACTGGATGCACTTCGTGTACAAAACGGACAATCTCTCTCGAAGTATCAGTGTTTCGAACGAGAACTCATCTCTTACAAAGGGGTTTCATTTTTTTGAACTTATTTGAACTCCATACTTTTTGTGTGTTCAAAATGCACCATTCAAAGGCACATCACAAAATTTCAACAATTTCTGACTTCATTTGGTATTCTTCGTGCATTTACTTATTTTTTTTGAGCTAGTTGACCCTGAAATTGAAAAGCACTACGAATGAACTCTGAAAATGTTGAAAGTTAGCATGCTATCTTCATTTCACCCACATAGCATGTGTTAAAAAGTTGAGAGGGCTACGAGAAAAACTGGATGCACTTCGTGAACAAAACGGACAATCTCTCTCGAAGTATCAGCGTTTCGAACGAGAACTCATCTCTTACAAAGGGGTTCCATTGTTTTGAACTTATTTTAACTCCATACTTTTTGTGTGTTCAAAATGCACCATTCAAAGGCACATCACAAAATTTCAACAATTTCTGACTTCATTTGGTATTCTTCGTGCATTTACTTATTTTTTTTGAGCTAGTTGACCCTGAAATTGAAAAGCACTACGAATGAACTCTGAAAATGTTGAAAGTTGGCATGCTATCATCATTTCACCCACATAGCATGTGTTAAAAAGTTGAGAGGGCTACGAGAAAAACTAGATGCACTTCATGTAAAAACGGACAATCTCTCTCGAAGTATGAGCGTTTCGAACGAGAACTCATCTCTTACAAAGGGGTTTCATTGTTTTGAACTTATTTTAACTCCATACTTTTTGTGTGTGCAAAATGCACCATTCAAAGGCATATCACAAAATTTCAACAATTTCTGACTTCATTTGGTATTCTTCGTGCATTTACTTATTTTTTTTTGAGCTAGTTGACCCTGAAATTGAAAAGCACTACGAATGAACTCTGAAAATGTTGAAAGTTGGCATGCTATCATCATTTCACCCACATAGCATGTGTTAAAAAGTTGAGAGGGCTACGAGAAAAACTGGATGCACTTCGTGTACAAAACGGACAATCTCTCTCGAAGTATCAGCGTTTCGAACGAGAACTCATCTCTTACAAAGGGGTTTCATTGTTTTGAACTTATTTTAACTCCATACTTTTTGTGTGTTCAAAATGCACCATTCAAAGGCACATCATAAAATTTCAACAATTTCTGACTTCATTTGGTATTCTTCGTGCATTTACTTATTTTTTTTTGAGCTAGTTGACCCTGAAATTGAAAAGCACTACGAATGAACTCTGAAAATGTTGAAAGTTGGCATGCTATCATCATTTCACCCACATAGAATGTGTTAGAAAGTTGAGAGGTCTACGAGAAAAACTGGATGCACTTCGTGTACAAAACGGACAATCTCTCTCGAAGTATCAGTGTTTCGAAGGAGAACTCATCTCTTACAAAGGGGTTTCATTTTTTTGAACTTATTTGAACTCCATACTTTTTGTGTGTTCAAAATGCACCATTCAAAGGCACATCACAAAATTTCAACAATTTCTGACTTCATTTGGTATTCTTCGTGCATTTACTTTTTTTTTTTGAGCTAGTTGACCCTGAAATTGAAAAGCACTACGAATGAACTCTGAAAATGTTGAAAGTTAGCATGCTATCTTCATTTCACCCACATAGCATGTGTTAAAAAGTTGAGAGGGCTACGAGAAAAACTGGATGCACTTCGTGAACAAAACGGACAATCTCTCTCGAAGTATCAGCGTTTCGAACGAGAACTCATCTCTTACAAAGGGGTTTCATTGTTTTGAACTTATTTTAACTCCATACTTTTTGTGTGTTCAAAATGCACCATTCAAAGGCACATCACAAAATTTCAACAATTTCTGACTTCATTTGGTATTCTTCGTGCATTTACTTATTTTTTTTTGAGCTAGTTGACCCTGAAATTGAAAAGCACTACGAATGAACTCTGAAAACTTTGAAAGTTGGCATGCTATCATCATTTCACCCACATAGCATGTGTTAAAAAGTTGAGAGGGCTACGAGAAAAACTAGATGCACTTCGTGTAAAAACGGACAATCTCTCTCGAAGTATGAGCGTTTCGAACGAGAACTCATCTCTTACAAAGGGGTTTCATTGTTTTGAACTTATTTTAACTCCATACTTTTTGTGTGTTCAAAATGCACCATTCAAAGGCACATCACAAAATTTCAACAATTTCTGACTTCATTTGGTATTCTTCGTGCATTTACTTTTTTTTTGAGCTAGTTGACCCTGAAATTGAAAAGCACTACAAATGAACTCTGAAAATGTTGAAAGTTGGCATGCTATCATCATTTCACCCACATAGCATGTGTTAGAAAGTTGAGAGGTCTACGAGAAAAACTGGATGCACTTCGTGTACAAAACGGACAATCTCTCTCGAAGTATCAGGGTTTCGAAAGATAACTCATCTCTTACAAAGGGGTTTCATTTTTTTGAACTTATTTGAACTCCATACTTTTTGTGTGTTCAAAATGCACCATTCAAAGGCACATCACAAAATTTCAACAATTTTTGACTTCATTTGGTATTCTTCGTGCATTTACTTATTTTTTTTTTGAGCTAGTTGACCCTGAAATTAAAAAGCACTACGAATGAACTCTGAAAATGTTGAAAGTTGGCATGCTATCATCATTTCACCCACATAGCATGTGTTAAAAAGTTGAGAGGGATACGACAAAAACTAGATGCACTTCGTGTACAAAACGGGCAATCTCTCTCGAAGTATCAGCGTTTCGAACGAGAACTCATCTCTTACAAAGGGATTTCATTTTTTTGAACATATTTGAACTCCATACTTTTTGTGTGTTCAAAATGCACCATTCAAAGGCACATCACAAAATTTCAACAATTTCTGACTTCATTTGGTATTCTTCGTGCATTTACTTTTTTTTTGAGCTAGTTGACCCTCAAATTGAAAAGCGCTACGAATGAACTCTGAAAATGTTGAAAGTTGGCATGCTACCATCATTTCACCCACATAGCATGTGTTAGAAAGTTGAGAGGGCTACGAGAAAAACTGGATGCACTTCGTGTACAAAATGGACAATCTCTCTCGAAGTATCAGCGTTTCGAACGAGAACTCATCTCTTACAAAGGGGTTTCATTGTTTTGAACTTATTTTAGCTCCATACTTTTTGTGTGTTCAAAATGCACCATTCAAAGGCACATCACAAAATTTCAACAATTTCTGATTTCATTTGGTATTCTTCGTGCATTTACTTATTTTTTTTGAGCTAGTTGACCCTGAAATTGAAAAGCACTACAAATGAACTCTGAAAATGTTGAAAGTTGGCATGCTATCATCATTTCACCCACATAGCATGTGTTAGAAAGTTGAGAGGTCTACGAGAAAAACTGGATGCACTTCGTGTACAAAACGGACAATCTCTCTCGAAGTATGAGCGTTTCGAACGAGAACTCATCTCTTACAAAGGGATTTCATTTTTTTGAACTTATTTTAACTCCATACTTTTTGTGTGTTCAAAATGCACCATTCAAAGGCACATCAAAAAATTTCAACAATTTCTGACTTCATTTGGTATTCTTCGTGCATTTACTTATTTTTTTTTGAGCTAGTTGACCCTGAAATTGAAAAGCACTACAAATGAACTCTGAAAATGTTGAAAGTTGGCATGCTATCATCATTTCACCCACATAGCATGTGTTAGAAAGTTGAGAGGTCTACGAGAAAAACTGGATGCACTTCGTGTACAAAACGGACAATCTCTCTCGAAGTATGAGGGTTTCGAACGAGAACTCATCTCTTACAAAGGGGTTTCATTTTTTTGAACTTATTCGAACTCCATACTTTTTGTGTGTTCAAAATGCACCATTCAAAGGCACATCACAAAATTTCAACAATTTCTAACTTCATTTGGTATTCTTGGTGCATTTACTTATTTTTTTTTGAGCTAGTTGACCCTGAAATTCAAAAGCACTACGAATGAACTCTAAAAATGTTGAAAGTTGGCATGCTATCATCATTTCACCCACATAGCATGTGTTAAAAAGTTGAGAGGGCTACGAGAAAAACTGGATGCACTTCGTGTACAAAACGGACAATCTCTCTCGAAGTATCAGCGTTTCGAATGAGAACTCATCTCTTACAAAGGGGTTTCGTTGTTTTGAACTTATCTTAACTCCATACTTTTTGTGTGTTCAAAATGCACCATTCAAAGGCACATCACAAAATTTCAACAATTTCTGACTTCATTTGGTATTCTTCGTGCATTTACTTATTTTTTTTGAGCTAGTTGACCCTGAAATTGAAAAGCACTACGAATGAACTCTGAAAATGTTGAAAGTTGGCATGCTATCATCATTTCACCCACATAGCATGTGTTAAAAAGTTGAGAGGGCTACGAGAAAAACTAGATGCACTTCGTGTACAAAACGGGCAATCTCTCTCGAAGTATCAGCGTTTCAAACGAGAACTCATCTCTTACAAAGGGATTTCATTTTTTTGAACTTATTTGAACTCCATACTTTTTGTGTGTTCAAAATGCACCATTCAAAGGCACATCACAAAATTTCAACAATTTCTGACTTCATTTGGTATTCTTCGTGCATTTACTTCTTTTTTTTGAGCTAGTTGACCCTGAAATTGAAAAGCACTACGAATGAACTCTGAAAATGTTGAAAGTTGGCATGCTATCATCATTTCACCCACATAGCATGTGTTAGAAAGTTGAGAGGGCTACGAGAAAAACTGGATGCACTTCGTGTACAAAACGGACAATCTCTCTCGAAGTATCAGCGTTTCGAACGAGAACTCATCTCTTACAAAGGGGTTTCATTGTTTTGAACTTATTTTAGCTCCATAATTTTTGTGTGTTCAAAATGCACCATTCAAAGGCACATCACAAAATTTCAACAATTTCTGATTTTATTTGGTATTCTTCGTGCATTTACTTTTTTTTTTTTGAGCTAGTTGACCCTGAAATTGAAAAGCACTACAAATGAACTCTGAAAATGTTGAAAGTTGGCATGCTATCATCATTTCACCCACATAGCATGTGTTAAAAAGTTGAGAGGGATACGACAAAAACTAGATGCACTTCGTGTACAAAACGGGCAATCTCTCACGAAGTATCAGCGTTTCGAACGAGAACTCATCTCTTACAAAGGGATTTAATTTTTTTGAACTTATTTGAACTCCATACTTTTTGTGTGTTCAAAATGCACCATTCAAAGGCACATCACAAAATTTCAACAACTTCTGACTTCATTTGGTATTCTTCGTGCATTTACTTTTTTTTTTGAGCTAGTTGACCCTGAAATTGAAAAGCGCTACGAATGAACTCTGAAAATGTTGAAAGTTGGCATGCTACCATCATTTCACCCACATAGCATGTGTTAGAAAGTTGAGAGGGCTACGAGAAAAACTGGATGCACTTCGTGTACAAAACGGACAATCTCTCTCGAAGTATCAGCGTTTCGAACGAGAACTCATCTCTTACAAAGGGGTTTCATTGTTTTGAACTTATTTTAGCTCCATACTTTTTGTGTGATCAAAATGCACCATTCAAAGGCACATCACAAAAGTTCAACAATTTCTGATTTTATTTGGTATTCTTCGTGCATTTACTTTTTTTTTTTTTGAGCTAGTTGACCCTGAAATTGAAAAGCACTACAAATGAACTCTGAAAATGTTGAAAGTTGGCATGCTATCATCATTTCACCCACATAGCATGTGTTAAAAAGTTGAGAGGGATACGACAAAAACTAGATGCACTTCGTGTACAAAACGGGCAATCTCTCTCGAAGTATCAGCGTTTCGAACGAGAACTCATCTCTTACAAAGGGATTTAATTTTTTTGAACTTATTTGAACTCCATACTTTTTGTGTGTTCAAAATGCACCATTCAAAGGCACATCACAAAATTTCAACAACTTCTGACTTCATTTGGTATTCTTCGTGCATTTACTTTTTTTTTTTGAGCTAGTTGACCCTGAAATTGAAAAGCGCTACGAATGAACTCTGAAAATGTTGAAAGTTGGCATGCTACCATCATTTCACCCACATAGCATGTGTTAGAAAGTTGAGAGGGCTACGAGAAAAACTGGATGCACTTCGTGTACAAAACGGACAATCTCTCTCGAAGTATCTGCGTTTCGAATGAGAACTCATCTCTTACAAAGGGGTTTCGTTGTTTTGAACTTATCTTAACTCCATACTTTTTGTGTGTTCAAAATGCACCATTCAAAGGCACATCACAAAATTTCAACAATTTCTGACTTCATTTGGTATTCTTCGTGCATTTACTTATTTTTTTTGAGCTAGTTGACCCTGAAATTGAAAAGCACTACGAATGAACTCTGAAAATGTTGAAAGTTGGCATGCTATCATCATTTCACCCACATAGCATGTGTTAAAAAGTTGAGAGGGCTACGAGAAAAACTAGATGCACTTCGTGTACAAAACGGGCAATCTCTCTCGAAGTATCAGCGTTTCAAACGAGAACTCATCTCTTACAAAGGGATTTCATTTTTTTGAACTTATTTGAACTCCATACTTTTTGTGTGTTCAAAATGCACCATTCAAAGGCACATCACAAAATTTCAACAATTTCTGACTTCATTTGGTATTCTTCGTCCATTTACTTCTTTTTTTTGAGCTAGTTGACCCTGAAATTGAAAAGCACTACGAATGAACTCTGAAAATGTTGAAAGTTGGCATGCTATCATCATTTCACCCACATAGCATGTGTTAGAAAGTTGAGAGGGCTACGAGAAAAACTGGATGCACTTCGTGTACAAAACGGACAATCTCTCTCGAAGTATCAGCGTTTCGAACGAGAACTCATCTCTTACAAAGGGGTTTCATTGTTTTGAACTTATTTTAGCTCCATAATTTTTGTGTGTTCAAAATGCACCATTCAAAGGCACATCACAAAATTTCAACAATTTCTGATTTTATTTGGTATTCTTCGTGCATTTACTTTTTTTTTTTTGAGCTAGTTGACCCTGAAATTGAAAAGCACTACAAATGAACTCTGAAAATGTTGAAAGTTGGCATGCTATCATCATTTCACCCACATAGCATGTGTTAAAAAGTTGAGAGGGATACGACAAAAACTAGATGCACTTCGTGTACAAAACGGGCAATCTCTCTCGAAGTATCAGCGTTTCGAACGAGAACTCATCTGTTACAAAGGGATTTAATTTTTTTGAACTTATTTGAACTCCATACTTTTTTTGTGTTCAAAATGCACCATTCAAAGGCACATCACAAAATTTCAACAACTTCTGACTTCATTTGGTATTCTTCGTGCATTTACTTTTTTTTTTGAGCTAGTTGACCCTGAAATTGAAAAGCGCTACGAATGAACTCTGAAAATGTTGAAAGTTGGCATGCTACCATCATTTCACCCACATAGCATGTGTTAGAAAGTTGAGAGGGCTACGAGAAAAACTGGATGCACTTCGTGTACAAAACGGACAATCTCTCTCGAAGTATCAGCGTTTCGAACGAGAACTCATCTCTTACAAAGGGGTTTCATTGTTTTGAACTTATTTTAGCTCCATACTTTTTGTGTGATCAAAATGCACCATTCAAAGGCACATCACAAAATTTCAACAATTTCTGATTTCATTTGGTATTCTTCGTGCATTTACTTTTTTTTTTGAGCTAGTTGACCCTGAAATTGAAAAGCACTACAAATGAACTCTGAAAATGTTGAAAGTTGGCATGCTATCATCATTTCACCCACATAGCATGTGTTAGAAAGTTGAGAGGTCTACGAGAAAAACTGGATGCACTTCGTGTACAAAACGGACAATCTCTCTCGAAGTATGAGCGTTTCGAACGAGAACTCATCTCTTACAAAGGGATTTCATTTTTTTGAACTTATTTTAACTCCATACTTTTTGTGTGTTCAAAATGCACCATTCAAAGGCACATCAAAAAATTTCAACAATTTCTGACTTCATTTGGTATTCTTCGTGCATTTACTTATTTTTTTTTTGAGCTAGTTGACCCTGAAATTGAAAAGCACTACAAATGAACTCTGAAAATGTTGAAAGTTGGCATGCTATCATCATTTCACCCACATAGCATGTGTTAGAAAGTTGAGAGGTCTACGAGAAAAACTGGATGCACTTCGTGTACAAAACGGACAATCTCTCTCGAAGTATGAGGGTTTCGAACGAGAACTCATCTCTTACAAAGGGGTTTCATTTTTTTTTAACTTATTCGAACTCCATACTTTTTGTGTGTTCAAAATGCACCATTCAAAGGCACATCACAAAATTTCAACAATTTCTAACTTCATTTGGTATTCTTGGTGCATTTACTTATTTTTTTTGAGCTAGTTGACCCTGAAATTCAAAAGCACTACGAATGAACTCTGAAAATGTTGAAAGTTGGCATGCTATCATCATTTCACCCACATAGGATGTGTTAAAAAGTTGAGAGGGCTACGAGAAAAACTGGATGCACTTCGTGTACAAAACGGACAATCTCTCTCGAAGTATCGGCGTTTCGAACGAGAACTCATCTCTTACAAAGGGGTTTCGTTGTTTTGAACTTATCTTAACTCCATACTTTTTGTGTGTTCAAAATGCACCATTCAAAGGCACATCACAAAATTTCAACAATTTCTGACTTCATTTGGTATTCTTCGTGCATTTACTTTTTTTTTTGAGCTAGTTGACCCTGAAATTGAAAAGCACTACGAATGAACTCTGAAAATGTTGAAAGTTGGCATGCTATCATCATTTCACCCACATAGCATGTGTTAAAAAGTTGAGAGGGCTACGAGAAAAACTAGATGCACTTCGTGTACAAAACGGGCAATCTCTCTCGAAGTATCAGCGTTCCAAACGAGAACTCATCTCTTACAAAGGGATTTCATTTTTTTGAACTTATTTGAACTCCATACTTTTTGTGTGTTCAAAATGCACCATTCAAAGGCACATCACAAAATTTCAACAATTTCTGACTTCATTTGGTATTCTTCGTGCATTTACTTTTTTTTTTTGAGCTAGTTGTCCCTGAAATTGAAAAGCACCACGAATGAACTCTGAAAATGTTGAAAGTTGGCATGCTATCATCATTTCACCCACATAGCATGTGTTAGAGAGTTGAGAGGGCTACGAGAAAAACTGGATGCACTTCGTGTACAAAACGGACAATCTCTCTCGAAGTATCAGCGTTTCGAACGAGAACTCATCTCTTACAAAGGGGTTTCATTGTTTTGAACTTATTTTAGCTCCATAATTTTTGTGTGTTCAAAATGCACCATTCAAAGGCACATCACAAAATTTCAACAATTTCTGATTTTATTTGGTATTCTTCGTGCATTTACTTATTTTTTTTTTGAGCTAGTTGACCCTGAAATTGAAAAGCACTACAAATGAACTCTGAAAATGTTGAAAGTTGGCATGCTATCATCATTTCACCCACATAGCATGTGTTAAAAAGTTGAGAGGGATACGACAAAAACTAGATGCACTTCGTGTACAAAACGGGCAATCTCTCTCGAAGTATCAGCGTTTCGAACGAGAACTCATCTCTTACAAAGGGATTTCATTTTTTTGAACTTATTTGAACTCCATACTTTTTGTGTGTTCAAAATGCACCATTCAAAGGCACATCACAAAATTTCAACAATTTCTGACTTCATTTGGTATTCTTCGTGCATTTACTTTTTTTTTTGAGCTAGTTGACCCTGAAATTGAAAAGCGCTACGAATGAACTCTGAAAATGTTGAAAGTTGGCATGCTACCATCATTTCACCCACATAGCATGTGTTAGAAAGTTGAGAGGGCTACGAGAAAAACTGGATGCACTTCGTGTACAAAACGGACAATCTCTCTCGAAGTATCAGCGTTTCGATCGAGAACTCATCTCTTACAAAGGGGTTTCATTGTTTTGAACTTATTTTAGCTCCATACTTTTTGTGTGATCAAAATGCACCATTCAAAGGCACATCACAAAATTTCAACAATTTCTGATTTCATTTGGTATTCTTCGTGCATTTACTTTTTTTTTTTGAGCTAGTTGACCCTGAAATTGAAAAGCACTACAAATGAACTCTGAAAATGTTGAAAGTTGGCATGCTATCATCATTTCACCCACATAGCATGTGTTAGAAAGTTGAGAGGTCTACGAGAAAAACTGGATGCACTTCGTGTACAAAACAGACAATCTCTCTCGAAGTATGAGGGTTTCGAACGAGAACTCATCTCTTACAAAGGGGTTTCATTTTTTTGAACTTATTCGAACTCCATACTTTTTGTGTGTTCAAAATGCACCATTCAAAGGCACATCACAAAATTTCAACAATTTCTAACTTCATTTGGTATTCTTGGTGCATTTACTTATTTTTTTTGAGCTAGTTGACCCTGAAATTCAAAAGCACTACGAATGAACTCTAAAAATGTTGAAAGTTGGCATGCTATCATCATTTCACCCACATAGCATGTGTTAAAAAGTTGAGAGGGCTACGAGAAAAACTGGATGCACTTCGTGTACAAAACGGACAATCTCTCTCGAAGTATCAGCGTTTCGAACGAGAACTCATCTCTTACAAAGGGGTTTCGTTGTTTTGAACTTATCTTAACTCCATACTTTTTGTGTGTTCAAAATGCACCATTCAAAGGCACATCACAAAATTTCAACAATTTCTGACTTCATTTGGTATTCTTCGTGCATTTACTTATTTTTTTTGAGCTAGTTGACCCTGAAATTGAAAAGCACTACGAATGAACTCTGAAAATGTTGAAAGTTGGCATGCTATCATCATTTCACCCACATAGCATGTGTTAAAAAGTTGAGAGGGCTACGAGAAAAACTAGATGCACTTCGTGTACAAAACGGGCAATCTCTCTCGAAGTATCAGCGTTTCAAACGAGAACTCATCTCTTACAAAGGGATTTCATTTTTTTGAACTTATTTGAACTCCATACTTTTTGTGTGTTCAAAATGCACCATTCAAAGGCACATCACAAAATTTCAACAATTTCTGACTTCATTTGGTATTCTTCGTGCATTTACTTTTTTTTTTGAGCTAGTTGACCCTGAAATTGAAAAGCACTACGAATGAACTCTGAAAATGTTGAAAGTTGGCATGCTATCATCATTTCACCCACATAGCATGTGTTAGAAAGTTGAGAGGGCTACGAGAAAAACTGGATGCACTTCGTGTACAAAACGGACAATCTCTCTCGAAGTATCAGCGTTTCGAACGAGAACTCATCTCTTACAAAGGGGTTTCATTGTTTTGTACTTATTTTAGCTCCATACTTTTTGTGTGTTCAAAATGCACCATTCAAAGGCACATCACAAAATTTCAACAATTTCTGATTTTATTTGGTATTCTTCGTGCATTTACTTTTTTTTTTTTGAGCTAGTTGACCCTGAAATTGAAATGCACTACAAATGAACTCTGAAAATGTTGAAAGTTGGCATGCTATCATCATTTCACCCACATAGCATGTGTTAAAAAGTTGAGAGGGATACGACAAAAACTAGATGCACTTCGTGTACAAAACGGGCAATCTCTCTCGAAGTATCAGCGTTTCGAACGAGAACTCATCTCTTACAAAGGGATTTCATTTTTTTGAACTTATTTGAACTCCATACTTTTTGTGTGTTCAAAATGCACCATTCAAAGGCACATCACAAAATTTCAACAATTTCTGACTTCATTTGGTATTCTTCGTGCATTTACTTTTTTTTTGAGCTAGTTGACCCTGAAATTGAAAAGCGCTACGAATGAACTCTGAAAATGTTGAAAGTTGGCATGCTACCATCATTTCACCCACATAGCATGTGTTAGAAAGTTGAGAGGGCTACGAGAAAAACTGGATGCACTTCGTGTACAAAACGGACAATCTCTCTCGAAGTATCAGCGTTTCGAACGAGAACTCATCTCTTACAAAGGGGTTTCATTGTTTTGAACTTATTTTAGCTCCATACTTTTTGTGTGTTCAAAATGCACCATTCAAAGGCACATCACAAAATTTCAACAATTTCTGATTTTATTTGGTATTCTTCGTGCATTTACTTATTTTTTTTTTGAGCTAGTTGACCCTGAAATTGAAATGCACTACAAATGAACTCTGAAAATGTTGAAAGTTGGCATGCTATCATCATTTCACCCACATAGCATGTGTTAAAAAGTTGAGAGGGATACGACAAAAACTAGATGCACTTCGTGTACAAAACGGGCAATCTCTCTCGAAGTATCAGCGTTTCGAACGAGAACTCATCTCTTACAAAGGGATTTCATTTTTTTGAACTTATTTGAACTCCATACTTTTTGTGTGTTCAAAATGCACCATTCAAAGGCACATCACAAAATTTCAACAATTTCTGACTTCATTTGGTATTCTTCGTGCATTTACTTTTTTTTTTGAGCTAGTTGACCCTGAAATTGAAAAGCGCTACGAATGAACTCTGAAAATGTTGAAAGTTGGCATGCTACCATCATTTCACCCACATAGCATGTGTTAGAAAGTTGAGAGGGCTACGAGAAAAACTGGATGCACTTCGTGTACAAAACGGACAATCTCTCTCGAAGTATCAGCGTTTCGAACGAGAACTCATCTCTTACAAAGGGGTTTCATTGTTTTGAACTTATTTTAGCTCCATACTTTTTGTGTGATCAAAATGCACCATTCAAAGGCACATCACAAAATTTCAACAATTTCTGATTTCATTTGGTATTCTTCGTGCATTTACTTTTTTTTTTGAGCTAGTTGACCCTGAAATTGAAAAGCACTACAAATGAACTCTGAAAATGTTGAAAGTTGGCATGCTATCATCATTTCACCCACATAGCATGTGTTAGAAACTTGAGAGGTCTACGAGAAAAACTGGATGCACTTCGTGTACAAAACGGACAATCTGTCTCGAAGTATCAGCGTTTCGAACGAGAACTCATCTCTTACAAAGGGATTTCATTTTTTTTGAACTTATTTTAACTCCATACTTTTTGTGTGTTCAAAATGCACCATTCAAAGGCACATCACAAAATTTCAACAATTTCTGACTTCATTTGGTATTCTTCGTGCATTTACTTATTTTTTTTGAGCTAGTTGACCCTGAAATTCAAAAGCACTAGGAATGAACTCTGAAAATGTTGAAAGTTGGCATGCTATCATCATTTCACCCACATAGCATGTGTTAGAAAGTTGAGAGGGCTACGGGAAAAACTGGATGCACTTCGTGTACAAAACGGACAATCTCTCTCGAAGTATGAGCGTTTCGAACGAGAACTCATCTCTTACAAAGGGGTTTCAATTTTTTGAACTTATTTCAACTCCATAATTTTTGTGTGCTCAAAATGCACCATTCAAAGGCACATCACAAAATTTCAACAATTTCTAACTTCATTTGGTATTCTTCGTGCATTTACTTATTTTTTTTGAGCTAGTTGACCCTGAAATTGAAAAGCACTACGAATGAACTCTGAAAATGTTGAAAGTTGGCATGCTATCATCATTTCACCCACATAGAATGTGTTAAAAAGTTGAGAGGGCTACGACAAAAACTAGATGCACTTCGTGTACAAAACGGGCAATCTCTCTCGAAGTATCAGCGTTTCGAACGAGAACTCATCTCTTACAAAGGGATTTCATTTTTTTGAACTTATTTGAACTCCATACTTTTTGTGTGTTGAAAATGCACCATTCAAAGGCACATCACAAAATTTCAACAATTTCTGACTTCATTTGGTATTCTTCGTGCATTTACTTTTTTTTTGAGCTAGTTGACCCTGAAATTGAAAAGCGCTACGAATGAACTCTGAAAATGTTGAAAGTTGGCATGCTACCATCATTTCACCCACATAGCATGTGTTAGAAAGTTGAGAGGGCTACGAGAAAAACTGGATGCACTTCGTGTACAAAACGGACAATCTCTCTCGAAGTATCAGCGTTTCGAACGAGAACTCATCTCTTACAAAGGGGTTTCATTGTTTTGAACTTATTTTAGCTCCATACTTTTTGTGTGTTCAAAATGCACCATTCAAAGGCACATCACAAAATTTCAACAATTTCTGATTTTATTTGGTATTCTTCGTGCATTTACTTATTTTTTTTTTGAGCTAGTTGACCCTGAAATTGAAATGCACTACAAATGAACTCTGAAAATGTTGAAAGTTGGCATGCTATCATCATTTCACCCACATAGCATGTGTTAAAAAGTTGAGAGGGATACGACAAAAACTAGATGCACTTCGTGTACAAAACGGGCAATCTCTCTCGAAGTATCAGCGTTTCGAACGAGAACTCATCTCTTACAAAGGGATTTCATTTTTTTGAACTTATTTGAACTCCATACTTTTTGTGTGTTCAAAATGCACCATTCAAAGGCACATCACAAAATTTCAACAATTTCTGACTTCATTTGGTATTCTTCGTGCATTTACTTTTTTTTTTGAGCTAGTTGACCCTGAAATTGAAAAGCGCTACGAATGAACTCTGAAAATGTTGAAAGTTGGCATGCTACCATCATTTCACCCACATAGCATGTGTTAGAAAGTTGAGAGGGCTACGAGAAAAACTGGATGCACTTCGTGTACAAAACGGACAATCTCTCTCGAAGTATCAGCGTTTCGAACGAGAACTCATCTCTTACAAAGGGGTTTCATTGTTTTGAACTTATTTTAGCTCCATACTTTTTGTGTGATCAAAATGCACCATTCAAAGGCACATCACAAAATTTCAACAATTTCTGATTTCATTTGGTATTCTTCGTGCATTTACTTTTTTTTTTGAGCTAGTTGACCCTGAAATTGAAAAGCACTACAAATGAACTCTGAAAATGTTGAAAGTTGGCATGCTATCATCATTTCACCCACATAGCATGTGTTAGAAACTTGAGAGGTCTACGAGAAAAACTGGATGCACTTCGTGTACAAAACGGACAATCTGTCTCGAAGTATCAGCGTTTCGAACGAGAACTCATCTCTTACAAAGGGATTTCATTTTTTTTGAACTTATTTTAACTCCATACTTTTTGTGTGTTCAAAATGCACCATTCAAAGGCACATCACAAAATTTCAACAATTTCTGACTTCATTTGGTATTCTTCGTGCATTTACTTATTTTTTTTGAGCTAGTTGACCCTGAAATTCAAAAGCACTAGGAATGAACTCTGAAAATGTTGAAAGTTGGCATGCTATCATCATTTCACCCACATAGCATGTGTTAGAAAGTTGAGAGGGCTACGGGAAAAACTGGATGCACTTCGTGTACAAAACGGACAATCTCTCTCGAAGTATGAGCGTTTCGAACGAGAACTCATCTCTTACAAAGGGGTTTCAATTTTTTGAACTTATTTCAACTCCATAATTTTTGTGTGCTCAAAATGCACCATTCAAAGGCACATCACAAAATTTCAACAATTTCTAACTTCATTTGGTATTCTTCGTGCATTTACTTATTTTTTTTGAGCTAGTTGACCCTGAAATTGAAAAGCACTACGAATGAACTCTGAAAATGTTGAAAGTTGGCATGCTATCATCATTTCACCCACATAGAATGTGTTAAAAAGTTGAGAGGGCTACGACAAAAACTAGATGCACTTCGTGTACAAAACGGGCAATCTCTCTCGAAGTATGAGCGTTTCGAACGAGAACTCATCTCTTACAAAGGGATTTCATTTTTTTGAACTTATTTGAACTCCATACTTTTTGTGTGTTGAAAATGCACCATTCAAAGGCACATCACAAAATTTCAACAATTTCTGACTTCATTTGGTATTCTTCGTGCATTTACTTTTTTTTTTGAGCTAGTTGACCCTGAAATTGAAAAGCACTACGAATGAACTCTGAAAATGTTGAAAGTTGGCATGCTATCATCATTTCACCCACATAGCATGTGTTAGAAAGTTGAGAGGGCTACGAGAAAAACTGGATGCACTTCGTGTACAAAACGGACAATCTCTCTCGAAGTATCAGCGTTTCGAACGAGAACTCATCTCTTACAAAGGGGTTTCATTGTTTTGAACTTATTTTAGCTCCATACTTTTTGTGTGTTCAAAATGCACCATTCAAAGGCACATCACAAAATTTCAACAATTTCTAACTTCATTTGGTATTCTTCGTGCATTTACTTATTTTTTTTGAGCTAGTTGACCCTGAAATTGAAAAGCACTACAAATGAACTCTGAAAATGTTGAAAGTTGGCATGCTATCATCATTTCACCCACATAGCATGTGTTAGAAACTTGAGAGGTCTACGAGAAAAACTGGATGCACTTCGTGTACAAAACGGACAATCTGTCTCGAAGTATCAGCGTTTCGAACGAGAACTCATCTCTTACAAAGGGATTTCCTTTTTTTGAACTTATTTTAACTCCATACTTTTTGTGTATTCAAAATGCACCATTCAAAGGCACATCACAAAATTTCAACAATTTCTGACTTCATTTGGTATTCTTCGTGCATTTACTTATTTTTTTTGAGCTAGTTGACCCTGAAATTGAAAAGCACTACAAATGAACTCTGAAAATGTTGAAAGTTGGCATGCTATCATCATTTCACCCACATAGCATGTGTTAGAAAGTTGAGAGGGCTACGAGAAAAACTGGATGCACTTCGTGTACAAAACGGACAATCTCTCTCGAAGTATCAGCGTTTCGAACGAGAACTCATCTCTTACAAAGGGGTTTCATTGTTTTGAACTTTTTTTAGCTCCATACTTTTTGTGTGTTCAAAATGCACCATTCAAAGGCACATCACAAAATTTCAACAATTTCTGATTTTATTTGGTATTCTTCGTGCATTTACTTATTTTTTTTTTGAGCTAGTTGACCCTGAAATTGAAAAGCACTACAAATGAACTCTGAAAATGTTGAAAGTTGGCATGCTATCATCATTTCACCCACATAGCATGTGTTAAAAAGTTGAGAGGGATACGACAAAAACTAGATGCACTTCGTGTACAAAACGGGCAATCTCTCTCGAAGTATCAGCGTTTCAAACGAGAACTCATCTCTTACAAAGGGATTTCATTTTTTTGAACTTATTTGAACTCCATACTTTTTGTGTGTTCAAAATGCACCATTCAAAGGCACATCACAAAATTTCAACAATTTCTGACTTCATTTGGTATTCTTCGTGCATTTACTTTTTTTTTGAGCTAGTTGACCCTGAAATTGAAAAGCGCTACGAATGAACTCTGAAAATGTTGAAAGTTGGCATGCTACCATCATTTCACCCACATAGCATGTGTTAGAAAGTTGAGAGGGCTACGAGAAAAACTGGATGCACTTCGTGTACAAAACGGACAATCTGTCTCGAAGTATCAGCGTTTCGAACGAGAACTCATCTCTTACAAAGGGGTTTCATTTTTTTGAACTTATTTTAACTCCATACTTTTTGTGTGTTCAAAATGCACCATTCAAAGGCACATCACAAAATTTCAACAATTTCTGACTTCATTTGGTATTCTTCGTGCATTTACTTATTTTTTTTGAGCTAGTTGACCCTGAAATTCAAAAGCACTACGAATGAACTCTGAAAATGTTGAAAGTTGGCATGCTATCATCATTTCACCCACATAGCATGTGTTAGAAAGTTGAGAGGGCTACGAGAAAAACTGGATGCACTTCGTGTACAAAACGGACAATCTCTCTCGAAGTATCAGCGTTTCGAACGAGAACTCATCTCTTACAAAGGGGTTTCAATTTTTTGAACTTATTTCAACTCCATAATTTTTGTGTGCTCAAAATGCACCATTCAAAGGCACATCACAAAATTTCAACAATTTCTAACTTCATTTGGTATTCTTCGTGCATTTACTTTTTTTTTTGAGCTAGTTGACCCTGAAATTGAAAAGCACTACGAATGAACTCTGAAAATGTTGAAAGTTGGCATGCTATCATCATTTCACCCACATAGAATGTGTTAAAAAGTTGAGAGGGCTACGACAAAAACTAGATGCACTTCGTGTACAAAACGGGCAATCTCTCTCGAAGTATCAGCGTTTCGAACGAGAACTCATCTCTTACAAAGGGATTTCATTTTTTTGAACTTATTTGAACTCCATACTTTTTGTGTGTTCAAAATGCACCATTCAAAGGCACATCACAAAATTTCAACAATTTCTGACTTCATTTGGTATTCTTCGTGCATTTACTTTTTTTTTGAGCTAGTTGACCCTGAAATTGAAAAGCACTACGAATGAACTCTGAAAATGTTGAAAGTTGGCATGCTATCATCATTTCACCCACATAGCATGTGTTAGAAAGTTGAGAGGGCTACGAGAAAAACTGGATGCACTTCGTGTACAAAACGGACAATCTCTCTCGAAGTATCAGCGTTTCGAACGAGAACTCATCTCTTACAAAGGGGTTTCATTGTTTTGAACTTATTTTAGCTCCATACTTTTTGTGTGTTCAAAATGCACCATTCAAAGGCACATCACAAAATTTCAACAATTTCTGACTTCATTTGGTATTCTTCATGCATTTACTTTTTTTTTTGAGCTAGTTGACCCTGAAATTGAAAAGCACTACAAATGAACTCTGAAAATGTTGAAAGTTGGCATGCTATCATCATTTCACCCACATAGCATGTGTTAGAAACTTGAGAGGTCTACGAGAAAAACTGGATGCACTTCGTGTACAAAACGGACAATCTGTCTCGAAGTATCAGCGTTTCGAACGAGAACTCATCTCTTACAAAGGGATTTCATTTTTTTGAACTTATTTTAACTCCATACTTTTTGTGTGTTCAAAATGCACCATTCAAAGGCACATCACAAAATTTCAACAATTTCTGACTTCATTTGGTATTCTTCGTGCATTTACTTATTTTTTTTGAGCTAGTTGACCGTGAAATTGAAAAGCACTACAAATGAACTCTGAAAATGTTGAAAGTTGGCATGCTATCATCATTTCACCCAGATAGCATGTGTTAGAAAGTTGAGAGGTCTACGAGAAAAACTGGATGCACTTCGTGTACAAAACGGACAATCTCTCTCGAAGTATGAGGGTTTCGAACGAGAACTCATCTCTTACAAAGGGGTTTCAATTTTTTGAACTTATTTCAACTCCATAATTTTTGTGTGTTCAAAATGCACCATTCAAAGGCACATCACAAAATTTCAACAATTTCTAACTTCATTTGGTATTCTTCGTGCATTTACTTTTTTTTTTGAGCTAGTTGACCCTGAAATTGAAAAGCACTACGAATGAACTCTGAAAATGTTGAAAGTTGGCATGCTATCATCATTTCACCCAAATAGAATGTGTTAAAAAGTTGAGAGGGCTACGACAAAAACTAGATGCACTTCGTGTACAAAACGGGCAATCTCTCTCGAAGTATCAGCGTTTCGAACGAGAACTCATCTCTTACAAAGGGATTTCATTTTTTTGAACTTATTTGAACTCCATACTTTTTGTGTGTTGAAAATGCACCATTCAAAGGCACATCACAAAATTTCAACAATTTATGACTTCATTTGGTATTCTTCGTGCATTTACTTATTTTTTTTTGAGCTAGTTGACCCTGAAATTGAAAAGCACTACGAAGGAACTCTGAAAATGTTGAAAGTTGGCATGCTATCATCATTTCACCCACATAGCATGTGTTAGAAAGTTGAGAGGGCTACGAGAAAAACTGGATGCACTTCGTGTACAAAACGGACAATCTCTGTCGAAGTATCAGGGTTTCGAACGAGAATTCATCTCTTACAAAGGGGTTTCATTTTTTTGAACTTATTTGAACTCCATACTTTTTGTGTGTTCAAAATGCACCATTCAAAGGCACATCACAAAATTTCAACAATTTCTGACTTCATTTGGTATTCTTCGTGCATTTACTTATTTTTTTTGAGCTAGTTGACCCTGGAATTGAAAAGCACTACGAATGAACTCTGAAAATGTTGAAAGTTGGCATGCTATCATCATTTCACCCACATAGCATGTGTTAGAAAGTTGAGAGGTCTACGAGAAAAACTGGATGCACTTCGTGTACAAAACGGACAATCTCTCTTGAAGTATCAGGGTTTCGAACGAGAACTCATCTCTTACAAAGGGTTTTCATTTTTTTGAACTTATTTGAACTCCATACTTTTTGTGTGTTCAAAATGCACCATTCAAAGGCACATCATAAAATTTCAACAATTTCTGACTTCATTTGGTATTCTTCGTGCATTTAGTTATTTTTTTTTGAGCTAGTTGACCCTGAAATTGAAAAGCACTTCGAATGAACTCTGAAAATGTTGAAAGTTGGCATGCTATCATCATTTCACCCACATAGCATGTGTTAGCAAGTTGAGAGGGCTACGAAAAAAACTGGATGCACTTCGTGTACAAAACGGACAATCTCTCTCGAAGTATCACGGTTTCGAACGAGAACTCATCTCTTACAAAGGGATTTCATTTTTTTTGAACTTATTTGAACTCCATACTTTTTGTGTGTTCAAAATGCACCATTCAAAGGCACATCACAAAATTTCAACAATTTCTGACTTCATTTGGTATTCTTCGTGCTTTTACTTATTTTTTTTGAGCTAGTTGACCCTGAAATTGAAAAGCACTACAAATGAACTCTGAAAATGTTGAAAGTTGGCATGCTATCATCATTTCACCCACATAGCATGTGTTAGAAAGTTGAGAGGTCTACGAGAAAAACTGGATGCACTTCGTGTACAAAACGGACAATCTCTCTCGAAGTATCAGCGTTTCGAACGAGAACTCATCTCTTACAAAGGGGTTTCATTTTTTTGAACTTATTTTAACTCCATACTTTTTGTGTGTTCAAAATGCACCATTCAAAGGCACATCACAAAATTTCAAGAATTTCTGACTTCATTTGGTATTCTTCGTGCATTTACTTATTTTTTTTGAGCTAGTTGACCCTGAAATTGAAAAGCACTACGAATGCACTCTGAAAATGTTGAAAGTTGGCATGCTATCATCATTTCACCCACATAGCATGTGTTAGAAAGTTGAGAGGGCTACGACAAAAACTAGATGCACTTCGTGTACAAAACGGGCAATCTCTCTCCAAGTATCAGCGTTTCGAACGAGAACTCATCTCTTACAAAGGGATTTCATTTTTTTGAACTTATTTGAACTCCATACTTTTTGTGTGTTCAAAATGCACCATTCAAAGGCACATCACAAAATTTCAACAATTTCTGACTTAATTTGGTATTCTTCGTGCATTTACTTTTTTTTTTTGAGCTAGTTGACCCTGAAATTGAAAAGCACTACAAATGAACTCTGAAAATGTTGAAAGTTGGCATGATATCATCATTTCACCCACATAGCATGTGTTAGAAAGTTGAGAGGTCTACGAGAAAAACTGGATGCACTTCGTGTACAAAACGAACAATCTCTCTCGAAGTATCAGCGTTTCGAACGAGAACTCATCTCTTACAAAGGGGTTTCATTTTTATGAACTTATTTTAACTCCATACTTTTTGTGTGTTAAAAATGCACCATTCAAAGGCACATCACAAAATTTCAACAATTTCTGACTTCATTTGGTATTCTTCGTGCATTTACTTATTTTTTTTGAGCTAGTTGACCCTAAAATTGAAAAGCACTACAAATGAACTCTGAAAATGTTGAAAGTTGGCATGATATCATCATTTCACCCACATAGCATGTGTTAGAAAGTTGAGAGGGCTACGAGAAAAACTGGATGCACTTCGTGTACAAAACGGACAATCTCTCTCGAAGTATCAGCGTTTCGAACGAGAACTCATCTCTTACAAAGGGGTTTCATTGTTTTGAACTTATTTTAGCTCCATACTTTTTGTGTGTTCAAAATGCACCATTCAAAGGCACATCACAAAATTTCAACAATTTCTGACTTCATTTGGTATTCTTCATGCATTTACTTTTTTTTTGAGCTAGTTGACCCTGAAATTGAAAAGCACTACAAATGAACTCTGAAAATGTTGAAAGTTGGCATGCTATCATCATTTCACCCACATAGCATGTGTTAGAAACTTGAGAGGTCTACGAGAAAAACTGGATGCACTTCGTGTACAAAACGGACAATCTGTCTCGAAGTATCAGCGTTTCGAACGAGAACTCATCTCTTACAAAGGGATTTCATTTTTTTGAACTTATTTTAACTCCATACTTTTTGTGTGTTCAAAATGCACCATTCAAAGGCACATCACAAAATTTCAACAATTTCTGACTTCATTTGGTATTCTTCGTGCATTTACTTATTTTTTTGAGCTAGTTGACCCTGAAATTGAAAAGCACTACAAATGAACTCTGAAAATGTTGAAAGTTGGCATGCTATCATCATTTCACCCAGATAGCATGTGTTAGAAAGTTGAGAGGTCTACGAGAAAAACTGGATGCACTTCGTGTACAAAACGGACAATCTCTCTCGAAGTATGAGGGTTTCGAACGAGAACTCATCTCTTACAAAGGGGTTTCAATTTTTTGAACTTATTTCAACTCCATAATTTTTGTGTGTTCAAAATGCACCATTCAAAGGCACATCACAAAATTTCAACAATTTCTAACTTCATTTGGTATTCTTCGTGCATTTACTTTTTTTTTTGAGCTAGTTGACCCTGAAATTGAAAAGCACTACGAATGAACTCTGAAAATGTTGAAAGTTGGCATGCTATCATCATTTCACCCAAATAGAATGTGTTAAAAAGTTGAGAGGGCTACGACAAAAACTAGATGCACTTCGTGTACAAAACGGGCAATCTCTCTCGAAGTATCAGCGTTTCGAACGAGAACTCATCTCTTACAAAGGGATTTCATTTTTTTGAACTTATTTGAACTCCATACTTTTTGTGTGTTGAAAATGCACCATTCAAAGGCACATCACAAAATTTCAACAATTTCTGACTTCATTTGGTATTCTTCGTGCATTTACTTATTTTTTTTTGAGCTAGTTGACCCTGAAATTGAAAAGCACTACGAAGGAACTCTGAAAATGTTGAAAGTTGGCATGCTATCATCATGTGTTAGAAAGTTGAGAGGGCTACGAGAAAAACTGGATGCACTTCGTGTACAAAACGGACAATCTCTCTCGAAGTATCAGGGTTTCGAACGAGAATTCATCTCTTACAAAGGGGTTTCATTTTTTTGAACTTATTTGAACTCCATACTTTTTGTGTGTTCAAAATGCACCATTCAAAGGCACATCACAAAATTTCAACAATTTCTGACTTCATTTGGTATTCTTCGTGCATTTACTTATTTTTTTGAGCTAGTTGACCCTGGAATTGAAAAGCACTACGAATGAACTCTGAAAATGTTGAAAGTTGGCATGCTATCATCATTTCACCCACATAGCATGTGTTAGAAAGTTGAGAGGTCTACGAGAAAAACTGGATGCACTTCGTGTACAAAACGGACAATCTCTCTTGAAGTATCAGGGTTTCGAACGAGAACTCATCTCTTACAAAGGGTTTTCATTTTTTTGAACTTATTTGAACTCCATACTTTTTGTGTGTTCAAAATGCACCATTCAAAGGCACATCATAAAATTTCAACAATTTCTGACTTCATTTGGTATTCTTCGTGCATTTAGTTATTTTTTTTTGAGCTAGTTGACCCTGAAATTGAAAAGCACTTCGAATGAACTCTGAAAATGTTGAAAGTTGGCATGCTATCATCATTTCACCCACATAGCATGTGTTAGCAAGTTGAGAGGGCTACGACAAAAACTGGATGCACTTCGTGTACAAAACGGACAATCTCTCTCGAAGTATCACGGTTTCGAACGAGAACTCATCTCTTACAAAGGGATTTCATTTTTTTTGAACTTATTTGAACTCCATACTTTTTGTGTGTTCAAAATGCACCATTCAAAGGCACATCACAAAATTTCAACAATTTCTGACTTCATTTGGTATTCTTCATGCATTTACTTTTTTTTTGAGCTAGTTGACCCTGAAATTGAAAAGCACTACAAAGGAACTCTGAAAATGTTGAAAGTTGGCATGCTATCATCATTTCACCCACATAGCATGTGTTAGAAAGTTGAGAGGGCTACGAGAAAAACTGGATGCACTTCGTGTACAAAATGGACAATCTCTCTCGAAGTATCAGGGTTTCGAACGAGAACTCATCTCTTACAAAGGGATTTCATTTTTTTGAACTTACTTGAACTCCATACTTTTTGTGTGTTCAAAATGCACCATTCAAAGGCACATCACAAAATTTCAACAATTTCTGACTTCATTTGGTATTCTTCGTGCATTTACTTATTTTTTTGAGCTAGTTGACCCTGAAATTGAAAAGCACTACAAATGAACTCTGAAAATGTTGAAAGTTGGCATGCTATCATCATTTCACCCACATAGCATGTGTTAAAAAGTTGAGAGGGCTACGAGAAAAACTGGATGCACTTCGTGTACAAAACGGACAATCTCCCTCGAAGTATCAGCGTTTCGAACGAGAACTCGTCTCTTACAAAGGGGTTTCGTTGTTTTGAACTTATTTGAACTCCATACTTTTTGTGTGTTCAAAATGCACCATTCAAAGGAACATCACAAAATTTCAACAATTTCTGACTTCATTTATTATTCTTCGTGCATTTACTTATTTTTTTTTTGAGCTTGTTGACCCTGAAATTGAAAAGCACTACGAATTAACTCTGAAAATGTTGAAAGTTGGCATGCTATCATCATTTCACCCACATAGCATGTGTTAGAAAGTTGAGAGGGCTACGACAAAAACTAGATGCACTTCGTGTACAAAACGGGCAATCTCTCTCGAAGTATCAGCGTTTCGAACGAGAACTCATCTCTTACAAAGGGATTTCATTTTTTTGAACTTATTTGAACTCCATACTTTTTGTGTGTTCAAAATGGACCATTCAAAGGCACATCACAAAATTTCAACAATTTCTGATTTCATTTGGTATTCTTCGTGCATTTACTTATTTTTTTTGAGCTAGTTGACCCTGAAATTGAAAAGCACTACAAATGAACTCTGAAAATGTTGAAAGTTGGCATGCTATCATAATTTCACCCACATAGCATGTGTTAGAAAGTTGAGAGGTCTACGAGAAAAACTGGATGCACTTCGTGTACAAAACGGACAATCTCTCTCGAAGTATCAGCGTTTCGAACGAGAACTCATCTCTTACATAGGGGTTTCATTTTTTGAACTTATTTTAACTCCATACTTTTTGTATGTTCAAAATGCACCATTCAAAGGCACATCACAGAATTTCAACAATTTCTGACTTCATTTGGTATTCTTCGTGCATTTACTTATTTTTTTTGAGCTAGTTGACCCTGAAATTGAAAAGCACTACAAATGAACTCTGAAAATGTTGAAAGTTGGCATGCTATCATCATTTCACCCACATAGCATGTGTTAGAAAGTTGAGAGGTCTACGAGAAAAACTGGATGCACTTCGTGTACAAAACGGACAATCTCTCTCGAAGTATCAGCGTTTCGAACGAGAACTCATCTCTTACAAAGGGGTTTCATTTTTTTGAACTTATTTTAACTCCATACTTTTTGTGTGTTCAAAATGCACCATTCAAAGGCACATCACAAAATTTCAAGAATTTCTGACTTCATTTGGTATTCTTCGTGCATTTACTTATTTTTTTTGAGCTAGTTGACCCTGAAATTGAAAAGCACTACGAATGAACTCTGAAAATGTTGAAAGTTGGCATGCTATCATCATTTCACCCACATAGCATGTGTTAGAAAGTTGAGAGGGCTACGACAAAAACTAGATGCACTTCGTGTACAAAACGGGCAATCTCTCTCCAAGTATCAGCGTTTCGAACGAGAACTCATCTCTTACAAAGGGATTTCATTTTTTTGAACTTATTTGAACTCCATACTTTTTGTGTGTTCAAAATGCACCATTCAAAGGCACATCACAAAATTTCAACAATTTCTGACTTAATTTGGTATTCTTCGTGCATTTACTTATTTTTTTTGAGCTAGTTGACCCTGAAATTGAAAAGCACTACAAATGAACTCTGAAAATGTTGAAAGTTGGCATGATATCATCATTTCACCCACATAGCATGTGTTAGAAAGTTGAGAGGTCTACGAGAAAAACTGGATGCACTTCGTGTACAAAACGAACAATCTCTCTCGAAGTATCAGCGTTTCGAACGAGAACTCATCTCTTACAAAGGGGTTTCATTTTTTTGAACTTATTTTAACTCCATACTTTTTGTGTGTTAAAAATGCACCATTCAAAGGCACATCACAAAATTTCAACAATTTCTGACTTCATTTGGTATTCTTCGTCCATTTACTTATTTTTTTTGAGCTAGTTGGCCCTAAAATTGAAAAGCACTACAAATGAACTCTGAAAATGTTGAAAGTGGGCATGCTATCATCATTTCACCCACATAGCATGTGTTAGAAAGTTGAGAGGTCTACGAGAAAAACTGGATGCACTTCGTGTACAAAACGGACAATCTCTCTTGAAGTATCAGGGTTTCGAACGAGAACTCATCTCTTACAAAGGGGTTTCATTTTTTTGAACTTATTTGAACTCCATACATTTTGTGTGTTCAAAATGCACCATTCAAAGGCACATCACAAAATTTCAACAATTTCTGACTTCATTTGGTATTCTTCGTGCATTTACTAATTTTTTTTTGAGCTAGTTGACCCTGAAGTTGAAAAGCACTACGAATGAACTCTGAAAATGTTGAAAGTTGGCATGCTATCATCATTTCACCCACATAGCATGTGTTAAAAAGTTGAGAGGGCTACGAGAAAAACTGGATGCACTTCGTGTACAAAACGGACAATCTCTCTCGAAGTATCAGCGTTTCGAACGAGAACTCATCTCTTACAAACGGGTTTCATTGTTCTGAACTTATTTTAACTCCATACTTTTTGTGTGTTCAAAATGCACCATTCAAAGGCACATCACAAAATTTCAACAATTTCTGACTTCATTTGGTATTCTTCGTGCATTTACTTTTTTTTTTGAGCTAGTTGACCCTGAAATTGAAAAGCACTACGAAGGAACTCTGAAAATGTTGAAAGTTGGCATGCTATCATCATTTCACCCACATAACATGTGTTAGAAAGTTGAGAGGTCTACGAGAAAAACTGGATGCACTTCGTGTAGAAAACGGACAATCTCTCTTGAAGTATCAGGGTTTCGAACGAGAACTCATCTCTTACAAAGGGGTTTCATTTTTTTGAACTTATTTGAACTCCATACATTTTGTGTGTTCAAAATGCACTATTCAAAGGCACATCACAAAATTTCAACAATTTCTGACTTCATTTGGTATTCTTCGTGCATTTACTTATTTTTTTTTTGACTAGTTGACCCTGAAGTTGAAAAGCACTACGAATGTACTCTGAAAATGTTGAAAGTTGGCATGCTATCATCATTTCACCCACATAGCATGTGTTAAAAAGTCGAGAGGGCTACGAGAAAAACTGGATGCACTTCGTGTACAAAACGGACAATCTCTCTCGAAGTATCAGCGTTTCGAACGAGAACTCATCTCTTACAAAGGGGTTTCGTTGTTTTGAACTTATTTTAACTCCATACTTTTTGTGTGTTCAAAATGCACCATTCAAAGGCACATCACAAAATTTCAACAATTTCTGACTTCATTTGGTATTCTTCGTGCATTTACTTATTTTTTTTTGAGCTAGTTGACCCTGAAATTGAAAAGCACTACGAATGAACTCTGAAAATGTTGAAAGTTGGCATGCTATCATCATTTCACCCACATATAATGTGTTAAAAAGTTGAGAGGGCTACGACAAAAACTAGATGCACTTCGTGTACAAAACGGGCAATCTCTCTCGAAGTATCAGCGTTTCGAACGAGAACTCATCTCTTACAAAGGGATTTCATTTTTTTGAACTTATTTGAACTCCATACTTTTTGTGTGTTGAAAATGCACTATTCAAAGGCACATCACAAAATTTCAACAATTTCTGACTTCATTTGGTATTCTTCGTGCATTTACTTATTTTTTTTGAGCTAGTTGACCCTGAAATTGAAAAGCACTACGAATGAACTCTGAAAATGTTGAAAGTTGGCATGCTATCATCATTTCACCCACATAACATGTGTTAGAAAGTTGAGACGGCTACGAGAAAAACTGGATGCACTTCGTGTACAAAACGGACAATATCTCTCGAAGTATCAGCGTTTCGAACGAGAACTCATCTCTTACAAAGGGGTTTCATTTTTTTGAACTTATTTTAACTCCATACTTTTTGTGTGTTCAAAATGCACCATTCAAAGGCACATCACAAAATTTCAACAATTTCTGACTTCATTTGGTATTCTTCATGCATTTACTTATTTTTTTTTGAGCTAGTTGACCCTGAAATTGAAAAGCACTACAAATGAACTCTGAAAATGTTGAAAGTTGGCATGCTATCATCATTTCACCCACATAGCATGTGTTAGAAAGTTGAGAGGTCTACGAGAAAAACTGGATGCACTTCGTGTACAAAACGGACAATATCTCTCGAAGTATCAGCGTTTCGAACGAGAACTCATCTCTTACAAAGGGGTTTCATTTTTTTGAACTTATTTTAACTCCATACTTTTTGTGTGTTCAAAATGCACCATTCAAAGGCACATCACAAAATTTCAACAATTTCTGACTTCATTTGGTATTCTTCATGCATTTACTTATTTTTTTTTGAGCTAGTTGACCCTGAAATTGAAAAGCACTACAAATGAACTCTGAAAATGTTGAAAGTTGGCATGCTATCATCATTTCACCCACATAGCATGTGTTAGAAAGTTGAGAGGTCTACGAGAAAAACTGGATGCACTTCGTGTACAAAACGGACAATCTCTCTCGAAGTATCAGGGTTTCGAACGAGAAGTCATCTCTTACAAAGGGCTTTCATTTTTTTGAACTTATTTGAACTCCATACTTTTTGTGTGTTCAAAATGCACCATTCGAAGGCACATCACAAAATTTCAACAATTTCTGACTTCATTTGGTATTCTTCGTGCATTTACTTATTTTTTTTGAGCTAGTTGACCCTGGAATTGAAAAGCACTACGAATGAACTCTGAAAATGTTGAAAGTTGGCATGCTATCATCATTTCACCCACATAGCATGTGTTAGAAAGTTGAGAGGTCTACGAGAAAAACTGGATGCACTTCGTGTACAAAACGGACAATCTCTCTTGAAGTATCAGGGTTTCGAACGAGAACTCATCTCTTACACAGGGTTTTCATTTTTTTGAACTTATTTGAACTCCATACTTTTTGTGTGTTCAAAATACACCATTCAAAGGCACATCATAAAATTTCAACAATTTCGGACTTCATTCGGTATTCTTCGTGCATTTACTTATTTTTTTTTGAGCTAGTTGACCCTGAAATTGAAAAGCACTACGAATGAACTCTGAAAATGTTGAAAGTTGGCATGCTATCATCATTTCACCCACATAGCATGTGTTAGCAAGTTGAGAGGGCTACGACAAAAACTGGATGCACTTCGTGTACACAACGGACAATCTCTCTCGAAGTATCACGGTTTCGAACGAGAACTCATCTCTTACAAAGGGATTTCATTTTTTTGAACTTATTTGAACTCCATACTTTTTGTGTGTTCAAAATGCACCATTCAAAGGCACATCACAAAATTTCAACAATTTCTGACTTCATTTGGTATTCTTCATGCATTTACTTATTTTTTTGAGCTAGTTGACCCTGAAATTGAAAAGCACTACAAAGGAACTCTGAAAATGTTGAAAGTTGGCATGCTATCATCATTTCACCCACATAGCATGTGTTAGAAAGTTGAGAGGGCTACGAGAAAAACTGGATGCACTTCGTGTACAAAACGGACAATCTCTCTCGAAGTATCAGGGTTTCGAACGAGAACTCATCTCTTACAAAGGGATTTCATTTTTTTAAACTTATTTGAACTCCACACTTTTTGTGTGTTCAAAATGCACCATTCAAAGGCACATCACAAAATTTCAACAATTTCTGACTTCATTTGGTATTCTTCGTGCATTTACTTATTTTTTTTGAGCTAGTTGACCCTGAAATTGAAAAGCACTACAAATGAACTCTGAAAATGTTGAAAGTTGGCATGCTATCATAATTTCACCCACATAGCATGTGTTAGAAAGTTGAGAGGTCTACGAGAAAAACTGGATGCACTTCGTGTACAAAACGGACAATCTCTCTCGAAGTATCAGCGTTTCGAACGAGAACTCATCTCTTACATAGGGGTTTCATTTTTTGAACTTATTTTAACTCCATACTTTTTGTATGTTCAAAATGCACCATTCAAAGGCACATCACAAAATTTCAACAATTTCTGACTTCATTTGGTATTCTTCGTGCATTTACTTATTTTTTTTGAGCTAGTTGACCCTGAAATTGAAAAGCACTACAAATGAACTCTGAAAATGTTGAAAGTTGGCATGCTATCATCATTTCACCCACATAGCATGTGTTAGAAAGTTGAGAGGTCTACGAGAAAAACTGGATGCACTTCGTGTACAAAACGGACAATCTCTCTCGAAGTATCAGCGTTTCGAACGAGAACTCATCTCTTACAAAGGGGTTTCATTTTTTTGAACTTATTTTAACTCCATACATTTTGTGTGTTCAAAATGCACCATTCAAAGGCACATCACAAAATTTCAAGAATTTCTGACTTCATTTGGTATTCTTCGTGCATTTACTTATTTTTTTTGAGCTAGTTGACCCTGAAATTGAAAAGCACTACGAATGAACTCTGAAAATGTTGAAAGTTGGCATGCTATCATCATTTCACCCACATAGCATGTGTTAGAAAGTTGAGAGGGCTACGACAAAAACTAGATGCACTTCGTGTACAAAACGGGCAATCTCTCTCCAAGTATCAGCGTTTCGAACGAGAACTCATCTCTTACAAAGGGATTTCATTTTTTTGAACTTATTTGAACTCCATACTTTTTGTGTGTTCAAAATGCACCATTCAAAGGCACATCACAAAATTTCAACAATTTCTGACTTAATTTGGTATTCTTCGTGCATTTACTTATTTTTTTTGAGCTAGTTGACCCTGAAATTGAAAAGCACTACAAATGAACTCTGAAAATGTTGAAAGTTGGCATGATATCATCATTTCACCCACATAGCATGTGTTAGAAAGTTGAGAGGTCTACGAGAAAAACTGGATGCACTTCGTGTACAAAACGAACAATCTCTCTCGAAGTATCAGCGTTTCGAACGAGAACTCATCTCTTACAAAGGGGTTTCATTTTTTTGAACTTATTTTAACTCCATACTTTTTGTGTGTTAAAAATGCACCATTCAAAGGCACATCACAAAATTTCAACAATTTCTGACTTCATTTGGTATTCTTCGTGCATTTACTTATTTTTTTTGAGCTAGTTGGCCCTAAAATTGAAAAGCACTACAAATGAACTCTGAAAATGTTGAAAGTGGGCATGCTATCATCATTTCACCCACATAGCATGTGTTAGAAAGTTGAGAGGTCTACGAGAAAAACTGGATGCACTTCGTGTACAAAACGGACAATCTCTCTTGAAGTATCAGGGTTTCGAACGAGAACTCATCTCTTACAAAGGGGTTTCATTTTTTTGAACTTATTTGAACTCCATACATTTTGTGTGTTCAAAATGCACCATTCAAAGGCACATCACAAAATTTCAACAATTTCTGACTTCATTTGGTATTCTTCGTGCATTTACTAAATTTTTTTTGAGCTAGTTGACCCTGAAGTTGAAAAGCACTACGAATGAACTCTGAAAATGTTGAAAGTTGGCATGCTATCATCATTTCACCCACATAGCATGTGTTAAAAAGTTGAGAGGGCTATGAGAAAAACTGGATGCACTTCGTGTACAAAACGGACAATCTCTCTCGAAGTATCAGCGTTTCGAACGAGAACTCATCTCTTACAAACGGGTTTCATTGTTCTGAACTTATTTTAACTCCATACTTTTTGTGTGTTCAAAATGCACCATTCAAAGGCACATCACAAAATTTCAACAATTTCTGACTTCATTTGGTATTCTTCGTGCATTTACTTTTTTTTTTGAGCTAGTTGACCCTGAAATTGAAAAGCACTACGAAGGAACTCTGAAAATGTTGAAAGTTGGCATGCTATCATCATTTCACCCACATAGCATGTGTTAGAAAGTTGAGAGGTCTACGAGAAAAACTGGATGCACTTCGTGTACAAAACGGACAATCTCTCTTGAAGTATCAGGGTTTCGAACGAGAACTCATCTCTTACAAAGGGGTTTCATTTTTTTGAACTTATTTGAACTCCATACATTTTGTGTGTTCAAAATGCACTATTCAAAGGCACATCACAAAATTTCAACAATTTCTGACTTCATTTGGTATTCTTCGTGCATTTACTTATTTTTTTTTTTGAGCTAGTTGACCCTGAAGTTGAAAAGCACTACGAATGTACTCTGAAAATGTTGAAAGTTGGCATGCTATCATCATTTCACCCACATAGCATGTGTTAAAAAGTTGAGAGGGCTACGAGAAAAACTGGATGCACTTCGTGTACAAAACGGACAATCTCTCTCGAAGTATCAGCGTTTCGAACGAGAACTCATCTCTTACAAAGGGGTTTCGTTGTTTTGAACTTATTTTAACTCCATACTTTTTGTGTGTTCAAAATGCACCATTCAAAGGCACATCACAAAATTTCAACAATTTCTGACTTCATTTGGTATTCTTCGTGCATTTACTTATTTTTTTTGAGCTAGTTGACCCTGAAATTGAAAAGCACTACGAATGAACTCTGAAAATGTTGAAAGTTGGCATGCTATCATCATTTCACCCACATATAATGTGTTAAAAAGTTGAGAGGGCTACGACAAAAACTAGATGCACTTCGTGTACAAAACGGGCAATCTCTCTCGAAGTATCAGCGTTTCGAACGAGAACTCATCTCTTACAAAGGGATTTCATTTTTTTGAACTTATTTGAACTCCATACTTTTTGTGTGTTGAAAATGCACTATTCAAAGGCACATCACAAAATTTCAACAATTTCTGACTTCATTTGGTATTCTTCGTGCATTTACTTATTTTTTTTGAGCTAGTTGACCCTGAAATTGAAAAGCACTACGAATGAACTCTGAAAATGTTGAAAGTTGGCATGCTATCATCATTTCACCCACATAACATGTGTTAGAAAGTTGAGACGGCTACGAGAAAAACTGGATGCACTTCGTGTACAAAACGGACAATATCTCTCGAAGTATCAGCGTTTCGAACGAGAACTCATCTCTTACAAATGGGTTTCATTTTTTTGAACTTATTTTAACTCCATACTTTTTGTGTGTTCAAAATGCACCATTCAAAGGCACATCACAAAATTTCAACAATTTCTGACTTCATTTGGTATTCTTCATGCATTTACTTATTTTTTTTTTGAGCTAGTTGACCCTTAAATTGAAAAGCACTACAAATGAACTCTGAAAATGTTGAAAGTTGGCATGCTATCATCATTTCACCCACATAGCATGTGTTAGAAAGTTGAGAGGTCTACGAGAAAAACTGGATGCACTTCGTGTACAAAACGGACAATCTCTCTCGAAGTATCAAGGTTTCGAACGAGAAGTCATCTCTTACAAAGGGCTTTCATTTTTTTGAACTTATTTGAACTCCATACTTTTTGTGTGTTCAAAATGCACCATTCGAAGGCACATCACAAAATTTCAACAATTTCTGACTTCATTTGGTATTCTTCGTGCATTTACTTATTTTTTTTTGAGCTAGTTGACCCTGGAATTGAAAAGCACTACGAATGAACTCTGAAAATGTTGAAAGTTGGCATGCTATCATCATTTCACCCACATAGCATGTGTTAGAAAGTTGAGAGGTCTACGAGAAAAACTGGATGCACTTCGTGTACAAAACGGACAATCTCTCTTGAAGTATCAGGGTTTCGAACGAGAACTCATCTCTTACAAAGGGTTTTCATTTTTTTGAACTTATTTGAACTCCATACTTTTTGTGTGTTCAAAATACACCATTCAAAGGCACATCATAAAATTTCAACAATTTCGGACTTCATTCGGTATTCTTCGGGCATTTACTTATTTTTTTTTGAGCTAGTTGACCCTGAAATTGAAAAGCACTACGAATGAACTCTGAAAATGTTGAAAGTTGGCATGCTATCATCATTTCACCCACATAGCATGTGTTAGCAAGTTGAGAGGGCTACGACAAAAACTGGATGCACTTCGTGTACACAACGGACAATCTCTCTCGAAGTATCACGGTTTCGAACGAGAACTCATCTCTTACAAAGGGATTTCATTTTTTTGAACTTATTTGAACTCCATACTTTTTGTGTGTTCAAAATGCACCATTCAAAGGCACATCACAAAATTTCAACAATTTCTGACTTCATTTGGTATTCTTCATGCATTTACTTATTTTTTTGAGCTAGTTGACCCTGAAATTGAAAAGCACTACAAAGGAACTCTGAAAATGTTGAAAGTTGGCATGCTATCATCATTTCACCCACATAGCATGTGTTAGAAAGTTGAGAGGGCTACGAGAAAAACTGGATGCACTTCGTGTACAAAACGGACAATCTCTCTCGAAGTATCAGGGTTTCGAACGAGAACTCATCTCTTACAAAGGGATTTCATTTTTTTAAACTTATTTGAACTCCACACTTTTTGTGTGTTCAAAATGCACCATTCAAAGGCACATCACAAAATTTCAACAATTTCTGACTTCATTTGGTATTCTTCGTGCATTTACTTATTTTTTTTGAGCTAGTTGACCCTGAAATTGAAAAGCACTACAAATGAACTCTGAAAATGTTGAAAGTTGGCATGCTATCATCATTTCACCCACATAGCATGTGTTAAAAAGTTGAGTGGGCTACGAGAAAAACTGGATGCACTTCGTGTACAAAACGGACAATCTCTCTCGAAGTATCAGCGTTTCGAACGAGAACTCATCTCTTACAAAGGGGTTTCGTTGTTTCGAACTTATTTTAACTCCATACTTTTTGTGTGTTCAAAATGCACCATTCAAAGGAACATCACAAAATTTCAACAATTTCTGACTTCATTTGGTATTCTTCGTGCATTTACTTATCTTTTTGAGCTAGTTGACCCTGAAATTGAAAAGCACTACGAATGAACTCTGAAAATGTTGAAAGTTGGCATGCTATCATCATTTCACCCACATAGCATGTGTTAGAAAGTTGAGAGGGCTACGACAAAAACTAGATGCACTTCGTGTACAAAACGGGCAATCTCTCTCGAAGTATCAGCGTTTCGAACGAGAACTCATCTCTTACAAAGGGATTTCATTTTTTTGAACTTATTTGAACTCCATACTTTTTGTGTGTTCAAAATGCACCATTCAAAGGCACATCACAAAATTTCAACAATTTCTGACTTAATTTGGTATTCTTCGTGCATTTACTTATTTTTTTTTTGAGCTAGTTGACCCTAAAGTTGAAAAGCACTACGAATGTACTCTGAAAATGTTGAAAGTTGGCAAGCTATCATCATTTCACCCACATAGCATGTGTTAAAAAGTTGAGAGGGCTACGAGAAAAACTGGATGCACTTCGTGTACAAAACGGACAATCTCTCTCGAAGTATCAGCGTTCGAACGAGAACTCATCTCTTACAAAGGGGTTTCGTTGTTTTGAACTTATTTTAACTCCATACTTTTTGTGTGTTCAAAATGCACCATTCAAAGGCACATCACAAAATTTCAACAATTTCTGACTTCATTTGGTATTCTTCGTGCATTTACTTATTTTTTTTTGAGCTAGTTGACCCTGAAATTGAAAAGCACTACGAATGAACTCTGAAAATGTTGAAAGTTGGCATGCTATCATCATTTCACCCACATATAATGTGTTAAAAAGTTGAGAGGGCTACGACAAAAACTAGATGCACTTCGTGTACAAAACGGGCAATCTCTCTCGAAGTATCAGCGTTTCGAACGAGAACTCATCTCTTACAAAGGGATTTCATTTTTTTGAACTTATTTGAACTCCATACTTTTTGTGTGTTGAAAATGCACCATTCAAAGGCACATCACAAAATTTCAACAATTTCTGACTTCATTTGGTATTCTTCGTGCATTTACTTATTTTTTTTGAGCTAGTTGACCCTGAAATTGAAAAGCACTACGAATGAACTCTGAAAATGTTGAAAGTTGGCATGCTATCATCATTTCACCCACATAGCATGTGTTAGAAAGTTGAGAGGGCTACGAGAAAAACTGGATGCACTTCGTGTACAAAACGGACAATATCTCTCGAAGTATCAGCGTTTCGAACGAGAACTCATCTCTTACAAATGGGTTTCATTTTTTTGAACTTATTTTAACTCCATACTTTTTGTGTGTTCAAAATGCACCATTCAAAGGCACATCACAAAATTTCAACAATTTCTGACTTCATTTGGTATTCTTCATGCATTTACTTATTTTTTTTTGAGCTAGTTGACCCTGAAATTGAAAAGCACTACAAATGAACTCTGAAAATGTTGAAAGTTGGCATGCTATCATCATTTCACCCACATAGCATGTGTTAGAAAGTTGAGAGGTCTACGAGAAAAACTGGATGCACTTCGTGTACAAAACGGACAATCTCTCTCGAAGTATCAGGGTTTCGAACGAGAAGTCATCTCTTACAAAGGGCTTTCATTTTTTTGAACTTATTTGAACTCCATACTTTTTGTGTGTTCAAAATGCACCATTCGAAGGCACATCACAAAATTTCAACAATTTCTGACTTCATTTGGTATTCTTCGTGCATTTACTTATTTTTTTTTGAGCTAGTTGACCCTGGAATTGAAAAGCACTACGAATGAACTCTGAAAATGTTGAAAGTTGGCATGCTATCATCATTTCACCCACATAGCATGTGTTAGAAAGTTGAGAGGTCTACGAGAAAAACTGGATGCACTTCGTGTACAAAACGGACAATCTCTCTTGAAGTATCAGGGTTTCGAACGAGAACTCATCTCTTACAAAGGGTTTTCATTTTTTTGAACTTATTTGAACTCCATACTTTTTGTGTGTTCAAAATACACCATTCAAAGGCACATCATAAAATTTCAACAATTTCGGACTTCATTCGGTATTCTTCGTGCATTTACTTATTTTTTTTTGAGCTAGTTGACCCTGAAATTGAAAAGCACTACGAATGAACTCTGAAAATGTTGAAAGTTGGCATGCTATCATCATTTCACCCACATAGCATGTGTTAGCAAGTTGAGAGGGCTACGACAAAAACTGGATGCACTTCGTGTACACAACGGACAATCTCTCTCGAAGTATCACGGTTTCGAACGAGAACTCATCTCTTACAAAGGGATTTCATTTTTTTGAACTTATTTGAACTCCATACTTTTTGTGTGTTCAAAATGCACCATTCAAAGGCACATCACAAAATTTCAACAATTTCTGACTTCATTTGGTATTCTTCATGCATTTACTTATTTTTTTGAGCTAGTTGACCCTGAAATTGAAAAGCACTACAAAGGAACTCTGAAAATGTTGAAAGTTGGCATGCTATCATCATTTCACCCACATAGCATGTGTTAGAAAGTTGAGAGGGCTACGAGAAAAACTGGATGCACTTCGTGTACAAAACGGACAATCTCTCTCGAAGTATCAGGGTTTCGAACGAGAACACATCTCTTACAAAGGGATTTCATTTTTTTAAACTTATTTGAACTCCACACTTTTTGTGTGTTCAAAATGCACCATTCAAAGGCACATCACAAAATTTCAACAATTTCTGACTTCATTTGGTATTCTTCGTGCATTTACTTATTTTTTTTGAGGTAGTTGACCCTGAAATTGAAAAGCACTACAAATGAACTCTGAAAATGTTGAAAGTTGGCATGCTATCATCATTTCACCCACATAGCATGTGTTAAAAAGTTGAGTGGGCTACGAGAAAAACTGGATGCACTTCGTGTACAAAACGGACAATCTCTCTCGAAGTATCAGCGTTTCGAACGAGAACTCATCTCTTACAAAGGGGTTTCGTTGTTTCGAACTTATTTTAACTCCATACTTTTTGTGTGTTCAAAATGCACCATTCAAAGGAACATCACAAAATTTCAACAATTTCTGACTTCATTTGGTATTCTTCGTGCATTTACTTATCTTTTTGAGCTAGTTGACCCTGAAATTGAAAAGCACTACGAATGAACTCTGAAAATGTTGAAAGTTGGCATGCTATCATCATTTCACCCACATAGCATGTGTTAGAAAGTTGAGAGGGCTACGACAAAAACTAGATGCACTTCGTGTACAAAACGGGCAATCTCTCTCGAAGTATCAGCGTTTCGAACGAGAACTCATCTCTTACAAAGGGATTTCATTTTTTTGAACTTATTTGAACTCCATACTTTTTGTGTGTTCAAAATGCACCATTCAAAGGCACATCACAAAATTTCAACAATTTCTGACTTAATTTGGTATTCTTCGTGCATTTACTTATTTTTTTTTTTGAGCTAGTTGACCCTAAAGTTGAAAAGCACTACGAATGTACTCTGAAAATGTTGAAAGTTGGCAAGCTATCATCATTTCACCCACATAGCATGTGTTAAAAAGTTGAGAGGGCTACGAGAAAAACTGGATGCACTTCGTGTACAAAACGGACAATCTCTCTCGAAGTATCAGCGTTCGAACGAGAACTCATCTCTTACAAAGGGGTTTCGTTGTTTTGAACTTATTTTAACTCCATACTTTTTGTGTGTTCAAAATGCACCATTCAAAGGCACATCACAAAATTTCAACAATTTCTGACTTCATTTGGTATTCTTCGTGCATTTACTTATTTTTTTTTGAGCTAGTTGACCCTGAAATTGAAAAGCACTACGAATGAACTCTGAAAATGTTGAAAGTTGGCATGCTATCATCATTTCACCCACATATAATGTGTTAAAAAGTTGAGAGGGCTACGACAAAAACTAGATGCACTTCGTGTACAAAACGGGCAATCTCTCTCGAAGTATCAGCGTTTCGAACGAGAACTCATCTCTTACAAAGGGATTTCATTTTTTTGAACTTATTTGAACTCCATACTTTTTGTGTGTTGAAAATGCACCATTCAAAGGCACATCACAAAATTTCAACAATTTCTGACTTCATTTGGTATTCTTCGTGCATTTACTTATTTTTTTTGAGCTAGTTGACCCTGAAATTGAAAAGCACTACGAATGAACTCTGAAAATGTTGAAAGTTGGCATGCTATCATCATTTCACCCACATAGCATGTGTTAGAAAGTTGAGAGGGCTACGAGAAAAACTGGATGCACTTCGTGTACAAAACGGACAATATCTCTCGAAGTATCAGCGTTTCGAACGAGAACTCATCTCTTACAAAGGGGTTTCATTTTTTTGAACTTATTTTAACTCCATACTTTTTGTGTGTTCAAAATGCACCATTCAAAGGCACATCACAAAATTTCAACAATTTCTGACTTCATTTGGTATTCTTCATGCATTTACTTATCTTTTTGAGCTAGTTGACCCTGAAATTGAAAAGCACTACGAATGAACTCTGAAAATGTTGAAAGTTGGCATGCTATCATCATTTCACCCACATAGCATGTGTTAGAAAGTTGAGAGGGCTACGACAAAAACTAGATGCACTTCGTGTACAAAACGGGCAATCTCTCTCGAAGTATCAGCGTTTCGAACGAGAACTCATCTCTTACAAAGGGATTTCATTTTTTTGAACTTATTTGAACTCCATACTTTTTGTGTGTTCAAAATGCACCATTCAAAGGCACATCACAAAATTTCAACAATTTCTGACTTAATTTGGTATTCTTCGTGCATTTACTTATTTTTTTTTTGAGCTAGTTGACCCTAAAGTTGAAAAGCACTACGAATGTACTCTGAAAATGTTGAAAGTTGGCAAGCTATCATCATTTCACCCACATAGCATGTGTTAAAAAGTTGAGAGGGCTACGAGAAAAACTGGATGCACTTCGTGTACAAAACGGACAATCTCTCTCGAAGTATCAGCGTTCGAACGAGAACTCATCTCTTACAAAGGGGTTTCGTTGTTTTGAACTTATTTTAACTCCATACTTTTTGTGTGTTCAAAATGCACCATTCAAAGGCACATCACAAAATTTCAACAATTTCTGACTTCATTTGGTATTCTTCGTGCATTTACTTATTTTTTTTTGAGCTAGTTGACCCTGAAATTGAAAAGCACTACGAATGAACTCTGAAAATGTTGAAAGTTGGCATGCTATCATCATTTCACCCACATATAATGTGTTAAAAAGTTGAGAGGGCTACGACAAAAACTAGATGCACTTCGTGTACAAAACGGGCAATCTCTCTCGAAGTATCAGCGTTTCGAACGAGAACTCATCTCTTACAAAGGGATTTCATTTTTTTGAACTTATTTGAACTCCATACTTTTTGTGTGTTGAAAATGCACCATTCAAAGGCACATCACAAAATTTCAACAATTTCTGACTTCATTTGGTATTCTTCGTGCATTTACTTATTTTTTTTGAGCTAGTTGACCCTGAAATTGAAAAGCACTACGAATGAACTCTGAAAATGTTGAAAGTTGGCATGCTATCATCATTTCACCCACATAGCATGTGTTAGAAAGTTGAGAGGGCTACGAGAAAAACTGGATGCACTTCGTGTACAAAACGGACAATATCTCTCGAAGTATCAGCGTTTCGAACGAGAACTCATCTCTTACAAAGGGGTTTCATTTTTTTGAACTTATTTTAACTCCATACTTTTTGTGTGTTCAAAATGCACCATTCAAAGGCACATCACAAAATTTCAACAATTTCTGACTTCATTTGGTATTCTTCATGCATTTACTTATTTTTTTTTTGAGCTAGTTGACCCTTAAATTGAAAAGCACTACAAATGAACTCTGAAAATGTTGAAAGTTGGCATGCTATCATCATTTCACCCACATAGCATGTGTTAGAAAGTTGAGAGGTCTACGAGAAAAACTGGATGCACTTCGTGTACAAAACGGACAATATCTCTCGAAGTATCAGCGTTTCGAACGAGAACTCATCTCTTACAAAGGGGTTTCATTTTTTTGAACTTATTTTAACTCCATACTTTTTGTGTGTTCAAAATGCACCATTCAAAGGCACATCACAAAATTTCAACAATTTCTGACTTCATTTGGTATTCTTCATGCATTTACTTATTTTTTTTTGAGCTAGTTGACCCTGAAATTGAAAAGCACTACAAATGAACTCTGAAAATGTTGAAAGTTGGCATGCTATCATCATTTCACCCACATAGCATGTGTTAGAAAGTTGAGAGGTCTACGAGAAAAACTGGATGCACTTCGTGTACAAAACGGACAATCTCTCTCGAAGTATCAGGGTTTCGAACGAGAAGTCATCTCTTACAAAGGGCTTTCATTTTTTTGAACTTATTTGAACTCCATACTTTTTGTGTGTTCAAAATGCACCATTCGAAGGCACATCACAAAATTTCAACAATTTCTGACTTCATTTGGTATTCTTCGTGCATTTACTTTTTTTTTTTGAGCTAGTTGACCCTGGAATTGAAAAGCACTACGAATGAACTCTGAAAATGTTGAAAGTTGGCATGCTATCATCATTTCACCCACATAGCATGTGTTAGAAAGTTGAGAGGTCTACGAGAAAAACTGGATGCACTTCGTGTACAAAACGGACAATCTCTCTTGAAGTATCAGGGTTTCGAACGAGAACTCATCTCTTACAAAGGGTTTTCATTTTTTTTGAACTTATTTGAACTCCATACTTTTTGTGTGTTCAAAATACACCATTCAAAGGCACATCATAAAATTTCAACAATTTCGGACTTCATTCGGTATTCTTCGTGCATTTACTTATTTTTTTTTGAGCTAGTTGACCCTGAAATTGAAAAGCACTACGAATGAACTCTGAAAATGTTGAAAGTTGGCATGCTATCATCATTTCACCCACATAGCATGTGTTAGCAAGTTGAGAGGGCTACGACAAAAACTGGATGCACTTCGTGTACACAACGGACAATCTCTCTCGAAGTATCACGGTTTCGAACGAGAACTCATCTCTTACAAAGGGATTTCATTTTTTTGAACTTATTTGAACTCCATACTTTTTGTGTGTTCAAAATGCACCATTCAAAGGCACATCACAAAATTTCAACAATTTCTGACTTCATTTGGTATTCTTCATGCATTTACTTATTTTTTTGAGCTAGTTGACCCTGAAATTGAAAAGCACTACAAAGGAACTCTGAAAATGTTGAAAGTTGGCATGCTATCATCATTTCACCCACATAGCATGTGTTAGAAAGTTGAGAGGGCTACGAGAAAAACTGGATGCACTTTGTGTACAAAACGGACAATCTCTCTCGAAGTATCAGGGTTTCGAACGAGAACTCATCTCTTACAAAGGGATTTCATTTTTTTAAACTTATTTGAACTCCACACTTTTTGTGTGTTCAAAATGCACCATTCAAAGGCACATCACAAAATTTCAACAATTTCTGACTTCATTTGGTATTCTTCGTGCATTTACTTATTTTTTTTGAGCTAGTTGACCCTGAAATTGAAAAGCACTACAAATGAACTCTGAAAATGTTGAAAGTTGGCATGCTATCATCATTTCACCCACATAGCATGTGTTAAAAAGTTGAGTGGGCTACGAGAAAAACTGGATGCACTTCGTGTACAAAACGGACAATCTCTCTCGAAGTATCAGCGTTTCGAACGAGAACTCATCTCTTACAAAGGGGTTTCGTTGTTTCGAACTTATTTTAACTCCATACTTTTTGTGTGTTCAAAATGCACCATTCAAAGGAACATCACAAAATTTCAACAATTTCTGACTTCATTTGGTATTCTTCGTGCATTTACTTATCTTTTTGAGCTAGTTGACCCTGAAATTGAAAAGCACTACGAATGAACTCTGAAAATGTTGAAAGTTGGCATGCTATCATCATTTCACCCACATAGCATGTGTTAGAAAGTTGAGAGGGCTACGACAAAAACTAGATGCACTTCGTGTACAAAACGGGCAATCTCTCTCGAAGTATCAGCGTTTCGAACGAGAACTCATCTCTTACAAAGGGATTTCATTTTTTTCAACTTATTTGAACTCCATACTTTTTGTGTGTTCAAAATGCACCATTCAAAGGCACATCACAAAATTTCAACAATTTCTGACTTAATTTGGTATTCTTCGTGCATTTACTTATTTTTTTTTTTGAGCTAGTTGACCCTAAAGTTGAAAAGCACTACGAATGTACTCTGAAAATGTTGAAAGTTGGCAAGCTATCATCATTTCACCCACATAGCATGTGTTAAAAAGTTGAGAGGGCTACGAGAAAAACTGGATGCACTTCGTGTACAAAACGGACAATCTCTCTCGAAGTATCAGCGTTCGAACGAGAACTCATCTCTTACAAAGGGGTTTCGTTGTTTTGAACTTATTTTAACTCCATACTTTTTGTGTGTTCAAAATGCACCATTCAAAGGCACATCACAAAATTTCAACAATTTCTGACTTCATTTGGTATTCTTCGTGCATTTACTTATTTTTTTTTGAGCTAGTTGACCCTGAAATTGAAAAGCACTACGAATGAACTCTGAAAATGTTGAAAGTTGGCATGCTATCATCATTTCACCCACATATAATGTGTTAAAAAGTTGAGAGGGCTACGACAAAAACTAGATGCACTTCGTGTACAAAACGGGCAATCTCTCTCGAAGTATCAGCGTTTCGAACGAGAACTCATCTCTTACAAAGGGATTTCATTTTTTTGAACTTATTTGAACTCCATACTTTTTGTGTGTTGAAAATGCACCATTCAAAGGCACATCACAAAATTTCAACAATTTCTGACTTCATTTGGTATTCTTCGTGCATTTACTTATTTTTTTTGAGCTAGTTGACCCTGAAATTGAAAAGCACTACGAATGAACTCTGAAAATGTTGAAAGTTGGCATGCTATCATCATTTCACCCACATAGCATGTGTTAGAAAGTTGAGAGGGCTACGAGAAAAACTGGATGCACTTCGTGTACAAAACGGACAATATCTCTCGAAGTATCAGCGTTTCGAACGAGAACTCATCTCTTACAAAGGGGTTTCATTTTTTTGAACTTATTTTAACTCCATACTTTTTGTGTGTTCAAAATGCACCATTCAAAGGCACATCACAAAATTTCAACAATTTCTGACTTCATTTGGTATTCTTCATGCATTTACTTATTTTTTTTTTTGAGCTAGTTGACCCTTAAATTGAAAAGCACTACAAATGAACTCTGAAAATGTTGAAAGTTGGCATGCTATCATCATTTCACCCACATAGCATGTGTTAGAAAGTTGAGAGGTCTATGAGAAAAACTGGATGCACTTCGTGTACAAAACGGACAATCTCTCTCGAAGTATCAGGGTTTCGAACGAGAATTCATCTCTTACAAAGGGCTTTCATTTTTTTGAACTTATTTGAACTCCATACTTTTTGTGTGTTCAAAATGCACCATTCAAAGGCACATCACAAAATTTCAACAATTTCTGACTTCATTTGGTATTCTTCGTGCATTTACTTATTTTTTTTTGAGCTAGTTGACCCTGGAATTGAAAAGCACTACGAATGAACTCTGAAAATGTTGAAAGTTGGCATGCTATCATCATTTCACCCACATAGCATGTGTTAGAAAGTTGAGAGGTCTACGAGAAAAACTGGATGCACTTCGTGTACAAAACGGACAATCTCTCTTGAAGTATCAGGGTTTCGAACGAGAACTCATCTCTTACAAAGGGTTTTCATTTTTTTGAACTTATTTGAACTCCATACTTTTTGTGTGTTCAAAATGCACCATTCAAAGGCACATCATAAAATTTCAACAATTTCGGACTTCATTTGGTATTCTTCGTGCATTTACTTATTTTTTTTTGAGCTAGTTGACCCTGAAATTGAAAAGCACTACGAATGAACTCTGAAAATGTTGAAAGTTGGCATGCTATCATCATTTCACCCACATAGCATGTGTTAGCAAGTTGAGAGGGCTACGACAAAAACTGGATGCACTTCGTGTACAAAACGGACAATCTCTCTCGAAGTATCACGGTTTCGAACGAGAACTCATCTCTTACAAAGGGATTTCATTTTTTTGAACTTATTTGAACTCCATACTTTTTGTGTGTTCAAAATGCACCATTCAAAGGCACATCACAAAATTTCAACATTACTGACTTCATTTGGTATTCTTCATGCATTTACTTATTTTTTTGAGCTAGTTGACCCTGAAATTGAAAAGCACTACAAAGGAACTCTGAAAATGTTGAAAGTTGGCATGCTATCATCATTTCACCCACATAGCATGTGTTAGAAAGTTGAGAGGGCTACGAGAAAAACTGGATGCACTTCGTGTACAAAATGGACAATCTCTCTCGAAGTATCAGGGTTTCGAACGAGAACTCATCTCTTACAAAGGGATTTCATTTTTTTGAACTTATTTGAACTCCACACTTTTTGTGTGTTCAAAATGCACCATTCAAAGGCACATCACAAAATTTCAACAATTTCTGACTTCATTTGGTATTCTTCGTGCATTTACTTATTTTTTTTGAGCTAGTTGACCCTGAAATTGAAAAGCACTACAAATGAACTCTGAAAATGTTGAAAGTTGGCATGCTATCATCATTTCACCCACATAGCATGTGTTAAAAAGTTGAGTGGGCTACGAGAAAAACTGGATGCACTTCGTGTACAAAACGGACAATCTCTCTCGAAGTATCAGCGTTTCGAACGAGAACTCATCTCTTACAAAGGGGTTTCGTTGTTTTGAACTTATTTTAACTCCATACTTTTTGTGTGTTCAAAATGCACCATTCAAAGGAACATCACAAAATTTCAACAATTTCTGACTTCATTTGGTATTCTTCGTGCATTTACTTTTTTTTTTGAGCTAGTTGACCCTGAAATTGAAAAGCACTACGAATGAACTCTGAAAATGTTGAAAGTTGGCATGCTATCATCATTTCACCCACATAGCATGTGTTAGCAAGTTGAGAGGGCTACGACAAAAACTGGATGCACTTCGTGTACAAAACGGACAATCTCTCTCGAAGTATCACGGTTTCGAACGAGAACTCATCTCTTACAAAGGGATTTCATTTTTTTGAACTTATTTGAACTCCATACTTTTTGTGTGTTCAAAATGCACCATTCAAAGGCACATCACAAAATTTCAACATTACTGACTTCATTTGGTATTCTTCATGCATTTACTTATTTTTTTGAGCTAGTTGACCCTGAAATTGAAAAGCACTACAAAGGAACTCTGAAAATGTTGAAAGTTGGCATGCTATCATCATTTCACCCACATAGCATGTGTTAGAAAGTTGAGAGGGCTACGAGAAAAACTGGATGCACTTCGTGTACAAAATGGACAATCTCTCTCGAAGTATCAGGGTTTCGAACGAGAACTCATCTCTTACAAAGGGATTTCATTTTTTTGAACTTATTTGAACTCCACACTTTTTGTGTGTTCAAAATGCACCATTCAAAGGCACATCACAAAATTTCAACAATTTCTGACTTCATTTGGTATTCTTCGTGCATTTACTTATTTTTTTTGAGCTAGTTGACCCTGAAATTGAAAAGCACTACAAATGAACTCTGAAAATGTTGAAAGTTGGCATGCTATCATCATTTCACCCACATAGCATGTGTTAGAAAGTTGAGAGGGCTACGACAAAAACTAGATGCACTTCGTGTACAAAACGGGCAATCTCTCTTGAAGTATCAGCGTTTCGAACGAGAACTCATCTCTTACAAAGGGATTTCATTTTTTTGAACTTATTTGAACTCCATACTTTTTGTGTGTTCAAAATGCACCATTCAAAGGCACATCACAAAATTTCAACAATTTCTGACTTAATTTGGTATTCTTCGTGCATTTACTTATTTTTTTTGAGCTAGTTGACCCTGAAATTGAAAAGCACTACAAATGAACTCTGAAAATGTTGAAAGTTGGCATGCTATCATCATTTCACCCACATAGCATGTGTTAGAAAGTTGAGAGGTCTACGAGAAAAACTGGATGCACTTCGTGTACAAAACGGACAATCTCTCTCGAAGTATCAGCGTTTCGAACGAGAACTCATCTCTTACAAAGGGGTTTCATTTTTTTGAACTTATTTTAACTCCATACTTTTTGTGTGTTCAAAATGCACAATTCAAAGGCACATCACAAAATTTCAACAATTTCTGACTTCATTTGGTATTCTTCGTGCATTTACTTATTTTTTTGAGCTAGTTGACCCTGAAATTGAAAAGCACTACAAATGAACTCTGAAAATGTTGAAAGTTGGCATGCTATCATCATTTCACCCACATAGCATGTGTTAGAAAGTTGAGAGGTCTACGAGAAAAACTGGATGCACTTCGTGTACAAAACGGACAATCTCTGTCGAAGTATCAGCGTTTCGAACGAGAACTCATCTCTTACAAAGGGGTTTCATTTTTTTGAACTTATTTTAACTCCATACTTTTTGTGTGTTCAAAATGCACCATTCAAAGGCACATCACAAAATTTCAACAATTTCTGACTTCATTTGGTATTCTTCATGCATTTACTTATTTTTTTTGAGCTAGTTGACCCTGAAATTGAAAAGCACTACGAATGAACTCTGAAAATGTTGAAAGTTGGCATGCTATCATCATTTCACCCACATAGCATGTGTTAGAAAGTTGAGAGGTCTACGAGAAAAACTGGATGCACTTCGTGTACAAAACGGACAATCTCTCTCGAAGTATCAGGGTTTCGAACGAGAATTCATCTCTCACAAAGGGGTTTCATTTTTTTGAACTTATTTGAACTCCATACTTTTTGTGTGTTCAAAATGCACCATTCAAAGGCACATCACAAAATTTCAACAATTTCTGACTTCATTTGGTATTCTTCGTGCATTTACTTATTTTTTTTTGAGCTAGTTGACCCTGGAATTAAAAAGCACTACGAATGAACTCTGAAAATGTTGAAAGTTGGCATGCTATCATCATTTCACCCACATAGCATGTGTTCGAAAGTTGAGAGGTCTACGAGAAAAACTGGATGCACTTCGTGTACAAAACGGACAATCTCTCTTGAAGTATCAGGGTTTCGAACGAGAACTCATCTCTTACAAAGGGTTTTCATTTTTTTGAACTTATTTGAACTCCATACTTTTTGTGTGTTCAAAATGCACCATTCAAAGGCACATCACAAAATTTCAACAATTTCTGACTTCATTTGGTATTCTTCATGCATTTACTTATTTTTTTTGAGCTAGTTGACCCTGAAATTGAAAAGCACTACGAATGAACTCTGAAAATGTTGAAAGTTGGCAAGCTATCATCATTTCACCCACATAGCATGTGTTAGAAAGTTGAGAGGTCTACGAGAAAAACTGGATGCACTTCGTGTACAAAACGGACAATCTCTCTCGAAGTATCAGGGTTTCGAACGAGAATTCATCTCTCACAAAGGGGTTTCATTTTTTTGAACTTATTTGAACTCCATACTTTTTGTGTGTTCAAAATGCACCATTCAAAGGCACATCACAAAATTTCAACAATTTCTGACTTCATTTGGTATTCTTCGTGCATTTACTTATTTTTTTTTGAGCTAGTTGACCCTGGAATTAAAAAGCACTACGAATGAACTCTGAAAATGTTGAAAGTTGGCATGCTATCATCATTTCACCCACATAGCATTTGTTAGAAAGTTGAGAGGTCTACGAGAAAAACTGGATGCACTTCGTGTACCAAACGGACAATCTCTCTTGAAGTATCAGGGTTTCGAACGAGAACTCATCACTTACAAAGGGTTTTCATTTTTTTGAACTTATTTGAACTCCATACTTTTTGTGTGTTCAAAATGCACCATTCAAAGGCACATCATAAAATTTCAACAATTTCTGACTTCATTTGGTATTCTTCGTGCATTTACTTATTTTTTTTGAGCTAGTTGACCCTGAAATTGAAAAGCACTACGAATGAACTCTGAAAATGTTGAAAGTTGGCATGCTATCATCATTTCACCCACATAGCATGTGTTAGCAAGTTGAGAGGTCTACGAGAAAAACTGGATGCACTTCGTGTACAAAACGGACAATCGCTCTTGAAGTATCAGGGTTTCGAACGAGAACTCATCTCTTACAAAGGGGTTTCATTTTTTTGAACTTATTTGAACTCCATACTTTTTGTGTGTTCAAAAAGCACCATTCAAAGGCACATCACAAAATTTCAACAATTTCTGACTTCATTTGGTATTCTTCGTGCATTTACTTATTTTTTTTTGACCTAGTTGACCCTGAAGTTGAAAAGCACTACGAATGTACTCTGAAAATGTTGAAAGTTCGCATGCTATCATCATTTCACCCACATAGCATGTGTTAAAAAGTTGAGAGGGCTACGAGAAAAACTGGATGCACTTCGTGTACAAAACGGACAATATCTCTCGAAGTATCAGCGTTTCGAACGAGAACTCATTCTTACAAAGGGGTTTCATTTTTTTGAACTTATTTTAACTCCATACTTTTTGTGTGTTCAAAATGCACCATTCAAAGGCACATCACAAAATTTCAACAATTTCTGACTTCATTTGGTATTCTTCGTGCATTTACTTATTTTTTTTGAGCTAGTTGACCCTGAAATTGAAAAGCACTACGAATGAACTCTGAAAATGTTGAAAGTTGGCATGCTATCATCATTTCACCCACATAGCATGTGTTAGCAAGTTGAGAGGTCTACGAGAAAAACTGGATGCACTTCGTGTACAAAACGGACAATCGCTCTTGAAGTATCAGCGTTTCGAACGAGAACTCATCTCTTACAAAGGGGTTTCATTTTTTTGAACTTATTTAAACTCCATACTTTTTGTGTGTTCAAAATGCACCATTCAAAGGCACATCACAAAATTTCAACAATTTCTGACTTCATTTGGTATTCTTCGTGCATTTACTTATTTTTTTTTGACCTAGTTGACCCTGAAGTTGAAAAGCACTACGAATGTACTCTGAAAATGTTGAAAGTTGGCATGCTATCATCATTTCACCCACATAGCATGTGTTAAAAAGTTGAGAGGGCTACGAGAAAAACTGGATGCACTTCGTGTACAAAACGGACAATATCTCTCGAAGTATCAGCGTTTCGAACGATAACTCATCTCTTACAAAGGGGTTTCATTTTTTTGAACTTATTTTAACTCCATACTTTTTGTGTGTTCAAAATGCACCATTCAAAGGCACATCACAAAATTTCAACAATTTCTGACTTCATTTGGTATTCTTCATGCATTTACTTATTTTTTTTGAGCTAGTTGACCCTGAAATTGAAAAGCACTACAAATGAACTCTGAAAATGTTGAAAGTTGGCATGCTATCATCATTTCACCCACATAGCATGTGTTAGCAAGTTGAGAGGTCTACGAGAAAAACTGGATGCACTTCGTGTACAAAACGGACAATCGCTCTTGAAGTATCAGCGTTTCGAACGAGAACTCATCTCTTACAAAGGGGTTTCATTTTTTTGAACTTATTTGAACTCCATACTTTTTGTGTGTTCAAAATGCACCATTCAAAGGCACATCACAAAATTTCAACAATTTCTGACTTCATTTGGTATTCTTCATGCATTTACTTATTTTTTTTGACCTAGTTGACCCTGAAGTTGAAAAGCACTACGAATGTACTCTGAAAATGTTGAAAGTTGGCATGCTATCATCATTTCACCCACATAGCATGTGTTAGAAAGTTGAGAGGGCTACGAGAAAAACTGGATGCACTTCGTGTACAAAACGGACAATCTCTCTCGAAGTATCAGCGTTTCGAACGATAACTCATCTCTTACAAACGGGTTTCATTTTTTTGAACTTATTTGAACTCCATACTTTTTGTGTGTTCAAAATGCACCATTCAAAGGCACATCACAAAATTTCAACAATTTCTGACTTCATTTGGTATTCTTCGTGCATTTACTTATTTTTTTTGAGCTAGTTGACCCTGGAATTAAAAAGCACTACGAATGAACTCTGAAAATGTTGAAAGTTGTCATGCTATCATCATTTCACCCACATAGCATGTGTTAGAAAGTTGAGAGGGCTACGAGAAAAACTGGATGCACTTCGTGTACAAAACGGACAATCTCTCTCGAAGTATCAGCGTTTCGAACGAGAACTCATCTCTTACAAAGGGATTTCATTTTTTTAACTTATTTGAACTCCATACTTTTTGTGTGTTCAAAATGCACCATTCAAAGGCACATCACAAAATTTCAACAATTTCTGACTTCATTTGGTATTCTTCATGCATTTACTTATTTTTTTTGAGCTAGTTGACCCTGAAATTGAAAAGCACTACGAATGAACTCTGAAAATGTTGAAAGTTGGCATGCTATCATCATTTCACCCACATAGCATGTGTTAGAAAGTTGACAGGTCTACGAGAAAAACTGGATGCACTTCATGTACAAAACGGACAATCTCTCTCGAAGTATCAGGGTTTCGAACGAGAATTCATCTCTCACAAAGGGGTTTCATTTTTTTGAACTTATTTGAACTCCATACTTTTTGTGTGTTCAAAATGCACCATTCAAAGGCACATCACAAAATGTCAACAATTTCTGACTTCATTTGGTATTCTTCGTGCATTTACTTTTTTTTTGAGCTAGTTGACCCTGGAATTAAAAAGCACTACGAATGAACTCTGAAAATGTTGAAAGTTGGCATGCTATCATCATTTCACCCACATAGCATGTGTTAGAAAGTTGAGAGGTCTACGAGAAAAACTGGATGCACTTCGTGTACAAAACGGACAATCTCTCTTGAAGTATCAGGGTTTCGAACGAGAACTCATCTCTTACAAAGGGTTTTCATTTTTTTGAACTTATTTGAACTCCATACTTTTTGTGTGTTCAAAATGCACCATTCAAAGGCACATCACAAAATTTCAACAATTTCTGACTTCATTTGGTATTCTTCATGCATTTACTTATTTTTTTTGAGCTAGTTGACCCTGAAATTGAAAAGCACTACGAATGAACTCTGAAAATGTTGAAAGTTGGCAAGCTATCATCATTTCACCCACATAGCATGTGTTAGAAAGTTGACAGGTCTACGAGAAAAACTGGATGCACTTCGTGTACAAAACGGACAATCTCTCTCGAAGTATCAGGGTTTCGAACGAGAATTCATCTCTCACAAAGGGGTTTCATTTTTTTGAACTTATTTGAACTCCATACTTTTTGTGTGTTCAAAATGCACCATTCAAAGGCACATCACAAAATGTCAACAATTTCTGACTTCATTTGGTATTCTTCGTGCATTTACTTATTTTTTTTTGAGCTAGTTTACCCTGGAATTAAAAAGCACTACGAATGAACTCTGAAAATGTTGAAAGTTGGCATGCTATCATCATTTCACCCACATAGCATGTGTTAGAAAGTTGAGAGGTCTACGAGAAAAACTGGATGCACTTCGTGTACCAAACGGACAATCTCTCTTGAAGTATCAGGGTTTCGAACGAGAACTCATCTCTTACAAAGGGTTTTCATTTTTTTGAACTTATTTGAACTCCATACTTTTTGTGTGTTCAAAATGCACCATTCAAAGGCACATCATAAAATTTCAACAATTTCTGACTTCATTTGGTATTCTTCGTGCATTTACTTATTTTTTTTGAGCTAGTTGACCCTGAAATTGAAAAGCACTACGAATGAACTCTGAAAATGTTGAAAGTTGGCATGCTATCATCATTTCACCCACATAGCATGTGTTAGCAAGTTGAGAGGTCTACGAGAAAAACTGGATGCACTTCGTGTACAAAACGGACAATCGCTCTTGAAGTATCAGGGTTTCGAACGAGAACTCATCTCTTACAAAGGGGTTTCATTTTTTTGAACTTATTTCAACTCCATACTTTTTGTGTGTTCAAAATGCACTATTCAAAGGCACATCACAAAATTTCAACAATTTCTAACTTCATTTGGTATTCTTCGTGCATTTACTTATTTTTTTTGACCTAGTTGACCCTGAAGTTGAAAAGCACTACGAATGTACTCTGAAAATGTTGAAAGTTGGCATGCTATCATCATTTCACCCACATAGCATGTGTTAGAAAGTTGAGAGGGCTACGAGAAAAACTGGATGCACTTCATGTACCAAACGGACAATCTCTCTTGAAGTATCAGGGTTTCGAACGATAACTCATCTCTTACAAACGGGTTTCATTTTTTTGAACTTATTTTAACTCCATACTTTTTGTGTGTTCAAAATGCACCATTCAAAGGCACATCATAAAATTTCAACAATTTCTGACTTCATTTGGTATTCTTCGTGCATTTACTTATTTTTTTTGAGCTAGTTGATCCTGAAATTGAAAAGCACTACAAATGAACTCTGAAAATGTTGAAAGTTGTCATGCTATCATCATTTCACCCACATAGCATGTGTTAGAAAGTTGAGAGGGCTACGAGAAAAACTGGATGCACTTCGTGTACAAAACGGACAATCTCTCTCGAAGTATCAGCGTTTCGAACGAGAACTCATCTCTTACAAAGGGATTTCATTTTTTTAACTTATTTGAACTCCATACTTTTTGTGTGTTCAAAATGCACCATTCAAAGGCACATCACAAAATTTCAACAATTTCTGACTTCATTTGGTATTCTTCATGCATTTACTTATTTTTTTTGAGCTAGTTGACCCTGAAATTGAAAAGCACTACGAATGAACTCTGAAAATGTTGAAAGTTGGCATGCTATCATCATTTCACCCACATAGCATGTGTTAGAAAGTTGAGAGGTCTACGAGAAAAACTGGATGCACTTCGTGTACAAAACGGACAATCTCTCTCGAAGTATCAGGGTTTCGAACGATAACTCATCTCTCACAAAGGGGTTTCAATTTTTTGAACTTATTTGAACTCCATACTTTTTGTGTGTTCAAAATGCACCATTCAAAGGCACATCACAAAATTTCAACAATTTCTGACTTAATTTGGTATTCTTCGTGCATTTACTTATTTTTTTGAGCTAGTTGACCCTGAAATTGAAAAGCACTACGAATGAACTCTGAAAATGTTGAAAGTTGGCATGCTATCATCATTTCACCCACATAGCATGTGTTAGAAAGTTGAGAGGGCTACGAGAAAAACTGGATGCACTTCGTGTACAAAACGGACAATCTCTCTCGAAGTATCAGCGTTTCGAACGAGAACTCATCTCTTACAAAGGGATTTCATTTTTTTAACTTATTTGAACTCCATACTTTTTGTGTGTTCAAAATGCACCATTCAAAGGCACATCACAAAATTTCAACAATTTCTGACTTCATTTGGTATTCTTCATGCATTTACTTATTTTTTTTGAGCTAGTTGACCCTGAAATTGAAAAGCACTACGAATGAACTCTGAAAATGTTGAAAGTTGGCATGCTATCATCATTTCACCCACATAGCATGTGTTAGAAAGTTGACAGGTCTACGAGAAAAACTGGATGCACTTCGTGTACAAAACGGACAATCTCTCTCGAAGTATCAGGGTTTCGAACGAGAATTCATCTCTCACAAAGGGGTTTCATTTTTTTGAACTTATTTGAACTCCATACTTTTTGTGTGTTCAAAATGCACCATTCAAAGGCACATCACAAAATGTCAACAATTTCTGACTTCATTTGGTATTCTTCGTGCATTTACTTTTTTTTTTGAGCTAGTTGACCCTAGAATTAAAAAGCACTACGAATGAACTCTGAAAATGTTGAAAGTTGTCATGCTATCATCATTTCACCCACATAGCATGTGTTAGAAAGTTGAGAGGTCTACGAGAAAAACTGGATGCACTTCGTGTACAAAACGGACAATCTCTCTTGAAGTATCAGGGTTTCGAACGAGAACTCATCTCTTACAAAGGGTTTTCATTTTTTTGAACTTATTTGAACTCCATACTTTTTGTGTGTTCAAAATGCACCATTCAAAGGCACATCATAAAATTTCAACAATTTCTGACTTCATTTGGTATTCTTCATGCATTTACTTATTTTTTTTGAGCTAGTTGACCCTGAAATTGAAAAGCACTACGAATGAACTCTGAAAATGTTGAAAGTTGGCATGCTATCATCATTTCACCCACATAGCATGTGTTAGCAAGTTGAGAGGTCTACGAGAAAAACTGGATGCACTTCGTGTACAAAACGGACAATCTCTCTCGAAGTATCAGGGTTTCGAACGAGAACTCATCTCTCACAAAGGGGTTTCATTTTTTTGAACTTATTTGAACTCCATACTTTTTGTGTGTTCAAAATGCACCATTCAAAGGCACATCACAAAATTTCAACAATTTCTAACTTCATTTGGTATTCTTCGTGCATTTACTTATTTTTTTTTGAGCTAGTTGACCCTGAAGTTGAAAAGCACTACGAATAAACTCTGAAAATGTTGAAAGTTGGCATGCTATCATCATTTCACCCACATAGCATGTGTTAGAAAGTTGAGAGGGCTACGAGAAAAACTGGATGCACTTCATGTACAAAACGGACAATCTCTCTCGAAGTATCAGCGTTTCGAACGAGAACTCATCTCTTACAAACGGGTTTCATTTTTTTGAACTTATTTTAACTCCATACTTTTTGTGTGTTCAAAATGCACCATTCAAAGGCACATCACAAAATTTCAACAATTTCTGACTTCATTTGGTATTCTTCGTGCATTTACTTATTTTTTTTGAGCTAGTTGACCCTGAAATTGAAAAGCACTACAAATGAACTCTGAAAATGTTGAAAGTTGGCATGCTATCATCATTTCACCCACATAGCATGTGTTAGAAAGTTGAGAGGTCTACGAGAAAAACTGGATGCACTTCGTGTACAAAACGGACAATCTCTCTCGAAGTATCAGCGTTTCGAACGAGAACTCATCTCTTACAAAGGGATTTCATTTTTTTAACTTATTTGAACTCCATACTTTTTGTGTGTTCAAAATGCACCATTCAAAGGCACATCACAAAATTTCAACAATTTCTGACTTCATTTGGTATTCTTCGTGCATTTACTTTTTTTTTGAGCTAGTTGACCCTGAAATTGAAAAGAACTACGAATGAACTCTGAAAATGTTGAAAGTTGGCATGCTATCATCATTTCACCAACATAGCATGTGTTAGAAAGTTGAGAGGTCTACGAGAAAAACTGGATGCACTTCGTGTACAAAACGGACAATCTCTCTCGAAGTATCAGCGTTTCGAACGAGAACTCATCTCTTACAAAGGGGTTTCATTTTTTGAACTTATTTGAACTCCATACTTTTTGTGTGTTCAAAATGCACCATTCAAAGGCACATCACAAAATTTCAACAATTTCTGACTTCATTTTGTATTCTTCGTGCATTTACTTATTTTTTTGAGCTAGTTGACCCTGAAATTGAAAAGCACTACGAATGAACCTGAAAATGTTGAAAGTTGGCATGCTATCATCATTTCACCCACATAGCATGTGTTAGCAAGTTGAGAGGGCTACGACAAAAACTGGTTGCACTTCGTGTACAAAACGGACAATCTCTCTCGAAGTATCAGCGTTTCGAACGAGAACTCATCTCTTACAAAGGGATTTCATTTTTTTTGAACTTATTTGAACTCCATACTTTTTGTGTGTTCAAAATGCACCATTCAAAGGCACATCACAAAATTTCAACAATTTCTGACTTAATTTGGTATTCTTCGTGCATTTACTTATTTTTTTGAGCTAGTTGACCCTGAAATTGAAAAGCACTACAAATGAACTCTGAAAATGTTGAAAGTTGGCATGCTATCATCATTTCACCCACATAGCATGTGTTAGAAAGTTGAGAGGTCTACGAGAAAAACTGGATGCACTTCGTGTACAAAACGGACAATCTCTCTCGAAGTATCAGCGTTTCGAACGAGAACTCATCTCTTACAAACGGGTTTCATTGTTTTGAACTTATTTTAACTCCATACTTTTTGTGTGTTCAAAATGCACCATTCAAAGGCACATCACAAAATTTCAACAATTTCTGACTTCATTTGGTATTCTTCGTGCATTTACTTTTTTTTGAGCTAGTTGACCCTGAAATTGAAAAGCACTACGAAGGAACTCTGAAAATGTTGAAAGTTGGCATGCTATCATCATTTCACCCACATAGCATGTGTTAGAAAGTTGAGAGGGCTACGACAAAAAGTAGATGCACTTCGTGTACAAAACGGGCAATCTCTCTCGAAGTATCAGCGTTTCGAACGAGAACTCATCTCTTACAAAGGGATTTCATTTTTTTGAACTTTGTTTGAACTCCATACTTTTTGTGTGTTCAAAATGCACCATTCAAAGGCACATCACAAAATTTCAACAATTTCTGACTTCATTTGGTATTCTTCGTGCATTTACTTATTTTTTTTGAGCTAGTTGACCCTGAAATTGAAAAGCACTACAAATGAACTCTGAAAATGTTGAAAGTTGGCATGCTATCATCATTTCACCCACATAGCATGTGTTAGAAAGTTGAGAGGTCTACGAGAAAAACTGGATGCACTTCGTGTACAAAACGGACAATCTCTCTCGAAGTATCAGCGTTTCGAACGAGAACTCATCTCTTACAAACGGGTTTCATTGTTTTGAACTTATTTTAACTCCATACTTTTTGTGTGTTCAAAATGCACCATTCAAAGGCACATCACAAAATTTCAACAATTTCTGACTTCATTTGGTATTCTTCGTGCATTTACTTTTTTTTGAGCTAGTTGACCCTGAAATTGAAAAGCACTATGAAGGAACTCTGAAAATGTTGAAAGTTGGCATGCTATCATCATTTCACCCACATAGCATGTGTTAGAAAGTTGAGAGGGCTACGACAAAAAGTAGATGCACTTCGTGTACAAAACGGGCAATCTCTCTCGAAGTATCAGCGTTTCGAACGAGAACTCATCTCTTACAAAGGGATTTCATTTTTTTGAACTTTGTTTGAACTCCATACTTTTTGTGTGTTCAAAATGCACCATTCAAAGGCACATCACAAAATTTCAACAATTTCTGACTTCATTTGGTATTCTTCGTGCATTTACTTATTTTTTTTTGAGCTAGTTGACCCTGAAATTGAAAAGCACTACAAATGAACTCTGAAAATGTTGAAAGTTGGCATGCTATCATCATTTCACCCACATAGCATGTGTTAAAAAGTTGAGAGGTCTACGAGAAAAACTGGATGCACTTCGTGTACAAAACGGACAATCTCTCTCGAAGTATCAGCGTTTCGAACGAGAACTCATCTCTTACAAACGGGTTTCATTTTTTTGAACTTATTTTAACTCCATACTTTTTGTGTGTTCAAAATGCACCATTCAAAGGCACATCACAAAATTTCAACAATTTCTGACTTCATTTGGTATTCTTCGTGCATTTACTTATTTTTTTTGAGCTAGTTGACCCTGAAATTGAAAAGCACTACAAATGAACCTGAAAATGTTGAAAGTTGGCATGCTATCATCATTTCACCCACATAGCATGTGTTAGAAACTTGAGAGGTCTACGAGAAAAACTGGATGCACTTCGTGTACAAAACGGACAATCTCTCTCGAAGTATCAGCGTTTCGAACGAGAACTCATCTCTTACAAAGGGGTTTCATGTTTTTGAACTTATTTTAACTCCATACTTTTTGTGTTTTCAAAATGCACCATTCAAAGGCACATCACAAAATTTCAACAAATTCTGACTTAATTTGGTATTCTTCGTGCATTTACTTATTTTTTTTGAGCTAGTTGACCCTGAAATTGAAAAGCACTACAAATGAACTCTGAAAATATTGAAAGTTGGCATGCTATCATCATTTCACCCACATAGCATGTGTTAGAAAGTTGAGAGGTCTACGAGAAAAACTGGATGCACTTCGTGTACAAAACGGACAATCTCTCTCGAAGTATCAGCGTTTCGAACGAGAACTCATCTCTTACAAACGGGTTTCATTGTTTTGAACTTATTTTAACTCCATACTTTTTGTGTGTTCAAAATGCACCATTCAAAGGCACATCACAAAATTTCAACAATTTCTGACTTCATTTGGTATTCTTCGTGCATTTACTTATTTTTTTTGAGCTAGTTGACCCTGAAATTGAAAAGCACTACAAATGAACCTGAAAATGTTGAAAGTTGGCATGCTATCATCATTTCACCCACATAGCATGTGTTAGAAACTTGAGAGGTCTACGAGAAAAACTGGATGCACTTCGTGTACAAAACGGACAATCTCTCTCGAAGTATCAGCGTTTCGAACGAGAACTCATCTCTTACAAAGGGGTTTCATGTTTTTGAACTTATTTTAACTCCATACTTTTTGTGTTTTCAAAATGCACCATTCAAAGGCACATCACAAAATTTCAACAATTTCTGACTTAATTTGGTATTCTTCGTGCATTTACTTATTTTTTTTGAGCTAGTTGACCCTGAAATTGAAAAGCACTACAAATGAACTCTGAAAATGTTGAAAGTTGGCATGCTATCATCATTTCACCCACATAGCATGTGTTAGAAAGTTGAGAGGTCTACGAGAAAAACTGGATGCACTTCGTGTACAAAACGGACAATCTCTCTCGAAGTATCAGCGTTTCGAACGAGAACTCATCTCTTACAAACGGGTTTCATTGTTTTGAACTTATTTTAACTCCATACTTTTTGTGTGTTCAAAATGCACCATTCAAAGGCACATCACAAAATTTCAACAATTTCTGACTTCATTTGGTATTCTTCGTGCATTTACTTTTTTTTGAGCTAGTTGACCCTGAAATTGAAAAGCACTATGAAGGAACTCTGAAAATGTTGAAAGTTGGCATGCTATCATCATTTCACCCACATAGCATGTGTTAGAAAGTTGAGAGGGCTACGACAAAAAGTAGATGCACTTCGTGTACAAAACGGGCAATCTCTCTCGAAGTATCAGCGTTTCGAACGAGAACTCATCTCTTACAAAGGGATTTCATTTTTTTGAACTTTGTTTGAACTCCATACTTTTTGTGTGTTCAAAATGCACCATTCAAAGGCACATCACAAAATTTCAACAATTTCTGACTTCATTTGGTATTCTTCGTGCATTTACTTATTTTTTTTTGAGCTAGTTGACCCTGAAATTGAAAAGCACTACAAATGAACTCTGAAAATGTTGAAAGTTGGCATGCTATCATCATTTCACCCACATAGCATGTGTTAGAAAGTTGAGAGGGCTACGAGAAAAACTGGATGCACTTCGTGTACAAAACGGACAATCTCTCTCGAAGTATCAGCGTTTCGAACGAGAACTCATCTCTTACAAAGGGGTTTCGTTGTTTTTAACTTATTTGAACTCCATACTTTTTGTGTGTTCAAAATGCACCATTCAAAGGCACATCACAAAATTTCAACATTTTCTGACTTAATTTGGTATTCTTCGTGCATTTACTTATTTTTTTTGAGCTAGTTGACCCTGAAATTGAAAAGCACTACGAATGAACTCTGAAAATGTTGAAAGTTGGCATGCTATCATCATTTCACCCACATAGCATGTGTTAGAAAGTTGAGAGGGCTACGACAAAAACTAGATGCACTTCGTGTACAAAACGGGCAATCTCTCTCGAAGTATCAGCGTTTCAAACGAGAACTCATCTCTTACAAAGGGGTTTCATTTTTTTGAACTTATTTGAACTCCATACTTTTTGTGTGTTCAAAATGCACCATTCAAAGGCACATCACAAAATTTCAACAATTTCTGACTTCATTTGGTATTCTTCGTGCATTTACTTATTTTTTTGAGCTAGTTGACCCTGAAATTGAAAAGCACTACGAATGAACCTGAAAATGTTGAAAGTTGGCATGCTATCATCATTTCACCCACATAGCAGGTGTTAAAAAGTTGAGAGGGCTATGAGAAAAACTGGATGCACTTCGTGTACAAAACGGACAATCTCTCTCGAAGTATCAGCGTTTCGAACGAGAACTCATCTCTTACAAAGGGGTTTCATTGTTTTGAACTTATTTTAACTCCACACTTTTTGTGTGTTCAAAATGCACCATTTAAAGGCACATCACAAAATTTCAACAATTTCTGACTTCATTTGGTATTCTTCGTGCATTTACTTATTTTTTTTGAGCTAGTTGACCCTGAAATTGGAAAGCACTACAAATGAACTCTGAAAATGTTGAAAGTTGGCATGCTTTCATCATTTCACCCACATACCATGTGTTAGAAAGTTGAGAGGTCTACGAGAAAAACTGGATGCACTTCGTGTACAAAACGGACAATCTCTCTCGAAGTATCAGGGTTTCGAACGAGAACTCATCTCTTACAAAGGGGTTTCATTTTTTTGAACTTATTTGAACTCCATACTTTTTGTGTGTTCAAAATGCACCATTCAAAGGCACATCACAAAATTTCAACAATTTCTGACTTCATTTGGTATTCTTCGTGCATTTACTTATTTTTTTTTGAGCTAGTTTACCCTGAAATTCAAAAGCACTACGAAGGAACTCTGAAAATGTTGAAAGTTGGCATGCTATCATCATTTCACCCACATAGCATGTGTTAGAAAGTTGAGAGGGCTACGACAAAAAGTGGATGCACTTCGTGTACAAAACGGGCAATCTCTCTCGAAGTATCAGCGTTTCGAACGAGAACTCATCTCTTACAAAGGGATTTCATTTTTTTGAACTTTGTTTGAACTCCATACTTTTTGTGTGTTCAAAATGCACCATTCAAAGGCACATCACAAAATTTCAACAATTTCTGACTTCATTTGGTATTCTTCGTGCATTTACTTATTTTTTTTTGAGCTATTTGACCCTGAAATTGAAAAGCACTACAAATGAACTCTGAAAATGTTGAAAGTTGGCATGCTATCATCATTTCACCCACATAGCATGTGTTAGAAAGTTGAGAGGTCTACGAGAAAAACTGGATGCACTTCGTGTACAAAACGGACAATCTCTCTCGAAGTATCAGCGTTTCGAACGAGAACTCATCTCTTACAAACGGGTTTCATTGTTTTGAACTTATTTTAACTCCATACTTTTTGTGTGTTCAAAATGCACCATTCAAAGGCACATCACAAAATTTCAACAATTTCTGACTTCATTTGGTATTCTTCGTGCATTTACTTTTTTTTGAGCTAGTTGACCCTGAAATTGAAAAGCACTACGAAGGAACTCTGAAAATGTTGAAAGTTGGCATGCTATCATCATTTCACCCACATAGCATGTGTTAGAAAGTTGAGAGGGCTACGACAAAAAGTAGATGCACTTCGTGTACAAAACGGGCAATCTCTCTCGAAGTATCAGCGTTTCGAACGAGAACTCATCTCTTACAAAGGGATTTCATTTTTTTGAACTTTGTTTGTACTCCATACTTTTTGTGTGTTCAAAATGCACCATTCAAAGGCACATCACAAAATTTCAACAATTTCTGACTTCATTTGGTATTCTTCGTGCATTTACTTATTTTTTTTGAGCTAGTTGACCCTGAAATTGAAAAGCACTACAAATGAACTCTGAAAATGTTGAAAGTTGGCATGCTATCATCATTTCACCCACATAGCATGTGTTAGAAAGTTGAGAGGTCTACGAGAAAAACTGGATGCACTTCGTGTACAAAACGGACAATCTCTCTCGAAGTATCAGCGTTTCGAACGAGAACTCATCTCTTACAAAGGGGTTTCATGTTTTTGAACTTATTTTAACTCCATACTTTTTGTGTGTTCAAAATGCACCATTCAAAGGCACATCACAAAATTTCAACAATTTCTAACTTAATTTGGTATTCTTCGTGCATTTACTTATTTTTGTTTGAGCTAGTTGACCCTGAAATTGAAAAGCACTACGAATGAACTCTGAAAATGTTGAAAGTTGGCATGCTATCATTATTTCACCCACATAGCATGTGTTAGAAAGTTGAGAGGTCGACGAGAAAAACTGGATGCACTTCGTGTACAAAACGGACAATCTCTCTCGAAGTATCAGCGTTTCGAACGAGAACTCATCTCTTACAAAGGGGTTTCATTTTTTTGAAGTTATATGAACTCCATACTTTTTGTGTGTTCAAAATGCACAATTCAAAGGCATATCACAAAATTTCAACAATTTCTGACTTCATTTGGTATTCTTCGTGCATTTACTTATTTTTTTGAGCTAGTTGACCCTGAAATTGAAAAGCACTACGAATGAACCTGAAAATGTTGAAAGTTGGCATGCTATCATCATTTCACCCACATAGCATGTGTTACCAAGTTGAGAGGGCTACGACAAAAACTGGTTGCACTTCGTGTACAAGACGGACAATCTCTCTCGAAGTATCAGCGTTTCGAACGAGAACTCATCTCTTACAAAGGGATTTCATTTTTTTTGAACTTATTTGAACTCCATACTTTTTGTGTTTTCAAAATGCACCATTCAAAGGCACATCACAAAATTTCAACAATTTCTGATTTAATTTGGTATTCTTCGTGCATTTACTTATTTTTTTGAGCTAGTTGACCCTAAAATTGAAAGCACTACAAATGAACTCTGAAAATGTTGAAAGTTGGCATGCTATCATCATTTCACCCACATAGCATGTGTTAGAAAGTTGAGAGGTCTACGAGAAAAACTGGATGCACTTCGTGTACAAAACGGACAATCTCTCTCGAAGTATCAGCGTTTCGAACGAGAACTCATCTCTTACAAACGGGTTTCATTGTTTTGAACTTATTTTAACTCCATACTTTTTGTGTGTTCAAAATGCACCATTCAAAGGCACATCACAAAATTTCAACAATTTCTGACTTCATTTGGTATTCTTCGTGCATTTACTTTTTTTTGAGCTAGTTGACCCTGAAATTGAAAAGCACTACGAAGGAACTCTGAAAATGTTGAAAGTTGGCATGCTATCATCATTTCACCCACATAGCATGTGTTAGAAAGTTGAGAGGTCTACGAGAATAACTGGATGCACTTCGTGTACAAAACGGACAATCTCTCTTGAAGTATCAGGGTTTCGAACGAGAACTCATCTCTTACAAAGGGGTTTCATTTTTTGAACTTATTTGAACTCCATACTTTTTGTGTGTTCAAAATGCACTATTCAAAGGCACATCACAAAATTTCAACAATTTCTGACTTCATTTGGTATTCTTCGTGCATTTACTTATTTTTTTTGAGCTAGTTGACCCTGAAATTGAAAAGCACTACGAATGTACTCTGAAAATGTTGAAAGTTGGCATGCTATCATCATTTCACCCACATAGCATGTGTTAAAAAGTTGAGAGGGCTACGAGAAAAACTGGATGCACTTCGTGTACAAAACGGACAATCTCTCTCGAAGTATCATCGTTTCGAACGAGAACTCATCTCTTACAAACGGGTTTCATTTTTTTGAACTTATTTTAACTCCATACTTTTTGTGTGTTCAAAATGCACCATTCAAAGGCACATCACAAAATTTCAACAATTTCTGACTTAATTTGGTATTCTTCGTGCATTTACTTATTTTTTTTGAGCTAGTTGACCCTGAAATTGAAAAGCACTACAAATGAACTCTGAAAATGTTGAAAGTTGGCATGCTATCATCATTTCACCCACATAGCATGTGTTAGAAAGTTGAGAGGGCTACGAGAAAAACTGGATGCACTTCGTGTACAAAACGGACAATCTCTCTCGAAGTATCAGCGTTTCGAACGAGAACTCATCTCTTACAAAGGGGTTTCGTTGTTTTTAACTTATTTGAACTCCATACTTTTTGTGTGTTCAAAATGCACCATTCAAAGGCACATCACAAAATTTCAACATTTTCTGACTTAATTTGGTATTCTTCGTGCATTTACTTATTTTTTTTGAGCTAGTTGACCCTGAAATTGAAAAGCACTACGAATGAACTCTGAAAATGTTGAAAGTTGGCATGCTATCATCATTTCACCCACATAGCATGTGTTAGAAAGTTGAGAGGGCTACGACAAAAACTAGATGCACTTCGTGTACAAAACGGGCAATCTCTCTCGAAGTATGAGCGTTTCGAACGAGAACTCATCTCTTACAAAGGGGTTTCATTTTTTTGAACTTATTTGAACTCCATACTTTTTGTGTGTTCAAAATGCACCATTCAAAGGCACATCACAAAATTTCAACAATTGCTGACTTCATTTGGTATTCTTCGTGCATTTACTTATTTTTTTGAGCTAGTTGACCCTGAAATTGAAAAGCACTACGAATGAACCTGAAAATGTTGAAAGTTGGCATGCTATCATCATTTCACCCACATAGCATGTGTTAGCAAGTTGAGAGGGCTACGACAAAAACTAGTTGCACTTCGTGTACAAAACGAACAATCTCTCTCGAAGTATCAGCGTTTCGAACGAGAACTCATCTCTTACAAAGGGATTTCATTTTTTGAACTTATTTGAACTCCATACTTTTTGTGTTTTCAAAATGCACCATTCAAAGGCACATCACAAAATTTCAACAATTTCTGACTTAATTTGGTATTCTTCGTGCATTTACTTATTTTTTTGAGCTAGTTGACCCTGAAATTGAAAAGCAGTACAAATGAACTCTGAAAATGTTGAAAGTTGGCATGCTATCATCATTTCACCCGCATAGCATGTGTTAGAAAGTTGAGAGGTCTACGAGAAAAACTGGATGCACTTCTTGTACAAAACGGACAATCTCTCTCGAAGTATCAGCGTTTCGAACAAGAACTCATCTCTTACAAAGGGGTTTCATTTTTTTGAACTTATTTGAACTCCATACTTTTTGTGTGTTCAAAATGCACCATTCAAAGGCACATCACAAAATTTCAACAATTTCTGACTTCATTTGGTATTCTTCGTGCATTTACTTAATTTTTTTGAGCTAGTTGACCCAGAAATCGAAAAGCACTACGAATGAACTCTGAAAATGTTGAAAGTTGGCATGCTATGATCATTTCACCCACATAGCATGTGTTAGCAAGTTGAGAGGGCTACGACAAAAACTGGATGCACTTCGTGTACAAAACGAACAATCTCTCTCGAAGTATCAGCGTTTCGAACGAGAACTCATCTCTTACAAAGGGATTTCATTTTTTTGAACTTATTTGACCTCCATACTTTTTGTGTGTTCAAAATGCACCATTCAAAGGCACATCACAAAATTTCAACAATTTCTGACTTAATTTGGTATTCTTCGTGCATTTACTTATTTTTTTTGAGCTAGTTGACCCTGAAATTGAAAAGCACTACAAATGAACTCTGAAAATGTTGAAAGTTGGCATGCTATCATCATTTCACCCACATAGCATGTGTTAGAAAGTTGAGAGGTCTACGAGAAAACTGGATGCACTTCGTGTACAAAACGGACAATCTCTCTTGAAGTATCAGGGTTTCGAACGAGAACTCATCTCTTACAAAGGGTTTTCATTTTTTTGAACTTATTTGAACTCCATACTTTTTGTGTGTTCAAAATGCACCATTCAAAGGCACATCACAAAATTTCAACAATTTCTGACTTCATTTGGTATTCTTCGTGCATTTACTTATTTTTGTTTGAGCTAGTTGACCCAGAAATCGAAAAGCACTACGAATGAACTCTGAAAATGTTGAAAGTTGGCATGCTATCATCATTTCACCCACATAGCATGTGTTAGAAAGTTGAGAGGTCTACGAGAAAAACTGGATGCACTTCGTGTACAAAACGGACAATATCTCTCGAAGTATCAGCGTTTCGAACGAGAACTCATCTCTTACAAAGGGGTTTCATTTTTTTGAAGTTATTTGACCTCCATACTTTTTGTGTGTTCAAAATGCACAATTCAAAGGCACATCACAAAATTTCAACAATTTCTGACTTCATTAGGTATTCTTCGTGCATTTACTTATTTTTTTGAGCTAGTTGACCCTGAAATTGAAAAGCACTACGAATGAACCTGAAAATGTTGAAAGTTGGCATGCTATCATCATTTCACCCACATAGCATGTGTTAGCAAGTTGAGAGGGCTACGACAAAAACTGGTTGCACTTCGTGTACAAAACGGACAATCTCTCTCGAAGTATCAGGGTTTCGAACGAGAACTCATCTCTTACAAAGGGATTTCATTTTTTTGAACTTATTTTAACTCCATACTTTTTGTGTGTTCAAAATGCAACATTCAAAGGCACATCACAAAATTTCAACAATTTCTGACTTAATTTGGTATTCTTCGTGAATTTACTTATTTTTTTTGAGCTAGTTGACCCTGAAATTGAAAAGCACTATAAATGAACTCTGAAAATGTTGAAAGTTGGCATGCTATCATCATTTCACCCACATAGCATGTGTTAGAAAGTTGAGAGGGCTACGAGAAAAACTGGATGCACTTCGTGTACAAAACGGACAATCTCTCTCGAAGTATCAGCGTTTCGAACGAGAACTCATCTCTTACAAAGGGATTTCATTTTTTTGAACTTATTTTAACTCCATACTTTTTGTGTGTTCAAAATGAACCATTCAAAGGCACATCACAAAATTTCAACAATTTCTGACTTCATTTGGTATTCTTCGTGCATTTACTTATTTTTTTGAGCTAGTTGACCCTGAAATTGAAAAGCACTACAAATGAACTGTGAAAATGTTGAAAGTTGGCATGCTATCATCATTTCACCAACATAGCATGTGTTAGAAAGTTGAGAGGGCTACGAGAAAAACTGGATGCACTTCGTGTACAAAACGGACAATCACTCTCGAAGTATCAGCGTTTCGAACGAGAACTCATCTCTCACAAAGGGATTTCATTTTTTTTAACTTATTTGAACTCCATACTTTTTGTGTGTTCAAAATGCACCATTCAAAGGCACATCACAAAATTTCAACAATTTCTGACTTAATTTGGTATTCTTCGTGCATTTACTTATTTTTTTTGAGCTAGTTGACCCTGAAATTGAAAAGCACTACAAATGAACTCTGAAAATGTTGAAAGTTGGCATGCTATCATCATTTCACCCACATAGCATGTGTTAGAAAGTTGAGAGGGCTACGAGAAAAACTGGATGCACTTCGTGTACAAAACGGACAATCTCTCTCGAAGTATCAGCGTTTCGAACGAGAACTCATCTCTTACAAAGGGGTTTCATTTTTTTGAACTTATTTGAACTCCATACTTTTTGTGTGTTCAAAATGCACCATTCAAAGGCACATCACAAAATTTCAACAATTTCTGACTTCATTTGGTATTCTTCGTGCATTTACTTATTTTTTTGAGCTAGTTGACCCTGAAATTGAAAAGCACTACGAATGAACCTGAAAATGTTGAAAGTTGGCATGCTATCATCATTTCACCCACATAGCATGTGTTAGCAAGTTGAGAGGGCTACGACAAAAACTGGTTGCACTTCGTGTACAAAACGGACAATCTCTCTCGAAGTATCAGCGTTTCGAACGAGAACTCATCTCTTACAAAGGGATTTCATTTTTTTGAACTTATTTGAACTCCATACTTTTTGTGTTTCCAAAATGCACCATTCAAAGGCACATCACAAAATTTCAACAATTTCTGACTTAATTTGGTATTCTTCGTGCATTTACTTATTTTTTTGAGCTAGTTGACCCTGAAATTGAAAAGCACTACAAATGAACTCTGAAAATGTTGAAAGTTGGCATGCTATCATCATTTCACCCACATAGCATGTGTTAGAAAGTTGAGAGGTCTACGAGAAAAACTGGATGCACTTCTTGTACAAAACGGACAATCTTTCTCGAAGTATCAGCGTTTCGAACAAGAACTCATCTCTTACAAAGGGATTTCATTTTTTTATCTTATTTGACCTCCATACTTTTTGTGTGTTCAAAATGCACCATTCAAAGGCACATCACAAAATTTCAACAATTTCTGACTTCATTTGGTATTCTTCGTGCATTTACTTATTTTTTTGAGCTAGTTGACACTGAAATTGAAAAGCACTACAAATGAACTCTGAAAATGTTAAAAGTTGGCATGCTATCATCATTTCACCCAAATAGCATGTGTTAGAAAGTTGAGAGGGATACAAGAAAAACTGGATGCACTTCGTGTACAAAACGGACAATCTCTCTCGAAGTATCAGGGTTTCGAACGAGAACTCGTCTCTTACAAAGGGATTTCATTTTTTTGAACTTATTTGAACTCCATACTTTTTGTGTGTTCAAAATGCAACATTCAAAGGCACATCACAAAATTTCAACAATTTCTGACTTAATTTGGTATTCTTCGTGCATTTACTTATTTTTTTTGAGCTAGTTGACCCTGAAATTGAAAAGCACTATAAATAAACTCTGAAAATGTTGAAAGTTGGCATGCTATCATCATTTCACCCACATAGCATGTGTTAGAAAGTTGAGAGGGCTACGAGAAAAACTGGATGCACTTCGTGTACAAAACGGACAATCTCTCTCGAAGTATCAGCGTTTCGAACGAGAACTCATCTCTTACAAAGGGATTTCATTTTTTTGAACTTATTTTAACTCCATACTTTTTGTGTGTTCAAAATGCACCATTCAAAGGAACATCACAAAATTTCACAAATTTCTGACTTCATTTGGTATTCTTCGTGCATTTACTCATTTTTTTTGAGCTAGTTGACCCTGAAATTGAAAAGCACTACAAATGAACTCTGAAAATGTTGAAAGTTGGCATGCTATCATCATTTCACCCACATAGCATGTGTTAGAAAGTTGAGAGGTCTACGAGAAAAACTGGATGCACTTCGTGTACAAAACGGACAATCTCTCTCGAAGTATCAGGGTTTCGAACGAGAACTCATCTCTTACAAAGGGGTTTCATTTTTTTGAACTTATTTGAACTCCATACTTTTTGTGTGTTCAAAATGCACCATTCAAAGGCACATCACAAAATTTCAACAATTTCTGACTTCATTTGGTATTCTTCGTGCATTTACTTATTTTTTTGAGCTAGTTGACACTGAAATTGAAAAGCACTACAAATGAACTCTGAAAATGTTAAAAGTTGGCATGCTATCATCATTTCACCCACATAGCATGTGTTAGAAAGTTGAGAGGGATACAAGAAAAACTGGATGCACTTCGTGTACAAAACGGACAATCTCTCTCGAAGTATCAGGGTTTCGAACGAGAACTCATCTCTTACAAAGGGATTTCATTTTTTTGAACTTATTTTAACTCCATACTTTTTGTGTGTTCAAAATGCAACATTCAAAGGCACATCACAAAATTTCAACAATTTCTGACTTAATTTGGTATTCTTCGTGCATTTACTTATTTTTTTTGAGCTAGTTGACCCTGAAATTGAAAAGCACTATAAATGAACTCTGAAAATGTTGAAAGTTGGCATGCTATCATCATTTCACCCACATAGCATGTGTTAGAAAGTTGAGAGGGCTACGAGAAAAACTGGATGCACTTCGTGTACAAAACGGACAATCTCTCTCGAAGTATCAGCGTTTCGAACGAGAACTCATCGCTCACAAAGGGATTTCATTTTTTTTAACTTATTTGAACTCCATACTTTTTGTGTGTTCAAAATGCACCATTCAAAGGCACATCACAAAATTTCAACAATTTCTGACTTAATTTGGTATTCTTCGTGCATTTACTTATTTTTTTTGAGCTAGTTGACCCTGAAATTGAAAAGCACTATAAATAAACTCTGAAAATGTTGAAAGTTGGCATGCTATCATCATTTCACCCACATAGCATGTGTTAGAAAGTTGAGAGGGCTACGAGAAAAACTGGATGCACTTCGTGTACAAAACGGACAATCTCTCTCGAAGTATCAGCGTTTCGAACGAGAACTCATCTCTTACAAAGGGATTTCATTTTTTTGAACTTATTTTAACTCCATACTTTTTGTGTGTTCAAAATGCACCATTCAAAGGAACATCACAAAATTTCAACAATTTCTGACTTCATTTGGTATTCTTCGTGCATTTACTCATTTTTTTTGAGCTAGTTGACCCTGAAATTGAAAAGCACTACAAATGAACTCTGAAAATGTTGAAAGTTGGCATGCTATCATCATTTCACCCACATAGCATGTGTTAGAAAGTTGAGAGGTCTACGAGAAAAACTGGATGCACTTCGTGTACAAAACGGACAATCTCTCTCGAAGTATCAGCGTTTCGAACGAGAACTCATCTCTTACAAAGGGGTTTCATTTTTTTGAACTTATTTGAACTCCATACTTTTTGTGTGTTCAAAATGCACCATTCAAAGGCACATCACAAAATTTCAACAATTTCTGACTTCATTTGGTATTCTTCGTGCATTTACTTATTTTTTTGAGCTAGTTGACCCTGAAATTGAAAAGCACTACGAATGAACCTGAAAATCTTGAAAGTTGGCATGCTATCATCATTTCACCCACATAGCATGTGTTAGCAAGTTGAGAGGGCTACGACAAAAACTGGTTGCACTTCGTGTACAAAACGGACAATCTCTCTCGAAGTATCAGCGTTTCGAACGAGAACTCATCTCTTACAAAGGGATTTCATTTTTTTGAACTTATTTGAACTCCATACTTTTTGTGTTTCCAAAATGCACCATTCAAAGGCACATCACAAAATTTCAACAATTTCTGACTTAATTTGGTATTCTTCGTGCATTTACTTATTTTTTTGAGCTAGTTGACCCTGAAATTGAAAAGCACTACAAATGAACTCTGAAAATGTTGAAAGTTGGCATGCTATCATCATTTCACCCACATAGCATGTGTTAGAAAGTTGAGAGGTCTACGAGAAAAACTGGATGCACTTCTTGTACAAAACGGACAATCTTTCTCGAAGTATCAGCGTTTCGAACAAGAACTCATCTCTTAGAAAGGGATTTCATTTTTTTATCTTATTTGACCTCCATACTTTTTGTGTGTTCAAAATGCACCATTCAAAGGCACATCACAAAATTTCAACAATTTCTGACTTCATTTGGTATTCTTCGTGCATTTACTTATTTTTTTGAGCTAGTTGACACTGAAATTGAAAAGCACTACAAATGAACTCTGAAAATGTTAAAAGTTGGCATGCTATCATCATTTCACCCAAATAGCATGTGTTAGAAAGTTGAGAGGGATACAAGAAAAACTGGATGCACTTCGTGTACAAAACGGACAATCTCTCTCGAAGTATCAGGGTTTCGAACGAGAACTCGTCTCTTACAAAGGGATTTCATTTTTTTGAACTTATTTGAACTCCATACTTTTTGTGTGTTCAAAATGCAACATTCAAAGGCACATCACAAAATTTCAACAATTTCTGACTTAATTTGGTATTCTTCGTGCATTTACTTATTTTTTTTGAGCTAGTTGACCCTGAAATTGAAAAGCACTATAAATAAACTCTGAAAATGTTGAAAGTTGGCATGCTATCATCATTTCACCCACATAGCATGTGTTAGAAAGTTGAGAGGGCTACGAGAAAAACTGGATGCACTTCGTGTACAAAACGGACAATCTCTCTCGAAGTATCAGCGTTTCGAACGAGAACTCATCTCTTACAAAGGGATTTCATTTTTTTGAACTTATTTTAACTCCATACTTTTTGTGTGTTCAAAATGCACCATTCAAAGGAACATCACAAAATTTCACAAATTTCTGACTTCATTTGGTATTCTTCGTGCATTTACTCATTTTTTTTGAGCTAGTTGACCCTGAAATTGAAAAGCACTACAAATGAACTCTGAAAATGTTGAAAGTTGGCATGCTATCATCATTTCACCCACATAGCATGTGTTAGAAAGTTGAGAGGTCTACGAGAAAAACTGGATGCACTTCGTGTACAAAACGGACAATCTCTCTCGAAGTATCAGGGTTTCGAACGAGAACTCATCTCTTACAAAGGGGTTTCATTTTTTTGAACTTATTTGAACTCCATACTTTTTGTGTGTTCAAAATGCACCATTCAAAGGCACATCACAAAATTTCAACAATTTCTGACTTCATTTGGTATTCTTCGTGCATTTACTTATTTTTTTGAGCTAGTTGACACTGAAATTGAAAAGCACTACAAATGAACTCTGAAAATGTTAAAATTTGGCATGCTATCATCATTTCACCCACATAGCATGTGTTAGAAAGTTGAGAGGGATACAAGAAAAACTGGATGCACTTCGTGTACAAAACGGACAATCTCTCTCGAAGTATCAGGGTTTCGAACGAGAACTCATCTCTTACAAAGGGATTTCATTTTTTTGAACTTATTTTAACTCCATACTTTTTGTGTGTTCAAAATGCAACATTCAAAGGCACATCACAAAATTTCAACAATTTCTGACTTAATTTGGTATTCTTCGTGCATTTACTTATTTTTTTTGAGCTAGTTGACCCTGAAATTGAAAAGCACTATAAATGAACTCTGAAAATGTTGAAAGTTGGCATGCTATCATCATTTCACCCACATAGCATGTGTTAGAAAGTTGAGAGGGCTACGAGAAAAACTGGATGCACTTCGTGTACAAAACGGACAATCTCTCTCGAAGTATCAGCGTTTCGAACGAGAACTCATCGCTCACAAAGGGATTTCATTTTTTTTAACTTATTTGAACTCCATACTTTTTGTGTGTTCAAAATGCACCATTCAAAGGCACATCACAAAATTTCAACAATTTCTGACTTAATTTGGTATTCTTCGTGCATTTACTTATTTTTTTTGAGCTAGTTGACCCTGAAATTGAAAAGCACTATAAATAAACTCTGAAAATGTTGAAAGTTGGCATGCTATCATCATTTCACCCACATAGCATGTGTTAGAAAGTTGAGAGGGCTACGAGAAAAACTGGATGCACTTCGTGTACAAAACGGACAATCTCTCTCGAAGTATCAGCGTTTCGAACGAGAACTCATCTCTTACAAAGGGATTTCATTTTTTTGAACTTATTTTAACTCCATACTTTTTGTGTGTTCAAAATGCACCATTCAAAGGAACATCACAAAATTTCAACAATTTCTGACTTCATTTGGTATTCTTCGTGCATTTACTTATTTTTTTTGAGCTAGTTGACCCTGAAATTGAAAAGCACTACAAATGAACTCTGAAAATGTTGAAAGTTGGCATGCTATCATCATTTCACCCACATAGCATGTGTTAGAAAGTTGAGAGGTCTACGAGAAAAACTGGATGCACTTCGTGTACAAAACGGACAATCTCTCTCGAAGTATCAGCGTTTCGAACGAGAACTCATCTCTTACAAAGGGGTTTCATTTTTTTGAACTTATTTGAACTCCATACTTTTTGTGTGTTCAAAATGCACCATTCAAAGGCACATCACAAAATTTCAACAATTTCTGACTTCATTTGGTATTCTTCGTGCATTTACTTATTTTTTTGAGCTAGTTGACCCTGAAATTGAAAAGCACTACGAATGAACCTGAAAATCTTGAAAGTTGGCATGCTATCATCATTTCACCCACATAGCATGTGTTAGCAAGTTGAGAGGGCTACGACAAAAACTGGTTGCACTTCGTGTACAAAACGGACAATCTCTCTCGAAGTATCAGCGTTTCGAACGAGAACTCATCTCTTACAAAGGGATTTCATTTTTTTGAACTTATTTGAACTCCATACTTTTTGTGTTTCCAAAATGCACCATTCAAAGGCACATCACAAAATTTCAACAATTTCTGACTTAATTTGGTATTCTTCGTGCATTTACTTATTTTTTTGAGCTAGTTGACCCTGAAATTGAAAAGCACTACAAATGAACTCTGAAAATGTTGAAAGTTGGCATGCTATCATCATTTCACCCACATAGCATGTGTTAGAAAGTTGAGAGGTCTACGAGAAAAACTGGATGCACTTCTTGTACAAAACGGACAATCTTTCTCGAAGTATCAGCGTTTCGAACAAGAACTCATCTCTTAGAAAGGGATTTCATTTTTTTATCTTATTTGACCTCCATACTTTTTGTGTGTTCAAAATGCACCATTCAAAGGCACATCACAAAATTTCAACAATTTCTGACTTCATTTGGTATTCTTCGTGCATTTACTTATTTTTTTGAGCTAGTTGACACTGAAATTGAAAAGCACTACAAATGAACTCTGAAAATGTTAAAAGTTGGCATGCTATCATCATTTCACCCAAATAGCATGTGTTAGAAAGTTGAGAGGGATACAAGAAAAACTGGATGCACTTCGTGTACAAAACGGACAATCTCTCTCGAAGTATCAGGGTTTCGAACGAGAACTCGTCTCTTACAAAGGGATTTCATTTTTTTGAACTTATTTGAACTCCATACTTTTTGTGTGTTCAAAATGCAACATTCAAAGGCACATCACAAAATTTCAACAATTTCTGACTTAATTTGGTATTCTTCGTGCATTTACTTATTTTTTTTGAGCTAGTTGACCCTGAAATTGAAAAGCACTATAAATAAACTCTGAAAATGTTGAAAGTTGGCATGCTATCATCATTTCACCCACATAGCATGTGTTAGAAAGTTGAGAGGGCTACGAGAAAAACTGGATGCACTTCGTGTACAAAACGGACAATCTCTCTCGAAGTATCAGCGTTTCGAACGAGAACTCATCTCTTACAAAGGGATTTCATTTTTTTGAACTTATTTTAACTCCATACTTTTTGTGTGTTCAAAATGCACCATTCAAAGGAACATCACAAAATTTCACAAATTTCTGACTTCATTTGGTATTCTTCGTGCATTTACTCATTTTTTTTGAGCTAGTTGACCCTGAAATTGAAAAGCACTACAAATGAACTCTGAAAATGTTGAAAGTTGGCATGCTATCATCATTTCACCCACATAGCATGTGTTAGAAAGTTGAGAGGTCTACGAGAAAAACTGGATGCACTTCGTGTACAAAACGGACAATCTCTCTCGAAGTATCAGGGTTTCGAACGAGAACTCATCTCTTACAAAGGGGTTTCATTTTTTTGAACTTATTTGAACTCCATACTTTTTGTGTGTTCAAAATGCACCATTCAAAGGCACATCACAAAATTTCAACAATTTCTGACTTCATTTGGTATTCTTCGTGCATTTACTTATTTTTTTGAGCTAGTTGACACTGAAATTGAAAAGCACTACAAATGAACTCTGAAAATGTTAAAATTTGGCATGCTATCATCATTTCACCCACATAGCATGTGTTAGAAAGTTGAGAGGGATACAAGAAAAACTGGATGCACTTCGTGTACAAAACGGACAATCTCTCTCGAAGTATCAGGGTTTCGAACGAGAACTCATCTCTTACAAAGGGATTTCATTTTTTTGAACTTATTTTAACTCCATACTTTTTGTGTGTTCAAAATGCAACATTCAAAGGCACATCACAAAATTTCAACAATTTCTGACTTAATTTGGTATTCTTCGTGCATTTACTTATTTTTTTTGAGCTAGTTGACCCTGAAATTGAAAAGCACTATAAATGAACTCTGAAAATGTTGAAAGTTGGCATGCTATCATCATTTCACCCACATAGCATGTGTTAGAAAGTTGAGAGGGCTACGAGAAAAACTGGATGCACTTCGTGTACAAAACGGACAATCTCTCTCGAAGTATCAGCGTTTCGAACGAGAACTCATCGCTCACAAAGGGATTTCATTTTTTTTAACTTATTTGAACTCCATACTTTTTGTGTGTTCAAAATGCACCATTCAAAGGCACATCACAAAATTTCAACAATTTCTGACTTAATTTGGTATTCTTCGTGCATTTACTTATTTTTTTTGAGCTAGTTGACCCTGAAATTGAAAAGCACTATAAATAAACTCTGAAAATGTTGAAAGTTGGCATGCTATCATCATTTCACCCACATAGCATGTGTTAGAAAGTTGAGAGGGCTACGAGAAAAACTGGATGCACTTCGTGTACAAAACGGACAATCTCTCTCGAAGTATCAGCGTTTCGAACGAGAACTCATCTCTTACAAAGGGATTTCATTTTTTTGAACTTATTTTAACTCCATACTTTTTGTGTGTTCAAAATGCACCATTCAAAGGAACATCACAAAATTTCAACAATTTCTGACTTCATTTGGTATTCTTCGTGCATTTACTCATTTTTTTTGAGCTAGTTGACCCTGAAATTGAAAAGCACTACAAATGAACTCTGAAAATGTTGAAAGTTGGCATGCTATCATCATTTCACCCACATAGCATGTGTTAGAAAGTTGAGAGGTCTACGAGAAAAACTGGATGCACTTCGTGTACAAAACGGACAATCTCTCTCGAAGTATCAGGGTTTCGAACGAGAACTCATCTCTTACAAAGGGGTTTCATTTTTTTGAACTTATTTGAACTCCATACTTTTTGTGTGTTCAAAATGCACCATTCAAAGGCACATCACAAAATTTCAACAATTTCTGACTTCATTTGGTATTCTTCGTGCATTTACTTATTTTTTTGAGCTAGTTGACACTGAAATTGAAAAGCACTACAAATGAACTCTGAAAATGTTAAAAGTTGGCATGCTATCATCATTTCACCCACATAGCATGTGTTAGAAAGTTGAGAGGGATACAAGAAAAACTGGATGCACTTCGTGTACAAAACGGACAATCTCTCTCGAAGTATCAGGGTTTCGAACGAGAACTCATCTCTTACAAAGGGATTTCATTTTTTTGAACTTATTTTAACTCCATACTTTTTGTGTGTTCAAAATGCAACATTCAAAGGCACATCACAAAATTTCAACAATTTCTGACTTAATTTGGTATTCTTCGTGCATTTACTTATTTTTTTTGAGCTAGTTGACCCTGAAATTGAAAAGCACTATAAATGAACTCTGAAAATGTTGAAAGTTGGCATGCTATCATCATTTCACCCACATAGCATGTGTTAGAAAGTTGAGAGGGCTACGAGAAAAACTGGATGCACTTCGTGTACAAAACGGACAATCTCTCTCGAAGTATCAGCGTTTCGAACGAGAACTCATCGCTCACAAAGGGATTTCATTTTTTTTAACTTATTTGAACTCCATACTTTTTGTGTGTTCAAAATGCACCATTCAAAGGCACATCACAAAATTTCAACAATTTCTGACTTAATTTGGTATTCTTCGTGCATTTACTTATTTTTTTTGAGCTAGTTGACCCTGAAATTGAAAAGCACTACAAATGAACTCTGAAAATGTTGAAAGTTGGCATACTATCATCATTTCACCCACATAGCATGTGTTAGAAAGTTGAGAGGTCTACGAGAAAAACTGGATGCACTTCGTGTACAAAACGGACAATCTCTCTCGAAGTATCATCGTTTCGAACGAGAACTCATCTCTTACAAAGGGGTTTCATTTTTTTGAACTTATTTGAACTCCATACTTTTTGTGCGTTAAAAATGCACCATTCAAAGGCACATCACAAAATTTCAACAATTTCTGACTTCATTTGGTATTCTTCGTGCATTTACTTATTTTTTTGAGCTAGTTGACCCTGAAATTGAAAACCACTACGAATGAACCTGAAAATGTTGAAAGTTGGCATGCTATCATCATTTCACCCACATAGCATGTGTTAGCAAGTTGAGAGGGCTACGACAAAAACTGGTTGCACTTCGTGTACAAAACGGACAATCTCTCTCGAAGTATCAGCGTTTCGAACGAGAACTCATCTCTTACAAAGGGATTTCATTTTTTTGAACTTATTTGAACTCCATACTTTTTGTGTTTTCAAAATGCACCATTCAAAGGCACATCACAAAATTTCAACAATTTCTGACTTAATTTGGTATTCTTCGTGCATTTACTTATTTTTTTGAGCTAGTTGACCCTGAAATTGAAAAGCACTACAAATGAACTCTGAAAATGTTGAAAGTTGGCATGCTATCATCATTTCACCCACATAGCATGTGTTAGAAAGTTGAGAGGTCTACGAGAAAAACTGGATGCACTTCTTGTACAAAACGGACAATCTTTCTCGAAGTATCAGCGTTTCGAACAAGAACTCATCTCTTACAAAGGGGTTTCATTTTTTTGAACTTATTTGAACTCCATACTTTTTATGTGTTCAAAATGCACCATTCAAAGGCACATCACAAAATTTCAACAATTTCTGACTTCATTTGGTATTCTTCGTGCATTTACTTAATTTTTTTGAGCTAGTTGACCCAGAAATTGAAAAGCACTACGAATGAACTCTGAAAATGTTGAAAGTTGGCATGCTATGGTCATTTCAACCACATAGCATGTGTTAGCAAGTTGAGAGGGCTACGACCAAAACTGGATGCACTTCGTGTACAAAACGGACAATCTCTCTCGAAGTATCAGCGTTTCGAACGAGAACTCATCTCTTACAAAGGGATTTCATTTTTTTTGAACTTATTTGACCTCCATACTTTTATTGTGTTCAAAATGCACCATTCAAAGGCACATCACAAAATTTCAACAATTTCTGACTTCATTTGGTATTCTTCGTGCATTTACTTATTTTTTTGAGCTAGTTGACACTGAAATTGAAAAGCACTACAAATGAACTCTGAAAATGTTAAAAGTTGGCATGCTATCATCATTTCACCCAAATAGCATGTGTTACAAAGTTGAGAGGGATACAAGAAAAACTGGATGCACTTCGTGTACAAAACGGACAATCTCTCTCGAAGTATCAGGGTTTCGAACGAGAACTCGTCTCTTACAAAGGGATTTCATTTTTTTGAACTTATTTGAACTCTATACTTTTTGTGTGTTCAAAATGCAACATTCAAAGGCACATCACAAAATTTCAACAATTTCTGACTTAATTTGGTATTCTTCGTGCATTTACTTATTTTTTTTGAGCTAGTTGACCCTGAAATTGAAAAGCACTATAAATAAACTCTGAAAATGTTGAAAGTTGGCATGCTATCATCATTTCACCCACATAGCATGTGTTAGAAAGTTGAGAGGGCTACGAGAAAAACTGGATGCACTTCGTGTACAAAACGGACAATCTCTCTCGAAGTATCAGCGTTTCGAACGAGAACTCATCTCTTACAAAGGGATTTCATTTTTTTGAACTTATTTTAACTCCATACTTTTTATGTGTTCAAAATGCACCATTCAAAGGCACATCACAAAATTTCCACAATTTCTGACTTCATTTGGTATTCTTCGTGCATTTACTTAATTTTTTTGAGCTAGTTGACCCAGAAATTGAAAAGCACTACGAATGAACTCTGAAAATGTTGAAAGTTGGCATGCTATGATCATTTCACCCACATAGCATGTGTTAGCAAGTTGAGAGGGCTACGACCAAAACTGGATGCACTTCGTGTACAAAACGGACAATCTCTCTCGAAGTATCAGCGTTTCGAACGAGAACTCATCTCTTACAAAGGGATTTCATTTTTTTTGAACTTATTTGACCTCCATACTTTTTGTGTGTTCAAAATGCACCATTCAAAGGCACATCACAAAATTTCAACAATTTCTGACTTCATTTGGTATTCTTCGTGCATTTACTTATTTTTTTGAGCTAGTTGACACTGAAATTGAAAAGCACTACAAATGAACTCTGAAAATGTTAAAAGTTGGCATGCTATCATCATTTCACCGAAATAGCATGTGTTAGAAAGTTGAGAGGGATACAAGAAAAACTGGATGCACTTCGTGTACAAAACGGACAATCTCTCTCGAAGTATCAGGGTTTCGAACGAGAACTCGTCTCTTACAAAGGGATTTCATTTTTTTGAACTTATTTGAACTCCATACTTTTTGTGTGTTCAAAATGCAACATTCAAAGGCACATCACAAAATTTCAACAATTTCTGACTTAATTTGGTATTCTTCGTGCATTTACTTATTTTTTTTGAGCTAGTTGACCCTGAAATTGAAAAGCACTATAAATAAACTCTGAAAATGTTGAAACTTGGCATGCTTTCATCATTTCACCCACATAGCATGTGTTAGAAAGTTGAGAGGTCTACGAGAAAAACTAGATGCACTTCGTGTACAAAACGGACAATCTCTCTTGAAATATCAGGGTTTCGAACGAGAACTCATCTCTTACAAAGGAGTTTCATTTTTTTGAACTTATTTGAACTCCATACTTTTTGTGTGTTCAAAATGCACAATTCAAAGGCACATCACAAAATTTCAACAATTTCTGACTTCATTTGGTATTCTTCGTGCATTTACTTATTTTTTTTTGAGCTAGTTGACCCTGAAGTTGAAAAGCACTACGAATGAACTCTGAAAATGTTGAAAGTTGGCATGCTATCATCATTTCACCCACATAGCATGTGTTAAAAAGTTGAGAGGGCTACGAGAAAAACTGGATGCACTTCCTGTACAAAACTGACAATCTCTCTCGAAGTATCAGCGTTTCGAACGAGAACTCATCTCTTACAAACGGGTTTCATTGTTTTGAACTTATTTTAACTCCATACTTTTTGTGTGTTCAAAATGCACCATTCAAAGGCACATCACAAAATTTCAAGAATTTCTGAATTCATTTGGTATTCTTCGTGCATTTACTTATTTTTTTTTGAGCTAGTTGACCCTGAAATTGAAAAGCACTACGAAGGAACTCTGAAAATGTTGAAAGTTGGCATGCTATCATCATTTCGCCCACATAGCATGTGTTAGAAAGTTGAGAGGTCTATGAGAAAAACTGGATGCACTTCGTGTACAAAACGGACAATCTCTCTTGAAGTATCAGGGTTTCGAACGAGAACTCATCTCTTACAAAGGGGTTTCATTTTTTTGAACTTATTTGAACTCCATACCTTTTTGTGTGTTCAAAATGCACCATTCAAAGGCACATCACAAAATTTAAACAATTTCTGACTTCATTTGGTATTCTTCGTGCATTTACTTATTTTTTTTTGAGCTAGTTGACCCTGAAGTTGAAAAGCACAACGAATGAACTCTGAAAATGTTGAAAGTTGGCATGCTATCATCATTTCACCCACATAGCATGTGTTAAAAAGTTGAGAGGGCTACGAGAAAAACTGGATGCACTTCGTGTACCAAACGGACAATCTCTCTCGAAGTATCAGCGTTTCGAACGAGAACTCATCTCTTACAAACGGGTTTCATTGTTTTGAACTTATTTTAACTCCATACTTTTTGTGTGTTGAAACTGCACCATTCAAAGGCACATCACAAAATTTCAACAATTTCTGACTTCATTTGGTATTCTTCGTGCATTTACTTATTTGTTTTGAGCTAGTTGACCCTGAACTTGAAAAGCACTACGAAGGAACTCTGAAAATGTTGAAAGTTGGCATGCTATCATCATTTCACCCACATAGCATGTGTTCAAAAGTTGAGAGGGCTACGACAAAAACTAGATGCACTTCGTGTACAAAATGGGCAATCTCTCTCGAAGTATCAGCGTTTCGAACGAGAACTCATCTCTTACAAAGGGATTTCATTTTTTTGAACTTATTTGAACTCCATACTTTTTGTGTGTTCAAAATGCACCATTCAAAGGCACATCACAAAATTTCAACAATTTCTGACTTCATTTGGTATTCTTCGTGCATTTACTTTTTTTTTTGATCTAGTTGACTTCAAATTTGAACAAATGAACTCTGAAAATGTTGAAACTTGGCATGCTTTCATCATTTCACCCACATAGCATGTGTTAGAAAGTTGAGAGGTCTACGAGAAAAACTGGATGAACTTCGTGTACAAAACGGACAATCTCTCTCGAAGTATCAGGGTTTCGAACGAGAACTCATCTCTTACAAAGGGGTTTCATTTTTTTGAACTTATTTGAACTCCATACTTTTTGTGTGTTCAAAATGCACCATTCAAAGGCACATCACAAAATTTCAACAATTTCTGACTTCATTTAGTATTCTTCGTGCATTTACTTATTTTTTTTTGGGCTAGTTGACCCTGAAGTTGAAAAGCACTACGAATGAACTCTGAAAATGTTGAAAGTTGGCATGCTATCATCATTTCACCCACATAGCATGTGTTAAAAAGTTGAGAGGTCTACGAGAAAAACTGGATGCACTTCGTGTACAAAACGGACAATCTCTCTCGAAGTATCAGCGTTTCGAACAAGAACTCATCTCTTACAAACGGGTTTCATTGTTTTGAACTTATTTTAACTCCATACTTTTTGTGTGTTCAAAATGCACCATTCAAAGGCACATCACAAAATTTCAACAATTTCTGACTTCATTTGGTATTCTTCGTGCATTTACTTATTTTTTTGAGCTAGTTGACCCTGAAATTGAAAAGCACTACGAAGGAACTCTGAAAATGTTGAAAGTTGGCATGCTATCATCATTTCACCCACATAGCATGTGTGAAAAAGTTGAGAGGGCTACGACAAAAACTAGATGCACTTCGTGTACAAAATGGGCAATCTCTCTCGAAGTATCAGCATTTCGAACGAGAACTCATCTCTTACAAAGGGATTTCATTTTTTTGAACTTATTTGAACTCCATACTTTTTGTGTGTTCAAAATGCACCATTCAAAGGCACATCACAAAGTTTCAACAATTTCTGACTTCATTTGGTATTCTTCGTGCATTTACGTATTTTTTTTTTGAGCTAGTTGACTTCAAACTTCAACAAATGAACTCTGAAAATGTTGAAACTTGGCATGCTTTCATCATTTCACCCACATAGCATGTGTTTGAAAGTTGAGAGGTCTACGAGAAAAACTGGATGCACTTCGTTTACAAAACGGACAATCTCTCTCGAAGTATCAGGGTTTCGAACGAGAACTCATCTCTTACAAAGGGGCTTCACTTTTTTGAACTTATTTGAACTCCATACCTTTTTGTGTGTTCAAAATGCACCATTCAAAGGCACATCACAAAATTTAAACAATTTCTGACTTCATTTGGTATTCTTCGTGCATTTACTTATTTTTTTTTGAGCTAGTTGACCCTGAAGTTGAAAAGCACAACGAATGAACTCTGAAAATGTTGAAAGTTGGCATGCTATCATCATTTCACCCACATAGCATGTGTTAAAAAGTTGAGAGGGCTACGAGAAAAACTGGATGCACTTCGTGTACCAAACGGACAATCTCTCTCGAAGTATCAGCGTTTCGAACGAGAACTTATCTCTTACAAACGGGTTTCATTGTTTTGAACTTATTTTAACTCCATACTTTTTGTGTGTTGAAACTGCACCATTCAAAGGCACATCACAAAATTTCAACAATTTCTGACTTCATTTGGTATTCTTCGTGCATTTACTTATTTGTTTTGAGCTAGTTGACCCTGAACTTGAAAAGCACTACGAAGGAACTCTGAAAATGTTGAAAGTTGGCATGCTATCATCATTTCACCCACATAGCATGTGTTCAAAAGTTGAGAGGGCTACGACAAAAACTAGATGCACTTCGTGTACAAAATGGGCAATCTCTCTCGAAGTATCAGCGTTTCGAACGAGAACTCATCTCTTACAAAGGGATTTCATTTTTTTGAACTTATTTGAACTCCATACTTTTTGTGTGTTCAAAATGCACCATTCAAAGGCACATCACAAAATTTCAACAATTTCTGACTTCATTTGGTATTCTTCGTGCATTTACTTTTTTTTTTGATCTAGTTGACTTCAAATTTGAACAAATGAACTCTGAAAATGTTGAAACTTGGCATGCTTTCATCATTTCACCCACATAGCATGTGTTAGAAAGTTGAGAGGTCTACGAGAAAAACTGGATGAACTTCGTGTACAAAACGGACAATCTCTCTCGAAGTATCAGGGTTTCGAACGAGAACTCATCTCTTACAAAGGGGTTTCATTTTTTTGAACTTATTTGAACTCCATACTTTTTGTGTGTTCAAAATGCACCATTCAAAGGCACATCACAAAATTTCAACAATTTCTGACTTCATTTAGTATTCTTCGTGCATTTACTTATTTTTTTTTTGGGCTAGTTGACCCTGCAGTTGAAAAGCACTACGAATGAACTCTGAAAATGTTGAAAGTTGGCATGCTATCATCATTTCACCCACATAGCATGTGTTAAAAAGTTGAGAGGTCTACGAGAAAAACTGGATGCACTTCGTGTACAAAACGGACAATCTCTCTCGAAGTATCAGCGTTTCGAACAAGAACTCATCTCTTACAAACGGGTTTCATTGTTTTGAACTTATTTTAACTCCATACTTTTTGTGTGTTCAAAATGAACCATTCAAAGGCACATCACAAAATTTCAACAATTTCTGACTTCATTTGGTATTCTTCGTGCATTTACTTATTTTTTTGAGCTAGTTGACCCTGAAATTGAAAAGCACTACGAAGGAACTCTGAAAATGTTGAAAGTTGGCATGCTATCATCATTTCACCCACATAGCATGTGTGAAAAAGTTGAGAGGGCTACGACAAAAACTAGATGCACTTCGTGTACAAAATGGGCAATCTCTCTCGAAGTATCAGCGTTTCGAACGAGAACTCATCTCTTACAAAGGGATTTCATTTTTTTGAACTTATTTGAACTCCATACTTTTTGTGTGTTCAAAATGCACCATTCAAAGGCACATCACAAAGTTTCAACAATTTCTGACTTCATTTGGTATTCTTCGTGCATTTACGTATTTTTTTTTGAGCTAGTTGACTTCAAACTTCAACAAATGAACTCTGAAAATGTTGAAACTTGGCATGCTTTCATCATTTCACCCACATAGCATGTGTTTGAAAGTTGAGAGGTCTACGAGAAAAACTGGATGCACTTCGTTTACAAAACGGACAATCTCTCTCGAAGTATCAGGGTTTCGAACGAGAACTCATCTCTTACAAAGGGGCTTCATTTTTTTGAACTTATTTGAACTCCATACTTTTTGTGTGTTCAAAATGCACCATTCAAAGGCACATCACAAAATTTCAACAATTTCTGACTTCATTTGGTATTCTTCGTGCATTTACTTATTTTTTTTTGAGCTAGTTGACCCTGAGATTGAAAAGCACTACGAATGAACTCTGAAAATGTTGAAAGTTGGCATGCTATCATCATTTCACCCACATAGCATGTGTTAAAAAGTTGAGAGGGCTACGAGAAAAACTGGATGCACTTCGTGTACAAAACGGACAATCTCTCTCGAAGTATCAGCGTTTCGAACGAGAACTCATCTCTTACAAAGGGGTTTCATTGTTTTGAACTTATTTTAACTCCATACTTTTTGTGTGTTCAAAATGCACCATTCAAAGGCACATCACAAAATTTCAACAATTTCTGACTTCATTTGGTATTCTTCGTGCATTTACTTTTTTTTTGAGCTAGTTGACCCTGAAGTTGAAAAGCACTACGAATGAACTCTGAAAATGTTGAAAGTTGGCATGCTTTCATCATTTCACCCACATACCATGTGTTAGAAAGTTGAGAGGTCTACGAGAAAAACTGGATGCACTTCGTGTACAAAACGGACAATCTCTCTCGAAGTATCAGGGTTTCGAACGAGAACTCATCTCTTACAAAGGGGTTTCATTTTTTTGAACTTATTTGAACTCCATACTTTTTGTGTGTTCAAAATGCACCATTCAAAGGCACATCACAAAATTTCAACAATTTCTGACTTCATTTGGTATTCTTCGTGCATTTACTTATTTTTTTTTGAGCTAGTTAACCCTGAAATTGAAAAGCACTACGAATGAACTCTGAAAATGTTGAAAGTTGGCATGCTATAATCATTTCACCCACATAGCATGTGTTAAAAAGTTGAGAGGGCTACGAGAAAAACTAGATGCACTTCGTGTACAAAACGGACAATCTCTCTCGAAGTATGAGCGTTTCGAACGATAACTCATCTCTTACAAAGGGGTTTCATTGTTTTGAACTTATTTTAACTCCATACTTTTTGTGTGTTCAAAATGCACCATTCAAAGGCACATCACAAAATTTCAACAATTTCTGACTTTATTTGGTATTCTTCGTGCATTTACTTTTTTTTTGAGCTAGTTGACCCTGAAATTGAAAAGCACTACGAATGAACTCTGAAAATGTTGAAATTTGGCAGGCTATCATCATTTCACCCACATAGCATGTGTTAAAAAGTTGAGAGGGCTACGACAAAAACTAGATGCACTTCGTGTACAAAACGGGCAATCTCTCTCGTAGTATCAGCGTTTCGAACGAGAACTCATCTCTTACAAAGGGATTTCATTTTTTTGAACTTATTTGAACTCCATACTTTTTGTGTGTTCAAAATGCACCATTCAAAGGCACATCACAAAATTTCAACAATTTCTGACTTCATTTGGTATTCTTCGTGCATTTACTTATTTTTTTTTGAGCTAGCTGACCCTGAAATTGAAAAGCACTAGGAATGAACACTGAAAATGTTGAAAGTTGGCATGCTATCATCATTTCACCCACATAGCATGTGTTAGAAAGTTGAGAGGGCTACGAGAAAAACTGGATGCACTTCGTGTACAAAACGGACAATCTCTCTCGAAGTATTAGCGTTTCGAACGAGAACTCATCTCTTACAAAGGGGTTTCATTGTTTTGAACTTATTTTAACTCCATACTTTTTGTGTGTTGAAAATGCACCATTCAAAGGCACATCACAAAATTTCAACAATTTCTGACTTCATTTGGTATTCTTCGTGCATTTACTTATTTTTTTTGAGCTAGTTGACCCTGAAATTGAAAAGCACTACGAATGAACTCTGAAAATGTTGAAAGTTGGCATCCTTTCATCATTTCACCCACATACCATGTGTTAGAAAGTTGAGAGGTCTACGAGAAAAACTGGATGCACTTCGTGTACAAAACGGACAACTCTCTCGAAGTATCAGCGTTTCGAACGAGAACTCATCTATTACAAACGGGTTTCATTGTTTTGAACTTATTTTAACTCCATACTTTTTGTGTGTTCAAAATGCACCATTCAAAGGCACATCACAAAATTTCAACAATTTCTGACTTCATTTGGTATTCTTCGTGCATTTACTTTTTTTTTGAGCTAGTTGACCCTGAAATGGAAAAGCACTACGAAGGAACTCTGAAAATGTTGAAAGTTGGCATGCTATCATCATTTCACCCACATAGCATGTGTGAAAAAGTTGAGAGGGCTACGACAAAAACTAGATGCACTTCGTGTACAAAATAGGCAATCTCTCTCGAAGTATCAGCGTTTCGAACGAGAACTCATCTCTTACAAAGGGATTTCATTTTTTTGAACTTATTTGAACTCCATACTTTTTGTGTGTTCAAAATGCACCATTCAAAGGCACATCACAAAGTTTCAACAATTTCTGACTTCATTTGGTATTCTTCGTGCATTTACTTATTTTTTTTTGAGCTAGTTGACTTCAAATTTCAACAAATGAACTCTGAAAATGTTGAAACTTGGCATGCTTTCATCATTTCACCCACGTAGCATGTGTTAGAAAGTTGAGAGGTCTACGAGAAAAACTGGATGCACTTCGTGTACAAAACGGACAATCTCTCTCGAAGTATCAGGGTTTCGAACGAGAAATCATCTCTTACAAAGGGGCTTCATATTTTTGAACTTATTTGAACTCCATACTTTTTGTGTGTTCAAAATGCACCATTCAAAGGCACATCACAAAATTTCAACAATTTCTGACTTCATTTGGTATTCTTCGTGCATTTACTTATTTTTTTTGAGCTAGTTGACCCTGAAATTGAAAAGCACTACAAATGAACTCTGAAAATGTTGAAAGTTGTCATGCTTTCATCATTTCACCCACATACCATGTGTTAGAAAGTTGAGAGGTCTACGAGAAAAACTGGATGGACTTCGTGTACAAAACGGACAATCTCTCTCGAAGTATCAGGGTTTCGAACGAGAACTCATCTCTTACAAAGGGGTTTCATTTTTTTGAACTTATTTGAACTCCATACTTTTTGTGTGTTCAAAATGCACCATTCAAAGGCACATCAAAAAATTTCAACAATTTCTGACTTCATTTGGTATTCTTCGTGCATTTACTTATTTTTTTTTGAGCTAGTTGACCCTGAAATTGAAAAGCACTACGAATGAACTCTGAAAATGTTGAAAGTTGGCATGCTATCATCATTTCACCCACATAGCATGTGTTAAAAAGTTGAGAGGGCTATGAGAAAAACTGGATGCACTTCGTGTACAAAACGGACAATCTCTCTCGAAGTATCAGCGCTTCGAACGAGAACTCATCTCTTACAAAGGGGTTTCATTGTTTTGAACTTATTTTAACTCCACACTTTTTGTGTGTTCAAAATGCACCATTCAAAGGCACATCACAAAATTTCAACAATTTCTGACTTCATTTGATATTCTTCGTGCATTTACTTATTTTTTTTGAGCTAGTTGACCCTGAAATTGGAAAGCACTACAAATGAACTCTGAAAATGTTGAAAGTTGGCATGCTTTCATCATTTCACCCACATACCATGTGTTAGAAAGTAGAGAGGTCTACGAGAAAAACTGGATGCACTTCGTTTACAAAACGGACAATCTCTCTCGAAGTATCAGGGTTTCGAACGAGAACTCATCTCTTACAAAGGGGTTTCATTTTTTTGAACTTATTTGAACTCCATACTTTTTGTGTGTTCAAAATGCACCATTCAAAGGCACATCACAAAATTTCAACAATTTCTGACTTCATTTGGTATTCTTCGTGCATTTACTTATTTTTTTTTGAGCTAGTTAACCCTGAAATTGAAAAGCACTACGAATGAACTCTGAAAATGTTGAAAGTTGGCATGCTATAATCATTTCACCCACATAGCATGTGTTAAAAAGTTGAGAGGGCTACGAGAAAAACTAGATGCACTTCGTGTACAAAACGGACAATCTCTCTCGAAGTATGAGCGTTTCGAACGATAACTCATCTCTTACAAAGGGGTTTCATTGTTTTGAACTTATTTTAACTCCATACTTTTTGTGTGTTCAAAATGCACCATTCAAAGGCACATCACAAAATTTCAACAATTTCTGACTTTATTTGGTATTCTTCGTGCATTTACTTTTTTTTTGAGCTAGTTGACCCTGAAATTGAAAAGCACTACGAATGAACTCTGAAAATGTTGAAATTTGGCAGGCTATCATCATTTCACCCACATAGCATGTGTTAAAAAGTTGAGAGGGCTACGACAAAAACTAGATGCACTTCGTGTACAAAACGGGCAATCTCTCTCGAAGTATCAGCGTTTCGAACGAGAACTCATCTCTTACAAAGGGATTTCATTTTTTTGAACTTATTTGAACTCCATACTTTTTGTGTGTTCAAAATGCACCATTCAAAGGCACATCACAAAATTTCAACAATTTCTGACTTCATTTGGTATTCTTCGTGCATTTACTTATTTTTTTTTGAGCTAGCTGACCCTGAAATTGAAAAGCACTAGGAATGAACACTGAAAATGTTGAAAGTTGGCATGCTATCATCATTTCACCCACATAGCATGTGTTAGAAAGTTGAGAGGGCTACGAGAAAAACTGGATGCACTTCGTGTACAAAACGGACAATCTCTCTCGAAGTATTAGCGTTTCGAACGAGAACTCATCTCTTACAAAGGGGTTTCATTGTTTTGAACTTATTTTAACTCCATACTTTTTGTGTGTTGAAAATGCACCATTCAAAGGCACATCACAAAATTTCAACAATTTCTGACTTCATTTGGTATTCTTCGTGCATTTACTTATTTTTTTTGAGCTAGTTGACCCTGAAATTGAAAAGCACTACGAATGAACTCTGAAAATGTTGAAAGTTGGCATCCTTTCATCATTTCACCCACATACCATGTGTTAGAAAGTTGAGAGGTCTACGAGAAAAACTGGATGCACTTCGTGTACAAAACGGACAACTCTCTCGAAGTATCAGCGTTTCGAACGAGAACTCATCTATTACAAACGGGTTTCATTGTTTTGAACTTATTTTAACTCCATACTTTTTGTGTGTTCAAAATGCACCATTCAAAGGCACATCACAAAATTTCAACAATTTCTGACTTCATTTGGTATTCTTCGTGCATTTACTTTTTTTTTGAGCTAGTTGACCCTGAAATGGAAAAGCACTACGAAGGAACTCTGAAAATGTTGAAAGTTGGCATGCTATCATCATTTCACCCACATAGCATGTGTGAAAAAGTTGAGAGGGCTACGACAAAAACTAGATGCACTTCGTGTACAAAATAGGCAATCTCTCTCGAAGTATCAGCGTTTCGAACGAGAACTCATCTCTTACAAAGGGATTTCATTTTTTTGAACTTATTTGAACTCCATACTTTTTGTGTGTTCAAAATGCACCATTCAAAGGCACATCACAAAGTTTCAACAATTTCTGACTTCATTTGGTATTCTTCGTGCATTTACTTATTTTTTTTTGAGCTAGTTGACTTCAAATTTCAACAAATGAACTCTGAAAATGTTGAAACTTGGCATGCTTTCATCATTTCACCCACGTAGCATGTGTTAGAAAGTTGAGAGGTCTACGAGAAAAACTGGATGCACTTCGTGTACAAAACGGACAATCTCTCTCGAAGTATCAGGGTTTCGAACGAGAAATCATCTCTTACAAAGGGGCTTCATATTTTTGAACTTATTTGAACTCCATACTTTTTGTGTGTTCAAAATGCACCATTCAAAGGCACATCACAAAATTTCAACAATTTCTGACTTCATTTGGTATTCTTCGTGCATTTACTTATTTTTTTTGAGCTAGTTGACCCTGAAATTGAAAAGCACTACAAATGAACTCTGAAAATGTTGAAAGTTGTCATGCTTTCATCATTTCACCCACATACCATGTGTTAGAAAGTTGAGAGGTCTACGAGAAAAACTGGATGGACTTCGTGTACAAAACGGACAATCTCTCTCGAAGTATCAGGGTTTCGAACGAGAACTCATCTCTTACAAAGGGGTTTCATTTTTTTGAACTTATTTGAACTCCATACTTTTTGTGTGTTCAAAATGCACCATTCAAAGGCACATCAAAAAATTTCAACAATTTCTGACTTCATTTGGTATTCTTCGTGCATTTACTTATTTTTTTTTGAGCTAGTTGACCCTGAAATTGAAAAGCACTACGAATGAACTCTGAAAATGTTGAAAGTTGGCATGCTATCATCATTTCACCCACATAGCATGTGTTAAAAAGTTGAGAGGGCTATGAGAAAAACTGGATGCACTTCGTGTACAAAACGGACAATCTCTCTCGAAGTATCAGCGCTTCGAACGAGAACTCATCTCTTACAAAGGGGTTTCATTGTTTTGAACTTATTTTAACTCCACACTTTTTGTGTGTTCAAAATGCACCATTCAAAGGCACATCACAAAATTTCAACAATTTCTGACTTCATTTGGTATTCTTCGTGCATTTACTTATTTTTTTTGAGCTAGTTGACCCTGAAATTGGAAAGCACTACAAATGAACTCTGAAAATGTTGAAAGTTGGCATGCTTTCATCATTTCACCCACATACCATGTGTTAGAAAGTAGAGAGGTCTACGAGAAAAACTGGATGCACTTCGTTTACAAAACGGACAATCTCTCTCGAAGTATCAGGGTTTCGAACGAGAACTCATCTCTTACAAAGGGGTTTCATTTTTTTGAACTTATTTGAACTCCATACTTTTTGTGTGTTCAAAATGCACCATTCAAAGGCACATCACAAAATTTCAACAATTTCTGACTTCATTTGGTATTCTTCGTGCATTTACTTTTTTTTTTTTTGAGCTAGTTGACCCTGAAATTGAAAAGCACTACGAATGAACTCTGAAAATGTTGAAAGTTGGCATGCTATCATCATTTCACCCACATAGCAGGTGTTAAACAGTTGAGAGGGCTATGAGAAAAACTGGATGCACTTCGTGTACAAAACGGACAATCTCTCTCGAAGTATCAGCGTTTCGAATGAGAACTCATCTCTTACAAAGGGGTTTCATTGTTTTGAACTTATTTTAACTCCACACTTTTTGTGTGTTCAAAATGCACCATTCAAAGGCACATCACAAAATTTCAACAATTTCTGACTTCATTTGGTATTCTTCGTGCATTTACTTATTTTTTTTGAGCTAGTTGACCCTGAAATTGAAAAGCACTACAAATGAACTCTGAAAATGTTGAAAGTTGTCATGCTTTCATCATTTCACCCACATACATGTGTTAGAATGTTGAGAGGTCTACGAGAAAAACTGGATGGACTTCGTGTACAAAACGGACAATCTCTCTCGAAGTATCAGGGTTTCGAACGAGAACTCATCTCTTACAAAGGGGTTTCATTTTTTTGAACTTATTTGAACTCCATACTTTTTGTGTGTTCAAAATGCACCATTCAAAGGCACATCACAAAATTTCAACAATTTCTGACTTCATTTGGTATTCTTCGTGCATTTACTTATTTTTTTTGAGCTAGTTGACCCTGAAATTGAAAAGCACTACGAATGAACTCTGAAAATGTTGAAAGTTGGCATGCTATCATCATTTCACCCACATAGCATGTGTTAAAAAGTTGAGAGGGCTATGAGAAAAACTGGATGCACTTCGTGTACAAAACGGACAATCTCTCTCGAAGTATCAGCGCTTCGAACGAGAACTCATCTCTTCCAAAGGGGTTTCATTGTTTTGAACTTATTTTAACTCCACACTTTTTGTGTGTTCAAAATGCACCATTCAAAGGCACATCACAAAATTTCAACAATTTCTGACTTCATTTGGTATTCTTCGTGCATTTACTTATTTTTTTTTGAGCTAGTTGACCCTGAAATTGGAAAGCACTACAAATGAACTCTGAAAATGTTGAAAGTTGGCATGCTTTCATCATTTCACCCACATACCATGTGTTAGAAAGTTGAGAGGGCTACGAGAAAAACTGGATGCACTTCGTGTACAAAACGGACAATCTCTCTCGAAGTATCAAGGTTTCGAACGAGAACTCATCTCTTACAAAGGGGTTTCATTTTTTTGAACTTATTTGAACTGCATACTTTTTGTGTGTTCAAAATGCACCATTCAAAGGCACATCACAAAATTTCAACAATTTCTGACTTCATTTGGTATTCTTCGTGCATTTACTTATTTTTTTTTGAGCTAGTTGACCCTGAAATTGAAAAGCACTACGAATGAACTCTGAAAATGTTGAAAGTTGGCATGCTATCATCATTTCACCCACATAGCAGGTGTTAAAAAGTTGAGAGGGCTATGAGAAAAACTGGATGCACTTCGTGTACAAAACGGACAATCTCTCTCGAAGTATCAGCGTTTCGAACGAGAACTCATCTCTTACAAAGGGGTTTCATTGTTTTGAACTTATTTGAACTCCATACTTTTTGTGTGTTCAAAATGCACCATTCAAAGGCACATCACAAAATTTCAACAATTTCTGACTTCATTTGGTATTCTTCGTGCATTTACTTATTTTTTTTGAGCTATTTGACCCTGAAATTGAAAAGCACTACGAATGAACTCTGAAAATGTTGAAAGTTGGCATGCTATCATCATTTCACCCACATAGCATGTGTTAAAAAGTTGAGAGGGCTATGAGAAAAACTGGATGCACTTCGTGTACAAAACGGACAATCTCTCTCGAAGTATCAGCGCTTCGAACGAGAACTCATCTCTTACAAAGGGGTTTCATTGTTTTGAACTTATTTTAACTCCACACTTTTTGTGTGTTCAAAATGCACCATTCAAAGGCACATCACAAAATTTCAACAATTTCTGACTTCATTTGGTATTCTTCGTGCATTTACTTATTTTTTTTGAGCTAGTTGACCCTGAAATTGGAAAGCACTACAAATGAACTCTGAAAATGTTGAAACTTGGCATGCTTTCATCATTTCACCCACATACCATGTGTTAGAAAGTTGAGAGGTCTACGAGAAAAACTGGATGCACTTCGTGTACAAAACGGACAATCTCTCTCGAAGTATCAGGGTTTCGAACGAGAACTCATCTCTTACAAAGGGGTTTCATTTTTTTGAACTTATTTGAACTCCATACTTTTTGTGTGTTCAAAATGCACCATTCAAAGGCACATCACAAAATTTCAACAATTTCTGACTTCATTTGGTATTCTTCGTGCATTTACTTTTTTTTTTTTTGAGCTAGTTGACCCTGAAATTGAAAAGCACTACGAATGAACTCTGAAAATGTTGAAAGTTGGCATGCTATCATCATTTCACCCACATAGCAGGTGTTAAAAAGTTGAGAGGGCTATGAGAAAAACTGGATGCACTTCGTGTACAAAACGGACAATCTCTCTCGAAGTATCAGCGTTACGAACGAGAACTCATGTCTTACAAAAGGGTTTCATTGTTTTGAACTTATTTTAACTCCACACTTTTTGTGTGTTCAAAATGCACCATTCAAAGGCACATCACAAAATTTCAACAATTTCTGACTTCATTTGGTATTCTTCGTGCATTTAATTATTTTTTTTGAGCTAGTTGACCCTGAAATTGGAAAGCACTAGAAATGAACTATGAAAATGTTGAAAGTTGGCATGCTTTCATCATTTCACCCACATACCATGTGTTAGAAAGTTGAGAGGTCTACGAGAAAAACTGGATGCACTTCGTGTACAAAACGGACAATCTCTCTCGAAGTATCAGGGTTTCGAACGAGAACTCATCTCTTACAAAGGGGTTTCATTTTTTTGAACTTATTTGAACTCCATACTTTTTGTGTGTTCAAAATGCACCATTCAAAGGCACATCACAAAATTTCAACAATTTCTGACTTCATTTGGTATTCTTCGTGCATTTACTTATTTTTTTTTTGAGCTAGTTGACCCTGAAATTGAAAAGCACTACGAATGAACTCTGAAAATGTTGAAAGTTGGCATGCTATCATCATTTCACCCACATAGCATGTGTTAAAAAGTTGAGAGGGCTATGAGAAAAACTGGATGCACTTCGTGTACAAAACGGGCAATCTCTCTCGAAGTATCAGCGTTTCGAACGAGAACTCATCTCTTACAACGGGATTTCATTTTTTTGAACTTATTTGAACTCCATACTTTTTGTGTGTTCAAAATGCACCATTCAAAGGCACATCACAAAATTTCAACAATTTCTGACTTCATTTGGTATTCTTCGTGCATTTACTTTTTTTTTTGAGCTAGTTGACCCTGAAATTGGAAAGCACTACAAATGAACTCTGAAAATGTTGAAAGTTGGCATGCTTTCATCATTTCACCCACATACCATGTGTTAGAAAGTTGAGAGGTCTACGAGAAAAACTGGATGCACTTCGTGTACAAAACGGACAATCTCTCTCGAAGTATCAGGGTTTCGAACGAGAACTCATCTCTTACAAAGGGTTTCATTTTTTTGAACTTATTTGAACTCCATACTTTTTGTGTGTTCAAAATGCACCCTTCAAAGGCACATCACAAAATTTCAACAATTTCTGACTTCATTTGGTATTCTTCGTGCATTTACTTTTTTTTTTGAGCTAGTTGACCCTGAAATTGAAAAGCACTACGAATGAACTCTGAAAATGTTGAAAGTTGGCATGCTATCATCATTTCACCCACATAGAATGTGTTAAAAAGTTGAGAGGGCTACGACAAAAACTAGATGCACTTCTTGTACAAAACGGGCAATCTCTCTCGAAGTATCAGCGTTTCGAACGAGAACTCATCTCTTACAAAGGGATTTCATTTTTTTGAACTTATTTGAACTCCATACTTTTTGTGTGTTCAAAATGCACCATTCAAAGGCACATCACAAAATTTCAACAATTTCTGACTTCATTTGGTATTCTTCGTGCATTTACTTTTTTTTTTTGAGCTAGTTGACCCTGAAATTGAAAAGCACTACAAATGAACTCTGAAAATGTTGAAAGTTGGCATGCTATCATCATTTCACTCACATAGCATGTGTTAGAAAGTTGAGAGGACTACGAGAAAAACTGGATGCACTTCGTTTACAAAACGGACAATCTCTCTCGAAGTATCAGGGTTTCGAACGAGAACTCATCTCTTACAAAGGGGTTTCATTTTTTTGAACTTATTTGAACTCCATAATTTTTGTGTGTTGAAAATGCACCATTCAAAGGCACATCACAAAATTTCAACAATTTCTGACTTCATTTGGTATTCTTCGTGCATTTACTTATTTTTTTTGAGCTATTTGACCCTGAAATTGAAAAGCACTACGAATGAACTCTGAAAATGTTGAAAGTTGGCATGCTTTCATCATTTCACCCAAATAGCAGGTGTTAAAAAGTTGAGAGGGCTACGAGAAAAACTGGATGCACTTCGTGTACAAAACGGACAACTCTCTCGAAGTATCAACGTTTCGAACGAGAACTCATCTCTTACAAAGGGGTTTCATTGTTTTGAACTTATTTTAACTCCACAATTTTTGTGTGTTCAAAATGCACCATTCAAAGGCACATCACAAAATTTCAACAATTTCTGACTTCATTTGGTATTCTTCGTGCATTTAATTATTTTTTTTGAGCTAGTTGACCCTGAAATTGGAAAGCACTACAAATGAACTCTGAAAATGTTGAAAGTTGGCATGCTTTCATCATTTCACCCACATACCATGTGTTAGAAAGTTGAGAGGTCTACGAGAAAAACTGGATGCACTTCGTGTACAAAACGGACAATCTCTCTCGAAGTATCAGCGTTTCGAACGAGAACTCATCTCTTACAAAGGGGTTTCATTTTTTTGAACTTATTTGAACTCCATACTTTTTGTGTGTTCAAAATGCACCATTCAAAGGCACATCACAAAATTTCAACAATTTCTGACTTCATTTGGTATTCTTCGTGCATTTACTTTTTTTTTTTTGAGCTAGTTGACCCTGAAATTGAAAAGCACTACGAATGAACTCTGAAAATGTTGAAACTTGGCATGCTATCATCATTTCACCCACATAGAAGGTGTTAAAAAGTTGAGAGGGCTATGAGAAAAACTGGATGCACTTCGTGTACAAAACGGACAATCTCTCTCGAAGTATCAGCGTTTCGAACGAGAACTCATCTCTTATAAAGGGGTTTCATTGTTTTGAACTTATTTTAACTCCACACTTTTTGTGTGTTCAAAATGCACCATTCAAAGGCACATCACAAAATTTCAACAATTTCTGACTTCATTTGGTATTCTTCGTGCATTTAATTATTATTTTTGAGCTAGTTGACCCTGAAATTGGAAAGCACTACAAATGAACTCTGAAAATGTTGAAAGTTGGCATGCTTTCATCATTTCACCCACATACCATGTGTTAGAAAGTTGAGAGGTCTACGAGAAAAACTGGATGCACTTCGTGTACAAAACGGACAATCTCTCTCGAAGTATCAGGGTTTCGAACGAGAACTCATCTCTTACAAAGGGTTTCATTTTTTTGAACTTATTTGAACTCCATACTTTTTGTGTGTTCAAAATGCACCATTCAAAGGCACATCACAAAATTTCAACAATTTCTGACTTCATTTGGTATTCTTCGTGCATTTACTTTTTTTTTTGAGCTAGTTGACCCTGAAATTGAAAAGCACTACGAATGAACTCTGAAAATGTTGAAAGTTGGCATGCTATCATCATTTCACCCACATAGAATGTGTTAAAAAGTTGAGAGGGCTACGACAAAAACTAGATGCACTTCTTGTACAAAACGGGCAATCTCTCTCGAAGTATCAGCGTTTCGAACGAGAACTCATCTCTTACAAAGGGATTTCATTTTTTTGAACTTATTTGAACTCCATACTTTTTGTGTGTTCAAAATGCACCATTCAAAGGCACATCACAAAATTTCAACAATTTCTGACTTCATTTGGTATTCTTCGTGCATTTACTTATTTTTTTTTGAGCTAGTTGACCCTGAAATTGAAAAGCACTACAAATGAACTCTGAAAATGTTGAAAGTTGGCATGCTATCATCATTTCACTCACATAGCATGTGTTAGAAAGTTGAGAGGACTACGAGAAAAACTGGATGCACTTCGTTTACAAAACGGACAATCTCTCTCGAAGTATGAGGGTTTCGAACGAGAACTCATCTCTTACAAAGGGGTTTCATTTTTTTGAACTTATTTGAACTCCATAATTTTTGTGTGTTGAAAATGCACCATTCAAAGGCACATCACAAAATTTCAACAATTTCTGACTTCATTTGGTATTCTTCGTGCATTTACTTTTTTTTTTGAGCTATTTGACCCTGAAATTGAAAAGCACTACGAATGAACTCTGAAAATGTTGAAAGTTGGCATGCTTTCATCATTTCACCCAAATAGCAGGTGTTAAAAAGTTGAGAGGGCTACGAGAAAAACTGGATGCACTTCGTGTACAAAACGGACAACTCTCTCGAAGTATCAGCGTTTCGAACGAGAACTCATCTCTTACAAAGGGGTTTCATTGTTTTGAACTTATTTTAACTCCACACTTTTTGTGTGTTCAAAATGCACCATTCAAAGGCACATCACAAAATTTCAACAATTTCTGACTTCATTTGGTATTCTTCGTGCATTTACTTATTTTTTTTGAGCTAGTTGACCCTGAAATTGGAAAGCACTACAAATGAACTCTGAAAATGTTGAAAGTTGGCATGCTTTCATCATTTCACCCACATACCATGTGTTAGAAAGTTGAGAGGTCTACGAGAAAAACTGGATGCACTTCGTGTACAAAACGGACAATCTCTCTCGAAGTATCAGGGTTTCGAACGAGAACTCATCTCTTACAAAGGGGTTTCATTTTTTTGAACTTATTTGAACTCCATACTTTTTGTGTGTTCAAAATGCACCATTCAAAGGCACATCACAAAATTTCAACAATTTCTGACTTCATTTGGTATTCTTCGTGCATTTACTTATTTTTTTTTGAGCTAGTTGACCCTGAAATTGAAAAGCACTACGAATGAACTCTGAAAATGTTGAAAGTTGGCATGCTATCATCATTTCACCCACATAGCAGGTGTTAAAAAGTTGAGAGGGCTATGAGAAAAACTGGATGCACTTCGTGTACAAAACGGACAATCTCTCTCGAAGTATCAGCGTTTCGAACGAGAACTCATCTCTTACAAAGGGGTTTCATTGTTTTGAACTTATTTTAACTCCACACTTTTTGTGTGTTCAAAATGCACCATTCAAAGGCACATCACAAAATTTCAACAATTTCTGACTTCATTTGGTATTCTTCGTGCATTTAATTATTTTTTTTGAGCTAGTTGACCCTGAAATTGGAAAGCACTACAAATGAACTCTGAAAATGTTGAAAGTTGGCATTTCATCATTTCACCCACATACCATGTGTTAGAAAGTTGAGAGGTCTACGAGAAAAACTGGATGCACTTCGTGTACAAAACGGACAATCTCTCTCGAAGTATCAGGGTTTCGAACGAGAACTCATCTCTTACAAACGGGTTTCATTTTTTTGAACTTATTCGAACTCCATACTTTTTGTGTGTTCAAAATGCACCATTCAAAGGCACATCACAAAATTTCAACAATTTCTGACTTCATTTGGTATTCTTCGTGCATTTACTTATTTTTTTTAGCTAGTTGACCCTGAAATTGAAAAGCACTACAAATGAACTCTGAAAATGTTGAAAGTTGGCATGCTATCATCATTTCACTCACATAGCATGTGTTAGAAAGTTGAGAGGACTACGAGAAAAACTGGATGCACTTCGTTTACAAAACGGACAATCTCTCTCGAAGTATCAGGGTTTCGAACGAGAACTCATCTCTTACAAAGGGGTTTCATTTTTTTGAACTTATTTGAACTCCATAATTTTTGTGTGTTGAAAATGCACCATTCAAAGGCACATCACAAAATTTCAACAATTTCTGACTTCATTTGGTATTCTTCGTGCATTTACTTATTTTTTTTGAGCTATTTGACCCTGAAATTGAAAAGCACTACGAATGAACTCTGAAAATGTTGAAAGTTGGCATGCTTTCATCATTTCACCCAAATAGCATGTGTTAGAAAGTTGAGAGGACTACGAGAAAAACTGGATGCACTTCGTTTACAAAACGGACAATCTCTCTCGAAGTATCAGGGTTTCGAACGAGAACTCATCTCTTACAAAGGGGTTTCATTTTTTGAACTTATTTGAACTCCATACTTTTTGTGTGTTCAAAATGCACCATTCAAAGGCACATCACAAAATTTCAACAATTTCTGACTTCATTTGGTATTCTTCGTGCATTTACTTTTTTTTTTGAGCTAGTTGACCCTGAAATTGAAAAGCACTACGAATGAACTATGAAAATGTTGAAAGTTAGCATGCTATCATCATTTCACCCACATAGCATGTGTTAAAAAGTTGAGAGGGCTATGAGAAAAACTGGATGCACTTCGTGTAAAAACGGACAATCTCTCTCGAAGTATCAGCGTTTCGAACGAGAACTCATCTCTTACAAAGGGGTTTCATTGTTTTGAACTTATTTGAACTCCATACTTTTTGTGTTTTCAAAATGCACCATTCAAAGGCACATCACAAAATTTCAACAATTTCTGACTTAATTTGGTATTCTTCGTGCATTTACTTATTTTTTTGAGCTAGTTGACCCTGAAATTGAAAAGCACTACAAATGAACTCTGAAAATGTTGAAAGTTGGCATGCTATCATCATTTCACCCACATAGCATGTGTTAGAAAGTTGAGAGGTCTACGAGAAAAACTGGATGCACTTCTTGTACAAAACGGACAATCTTTCTCGAAGTATCAGCGTTTCGAACCAGAACTCATCTCTTACAAAGGGGTTTCATTTTTTTGAACTTATTTGAACTCCATACTTTTTATGTGTTCAAAATGCACCATTCAAAGGCACATCACAAAATTTCAACAATTTCTGACTTCATTTGGTATTCTTCGTGCATTTACTTTTTTTTTTTGAGCTAGTTGACCCTGAAATTGAAAAGCACTACGAATGAACTCTGAAAATGTTGAAAGTTGGCATGCTATCATCATTTCACCCACATAGAATGTGTTAAAAAGTTGAGAGGGCTACGACAAAAACTAGATGCACTTCTTGTACAAAACGGGCAATCTCTCTCGAAGTATCAGCGTTTCGAACGAGAACTCATCTCTTACAAAGGGATTTCATTTTTTTGAACTTATTTGAACTCCATACTTTTTGTGTGTTCAAAATGCACCATTCAAAGGCACATCACAAAATTTCAACAATTTCTGACTTCATTTGGTATTCTTCGTGCATTTACTTATTTTTTTTTGAGCTAGTTGACCCTGAAATTGAAAAGCACTACAAATGAACTCTGAAAATGTTGAAAGTTGGCATGCTATCATCATTTCACTCACATAGCATGTGTTAGAAAGTTGAGAGGACTACGAGAAAAACTGGATGCACTTCGTTTACAAAACGGACAATCTCTCTCGAAGTATCAGGGTTTCGAACGAGAACTCATCTCTTACAAAGGGGTTTCATTTTTTTGAACTTATTTGAACTCCATAATTTTTGTGTGTTGAAAATGCACCATTCAAAGGCACATCACAAAATTTCAACAATTTCTGACTTCATTTGGTATTCTTCGTGCATTTACTTATTTTTTTTGAGCTATTTGACCCTGAAATTGAAAAGCACTACGAATGAACTCTGAAAATGTTGAAAGTTGGCATGCTTTCATCATTTCACCCAAATAGCAGGTGTTAAAAAGTTGAGAGGGCTACGAGAAAAACTGGATGCACTTCGTGTACAAAACGGACAACTCTCTCGAAGTATCAGCGTTTCGAACGAGAACTCATCTCTTACAAAGGGGTTTCATTGTTTTGAACTTATTTTAACTCCACACTTTTTGTGTGTTCAAAATGCACCATTCAAAGGCACATCACAAAATTTCAACAATTTCTGACTTCATTTGGTATTCTTCGTGCATTTACTTATTTTTTTTGAGCTAGTTGACCCTGAAATTGGAAAGCACTACAAATGAACTCTGAAAATGTTGAAAGTTGGCATGCTTTCATCATTTCACCCACATACCATGTGTTAGAAAGTTGAGAGGTCTACGAGAAAAACTGGATGCACTTCGTGTACAAAACGGACAATCTCTCTCGAAGTATCAGGGTTTCGAACGAGAACTCATCTCTTACAAAGGGGTTTCATTTTTTTGAACTTATTTGAACTCCATACTTTTTGTGTGTTCAAAATGCACCATTCAAAGGCACATCACAAAATTTCAACAATTTCTGACTTCATTTGGTATTCTTCGTGCATTTACTTATTTTTTTTTTGAGCTAGTTGACCCTGAAATTGAAAAGCACTACGAATGAACTCTGAAAATGTTGAAAGTTGGCATGCTATCATCATTTCACCCACATAGCAGGTGTTAAAAAGTTGAGAGGGCTATGAGAAAAACTGGATGCACTTCGTGTACAAAACGGACAATCTCTCTCGAAGTATCAGCGTTTCGAACGAGAACTCATCTCTTACAAAGGGGTTTCATTGTTTTGAACTTATTTTAACTCCACACTTTTTGTGTGTTCAAAATGCACCATTCAAAGGCACATCACAAAATTTCAACAATTTCTGACTTCATTTGGTATTCTTCGTGCATTTAATTATTTTTTTTGAGCTAGTTGACCCTGAAATTGGAAAGCACTACAAATGAACTCTGAAAATGTTGAAAGTTGGCATTTCATCATTTCACCCACATACCATGTGTTAGAAAGTTGAGAGGTCTACGAGAAAAACTGGATGCACTTCGTGTACAAAACGGACAATCTCTCTCGAAGTATCAGGGTTTCGAACGAGAACTCATCTCTTACAAAGGGGTTTCATTTTTTTGAACTTATTCGAACTCCATACTTTTTGTGTGTTCAAAATGCACCATTCAAAGGCACATCACAAAATTTCAACAATTTCTGACTTCATTTGGTATTCTTCGTGCATTTACTTATTTTTTTTAGCTAGTTGACCCTGAAATTGAAAAGCACTACAAATGAACTCTGAAAATGTTGAAAGTTGGCATGCTATCATCATTTCACTCACATAGCATGTGTTAGAAAGTTGATAGGACTACGAGAAAAACTGGATGCACTTCGTTTACAAAACGGACAATCTCTCTCGAAGTATCAGGGTTTCGAACGAGAACTCATCTCTTACAAAGGGGTTTCATTTTTTTGAACTTATTTGAACTCTATAATTTTTGTGTGTTGAAAATGCACCATTCAAAGGCACATCACAAAATTTCAACAATTTCTGACTTCATTTGGTATTCTTCGTGCATTTACTTATTTTTTTTGAGCTATTTGACCCTGAAATTGAAAAGCACTACGAATGAACTCTGAAAATGTTGAAAGTTGGCATGCTTTCATCATTTCACCCAAATAGCATGTGTTAGAAAGTTGAGAGGGCTATGAGAAAAACTGGATGCACTTCGTGTAAAAACGGACAATCTCTCTCGAAGTATCAGCGTTTCGAACGAGAACTCATCTCTTACAAAGGGGTTTCATTGTTTTGAACTTATTTTAACTCCACACTTTTTGTGTGTTCAAAATGCACCATTCAAAGGCACATCACAAAATTTCAACAATTTCTGACTTCATTTGGTATTCTTCGTGCATTTACTTATTTTTTTTGAGCTAGTTGACCCTGAAATTGAAAAGCACTACGAATGAACTCTGAAAATGTTGAAAGTTGGCATTTCATCATTTCACCCACATACCATGTGTTAGAAAGTTGAGAGGTCTACGAGAAAAACTGGATGCACTTCGTGTACAAAACGGACAATCTCTCTCGAAGTATCAGGGTTTCGAACGAGAACTCATCTCTTACAAAGGGGTTTCATTTTTTTGAACTTATTCGAACTCCATACTTTTTGTGTGTTCAAAATGCACCATTCAAAGGCACATCACAAAATTTGAACAATTTCTGACTTCATTTGGTATTCTTCGTGCATTTACTTTTTTTTTGAGCTAGTTGACCCTGAAATTGAAAAGCACTACGAATGAACTCTGAAAATGTTGAAAGTTGGCATGCTATCATCATTTCACCCACATAGCAGGTGTTAAAAAGTTGAGAGGGCTATGAGAAAAACTGGATGCACTTCGTGTACAAAACGGACAATCTCTCTCGAAGTATCAGCGTTTCGAACGAGAACTCCTCTCTTACAAAGAGGTTTCATTGTTTTGAACTTATTTTAACTCCACACTTTTTGTGTGTTCAAAATGCACCATTCAAAGGCACATCACAAAATTTCAACAATTTCTGACTTCATTTGGTATTCTTCGTGCATTTACTTATTTTTTTTGAGCTAGTTCACCCTGAAATTGGAAAGCACTACAAATGAACTCTGAAAATGTTGAAAGTTGGCATGCTTTCATCATTTCACCCACATACCATGTGTTAGAAAGTTGAGAGGTCTACGAGAAAAACTGGATGCACTTCGTGTACAAAACGGACAATCTCTCTCGAAGTATCAGGGTTTCGAACGAGAACTCATCTCTTACAAAGGGGTTTCATTTTTTTGAACTTATTTGAACTCCATACTTTTTGTGTGTTCAAAATGCACCATTCAAAGGCACATCACAAAATTTCAACAATTTCTGACTTCATTTGGTATTCTTCGTGCATTTACTTTTTTTTTTGAGCTAGTTGACCCTGAAATTGAAAAGCACTACGAATGAACTCTGAAAATGTTGAAAGTTGGCATGCTATCATCATTTCACCCACATAGCAGGTGTTAAAAAGTTGAGAGGGCTATGAGAAAAACTGGATGCACTTCGTGTACAAAACGGACAATCTCTCTCGAAGTATCAGCGTTTCGAACGAGAACTCATCTCTTACAAAGGGGTTTCATTGTTTTGAACTTATTTTAACTCCACACTTGTTGTGTGTTCAAAATGCACCATTCAAAGGCACATCACAAAATTTCAACAATTTCTGACTTCATTTGGTATTCTTCGTGCATTTAATTATTTTTTTTGAGCTAGTTGACCCTGAAATTGGAAAGCACTACAAATGAACTCTGAAAATGTTGAAAGTTGGCATGCTTTCATCATTTCACCCACATACCATGTGTTAGAAAGTTGAGAGGTCTACGAGAAAAACTGGATGCACTTCGTGTAAAAAACGGACAATCTCTCTCGAAGTATCAGGGTTTCGAACGAGAACTCATCTCTTACAAAGGGGTTTCATTTTTTGAACTTATTTGAACTCCATACATTTTGTGTGTTCAAAATGCACCATTCAAAGGCACATCACAAAATTTCAACAATTTCTGACTTCATTTGGTATTCTTCGTGCATTTACTTTTTTTTTGAGCTAGTTGACCCTGAAATTGAAAAGCACTACGAATGAACTCTGAAAATGTTGAAAGTTGGCATGCTATCATCATTTCACCCACATAGCAGGTGTTAAAAAGTTGAGAGGGCTATGAGAAAAACTGGATGCACTTCGTGTACAAAACGGACAATCTCTCTCGAAGTATCAGCGTTTCGAACGAGAACTCATCTCTTACAAAGGGGTTTCATTGTTTTGAACTTATTTTAACTCCACACTTTTTGTGTGTTCAAAATGCACCATTCAAAGGCACATCACAAAATTTCAACAATTTCTGACTTCATTTGGTATTCTTCGTGCATTTACTTATTTTTTTTGAGCTAGTTCACCCTGAAATTGGAAAGCACTACAAATGAACTCTGAAAATGTTGAAAGTTGGCATGCTTTCATCATTTCACCCACATACCATGTGTTAGAAAGTTGAGAGGTCTACGAGAAAAACTGGATGCACTTCGTGTACAAAACGGACAATCTCTCTCGAAGTATCAGGGTTTCGAACGAGAACTCATCTCTTACAAAGGGGTTTCATTTTTTTGAACTTATTTGAACTCCATACTTTTTGTGTGTTCAAAATGCACCATTCAAAGGCACATCACAAAATTTCAACAATTTCTGACTTCATTTGGTATTCTTCGTGCATTTACTTTTTTTTTTGAGCTAGTTGACCCTGAAATTGAAAAGCACTACGAATGAACTCTGAAAATGTTGAAAGTTGGCATGCTATCATCATTTCACCCACATAGCAGGTGTTAAAAAGTTGAGAGGGCTATGAGAAAAACTGGATGCACTTCGTGTACAAAACGGACAATCTCTCTCGAAGTATCAGCGTTTCGAACGAGAACTCATCTCTTACAAAGGGGTTTCATTGTTTTGAACTTATTTTAACTCCACACTTGTTGTGTGTTCAAAATGCACCATTCAAAGGCACATCACAAAATTTCAACAATTTCTGACTTCATTTGGTATTCTTCGTGCATTTAATTATTTTTTTTGAGCTAGTTGACCCTGAAATTGGAAAGCACTACAAATGAACTCTGAAAATGTTGAAAGTTGGCATGCTTTCATCATTTCACCCACATACCATGTGTTAGAAAGTTGAGAGGTCTACGAGAAAAACTGGATGCACTTCGTGTACAAAACGGACAATCTCTCTCGAAGTATCAGGGTTTCGAACGAGAACTCATCTCTTACAAAGGGGTTTCATTTTTTGAACTTATTTGAACTCCATACATTTTGTGTGTTCAAAATGCACCATTCAAAGGCACATCACAAAATTTCAACAATTTCTGACTTCATTTGGTATTCTTCGTGCATTTACTTATTTTTTTTGAGCTAGTTGACCCTGAAATTGAAAAGCACTACGAATGAACTCTGAAAATGTTGAAAGTTGGCATGCTATCATCATTTCACCCACATAGCATGTGTTAAAAAGTTGAGAGGGCTACGACAAAAACTAGATGCACTTCTTGTACAAAACGGGCAATCTCTCTCGAAGTATCAGCGTTTCGAACGAGAACTCATCTCTTACAAAGGGATTTCATTTTTTTGAACTTATTTGAACTCCATACTTTTTGTGTGTTAAAAATGCACCATTCAAAGGCACATCACAAAATTTCAACAATTTCTGACTTCATTTGGTATTCTTCGTGCATTTACTTTTTTTTTTGAGCTAGTTGACCCTGAAATTGAAAAGCACTACAAATGAACTCTGAAAATGTTGAAAGTTGGCATGCTATCATCATTTCACTCACATAGCATGTGTTAGAAAGTTGAGAGGTCTACGAGAAAAACTGGATGCACTTCGTTTACAAAACGGACAATCTCTCTCGAAGTATCAGGGTTTCGAACGAGAACTCATCTCTAACAAAGGGGTTTCATTTTTTGAACTTATTTGAACTCCATAATTTTTGTGTGTTGAAAATGCACCATTCAAAGGCACATCACAAAATTTCAACAATTTCTGACTTCATTTGGTATTCTTCGTGCATTTACTTATTTTTTTTGAGCTAGTTGACCCTGAAATTGAAAAGCACTACGAATGAACTCTGAAAATGTTGAAAGTTGGCATGCTTTCATCATTTCACCCAAATAGCATGTGTTAAAAAGTTGAGAGGGCTACGAGAAAAACTGGATGCACTTCGTGTACAAAACGGACAACTCTCTCGAAGTATCAGCGTTTCGAACGAGAACTCATCTCTTACAAAGGGGTTTCATTGTTTTGAACTTATTTTAACTCCACACTTTTTGTGTGTTCAAAATGCACCATTCAAAGGCACATCACAAAATTTCAACAATTTCTGACTTCATTTGGTATTCTTCGTGCATTTACTTATTTTTTTTTGAGCTAGTTGACCCTGAAATTGAAAAGCACTACAAATGAACTCTGAAAATGTTGAAAGTTGGCATGCTTTCATCATTTCACCCACATACGATGTGTTAGAAAGTTGAGAGGTCTACGAGAAAAACTGGATGCACTTCGTGTACAAAACGGACAATCTCTCTCGAAGTATCACGGTTTCAAACGAGAACTCATCTCTTACAAAGGGGTTTCATTTTTTGAACTTATTTGAACTCCATACTTTTTGTGTGTTCAAAATGCACCATTCAAAGGCACATCACAAAATTTCAACAATTTCTGACTTCATTTGGTATTCTTCGTGCATTTACTTTTTTTTTTGAGCTAGTTGACCCTGAAATTGGAAAGCACTACGAATGAACTCTGAAAATGTTGAAAGTTGGCATGCTTTCATCATTTCACCCACATACCATGTGTTAGAAAGTTGAGAGGTCTACGAGAAAAACTGGATGCACTTCGTGTACAAAACGGACAATCTCTCTCGAAGTATCAGGGTTTCGAACGAGAACTCATCTCTTACAAAGGGGTTTCATTTTTTTGAACTTATTCGAACTCCATACTTTTTGTGTGTTCAAAATGCACCATTCAAAGGCACATCACAAAATTTCAACAATTTCTGACTTCATTTGGTATTCTTCGTGCATTTACTTTTTTTTTGAGCTAGTTGACCCTGAAATTGAAAAGCACTACGAATGAACTCTGAAAATGTTGAAAGTTGGCATGCTATCATCATTTCACCCACATAGCAGGTGTTAAAAAGTTGAGAGGGCTATGAGAAAAACTGGATGCACTTCGTGTACAAAACGGACAATCTCTCTCGAAGTATCAGCGTTTCGAACGAGAACTCATCTCTTACAAAGGGGTTTCATTGTTTTGAACTTATTTTAACTCCACACTTTTTGTGTGTTCAAAATGCACCATTCAAAGGCACATCACAAAATTTCAACAATTTCTGACTTCATTTGGTATTCTTCGTGCATTTACTTATTTTTTTTGAGCTAGTTCACCCTGAAATTGGAAAGCACTACAAATGAACTCTGAAAATGTTGAAAGTTGGCATGCTTTCATCATTTCACCCACATACCATGTGTTAGAAAGTTGAGAGGTCTACGAGAAAAACTGGATGCACTTCGTGTACAAAACGGACAATCTCTCTCGAAGTATCAGGGTTTCGAACGAGAACTCATCTCTTACAAAGGGGTTTCATTTTTTTGAACTTATTTGAACTCCATACTTTTTGTGTGTTCAAAATGCACCATTCAAAGGCACATCACAAAATTTCAACAATTTCTGACTTCATTTGGTATTCTTCGTGCATTTACTTTTTTTTTTGAGCTAGTTGACCCTGAAATTGAAAAGCACTACGAATGAACTCTGAAAATGTTGAAAGTTGGCATGCTATCATCATTTCACCCACATAGCAGGTGTTAAAAAGTTGAGAGGGCTATGAGAAAAACTGGATGCACTTCGTGTACAAAACGGACAATCTCTCTCGAAGTATCAGCGTTTCGAACGAGAACTCATCTCTTACAAAGGGGTTTCATTGTTTTGAACTTATTTTAACTCCACACTTGTTGTGTGTTCAAAATGCACCATTCAAAGGCACATCACAAAATTTCAACAATTTCTGACTTCATTTGGTATTCTTCGTGCATTTAATTATTTTTTTTGAGCTAGTTGACCCTGAAATTGGAAAGCACTACAAATGAACTCTGAAAATGTTGAAAGTTGGCATGCTTTCATCATTTCACCCACATACCATGTGTTAGAAAGTTGAGAGGTCTACGAGAAAAACTGGATGCACTTCGTGTACAAAACGGACAATCTCTCTCGAAGTATCAGGGTTTCGAACGAGAACTCATCTCTTACAAAGGGGTTTCATTTTTTGAACTTATTTGAACTCCATACATTTTGTGTGTTCAAAATGCACCATTCAAAGGCACATCACAAAATTTCAACAATTTCTGACTTCATTTGGTATTCTTCGTGCATTTACTTATTTTTTTTGAGCTAGTTGACCCTGAAATTGAAAAGCACTACGAATGAACTCTGAAAATGTTGAAAGTTGGCATGCTATCATCATTTCACCCACATAGCATGTGTTAAAAAGTTGAGAGGGCTACGACAAAAACTAGATGCACTTCTTGTACAAAACGGGCAATCTCTCTCGAAGTATCAGCGTTTCGAACGAGAACTCATCTCTTACAAAGGGATTTCATTTTTTTGAACTTATTTGAACTCCATACTTTTTGTGTGTTAAAAATGCACCATTCAAAGGCACATCACAAAATTTCAACAATTTCTGACTTCATTTGGTATTCTTCGTGCATTTACTTTTTTTTTTGAGCTAGTTGACCCTGAAATTGAAAAGCACTACAAATGAACTCTGAAAATGTTGAAAGTTGGCATGCTATCATCATTTCACTCACATAGCATGTGTTAGAAAGTTGAGAGGTCTACGAGAAAAACTGGATGCACTTCGTTTACAAAACGGACAATCTCTCTCGAAGTATCAGGGTTTCGAACGAGAACTCATCTCTAACAAAGGGGTTTCATTTTTTGAACTTATTTGAACTCCATAATTTTTGTGTGTTGAAAATGCACCATTCAAAGGCACATCACAAAATTTCAACAATTTCTGACTTCATTTGGTATTCTTCGTGCATTTACTTATTTTTTTTGAGCTAGTTGACCCTGAAATTGAAAAGCACTACGAATGAACTCTGAAAATGTTGAAAGTTGGCATGCTTTCATCATTTCACCCAAATAGCATGTGTTAAAAAGTTGAGAGGGCTACGAGAAAAACTGGATGCACTTCGTGTACAAAACGGACAACTCTCTCGAAGTATCAGCGTTTCGAACGAGAACTCATCTCTTACAAAGGGGTTTCATTGTTTTGAACTTATTTTAACTCCACACTTTTTGTGTGTTCAAAATGCACCATTCAAAGGCACATCACAAAATTTCAACAATTTCTGACTTCATTTGGTATTCTTCGTGCATTTACTTATTTTTTTTTGAGCTAGTTGACCCTGAAATTGAAAAGCACTACAAATGAACTCTGAAAATGTTGAAAGTTGGCATGCTTTCATCATTTCACCCACATACGATGTGTTAGAAAGTTGAGAGGTCTACGAGAAAAACTGGATGCACTTCGTGTACAAAACGGACAATCTCTCTCGAAGTATCACGGTTTCAAACGAGAACTCATCTCTTACAAAGGGGTTTCATTTTTTGAACTTATTTGAACTCCATACTTTTTGTGTGTTCAAAATGCACCATTCAAAGGCACATCACAAAATTTCAACAATTTCTGACTTCATTTGGTATTCTTCGTGCATTTACTTTTTTTTTTGAGCTAGTTGACCCTGAAATTGAAAAGCACTACGAATGAACTATGAAAATGTTGAAAGTTGGCATGCTATCATCATTTCACCCACATAGCATGTGTTAAAAAGTTGAGAGGGCTACGAGAAAAACTGGATGCACTTCGTGTAAAAACGGACAATCTCTCTCGAAGTATCAGCGTTTCGAACGAGAACTCATCTCTTACAAAGGGGTTTCATTGTTTTGAACTTATTTTAACTCCACACTTTTTGTGTGTTCAAAATGCACCATTCAAAGGCACATCACAAAATTTCAACAATTTCTGACTTCATTTGGTATTCTTCGTGCATTTACTTATTTTTTTTGAGCTAGTTGACCCTGAAATTGAAAAGCACTACGAATGAACTCTCAAAATGTTGAAAGTTGGCATTTCATCATTTCACCCACATACCATGTGTTAGAAAGTTGAGAGGTCTACGAGAAAAACTGGATGCACTTCGTGTACAAAACGGACAATCTCTCTCGAAGTATCAGGGTTTCGAACGAGAACTCATCTCTTACAAAGGGGTTTCATTTTTTTGAACTTATTCGAACTCCATACTTTTTGTGTGTTCAAAATGCACCATTCAAAGGCACATCACAAAATTTCAACAATTTCTGACTTCATTTGGTATTCTTCGTGCATTTACTTATTTTTTTTGAGCTAGTTGACCCTGAAATTGAAAAGCACTACGAATGAACTCTGAAAATGTTGAAAGTTGGCATGCTATCATCATTTCACCCACATAGCAGGTGTTAAAAAGTTGAGAGGGCAATGAGAAAAACTGGATGCACTTCGTGTACAAAACGGACAATCTCTCTCGAAGTATCAGCGTTTCGAACGAGAACTCATCTCTTACAAAGGGGTTTCATTGTTTTGAACTTATTTTAACTCCACACTTTTTGTGTGTTCAAAATGCACCATTCAAAGGCACATCACAAAATTTCAACAATTTCTGACTTCATTTGGTATTCTTCGTGCATTTACTTATTTTTTTTGAGCTAGTTGACCCTGAAATTGGAAAGCACTACAAATGAACTCTGAAAATGTTGAAAGTTGGCATGCTTTCATCATTTCACCCACATACCATGTGTTAGAAAGTTGAGAGGTCTACGAGAAAAACTGGATGCACTTCGTGTACAAAACGGACAATCTCTCTCGAAGTATCAGGGTTTCGAACGAGAACTCATCTCTTACAAAGGGGTTTCATTTTTTTGAACTTATTTGAACTCCATACTTTTTGTGTGTTCAAAATGCACCATTCAAAGGCACATCACAAAATTTCAACAATTTCTGACTTCATTTGGTATTCTTCGTGCATTTACTTATTTTTTTTTTGAGCTAGTTGACCCTGAAATTGAAAAGCACTACGAATGAACTCTGAAAATGTTGAAAGTTGGCATGCTATCATCATTTCACCCACATAGCAGGTGTTAAAAAGTTGAGAGGGCTATGAGAAAAACTGGATGCACTTCGTGTACAAAACGGACAATCTCTCTCGAAGTATCAGCGTTTCGAACGAGAACTCATCTCTTACAAAGGGGTTTCATTGTTTTGAACTTATTTTAACTCCACACTTTTTGTGTGTTCAAAATGCACAATTCAAAGGCACATCACAAAATTTCAACAATTTCTGACTTCATTTGGTATTCTTCGTGCATTTAATTATTTTTTTTGAGCTAGTTGACCCTGAAATTGGAAAGCACTACAAATGAACTCTGAAAATGTTGAAAGTTGGCATGCTTTCATCATTTCACCCACATACCATGTGTTAGAAAGTTGAGAGGTCTACGAGAAAAACTGGATGCACTTCGTGTACAAAACGGACAATCTCTCTCGAAGTATCAGGGTTTCGAACGAGAACTCATCTCTTACAAAGGGGTTTCATTTTTTTGAACTTATTTGAACTCCATACTTTTTGTGTGTTCAAAATGCACCATTCAAAGGCACATCACAAAATTTCAACAATTTCTGACTTCATTTGGTATTCTTCGTGCATTTACTTATTTTTTTTTGAGCTAGTTGACACTGAAATTGAAAAGCACTACAAATGAACTCTGAAAATGTTGAAAGTTGGCATGCTTTCATCATTTCACCCACATACGATGTGTTAGAAAGTTGAGAGGTCTACGAGAAAAACTGGATGCACTTCGTGTACAAAACGGACAATCTCTCTCGAAGTATCAGGGTTTCGAACGAGAACTCATCTCTTACAAAGGGGTTTCATTTTTTGAACTTATTTGAACTCCACACTTTTTGTGTGTTCAAAATGCACCATTCAAAGGCACATCACAAAATTTCAACAATTTCTGACTTCATTTGGTATTCTTCGTCCATTTACTTTTTTTTTTGAGCTAGTTGACCCTGAAATTGAAAAGCACTACGAATGAACTCTGAAAATGTTGAAAGTTGGCATGCTATCATCATTTCACCCACATGGCATGTGTTAAAAAGTTGAGAGGGCTATGAGAAAAACTGGATGCACTTCGTGTAAAAACGGACAATCTCTCTCGAAGTATCAGCGTTTCGAACGAGAACTCATCTCTTACAAAGGGGTTTCATTGTTTTGAACTTATTTTAACTCCATACTTTTTGTGTGTTCAAAATGCACCATTCAAAGGCACATCACAAAATTTCAACAATTTCTGACTTCATTTGGTATTCTTCGTGCATTTACTTATTTTTTTTTTGAGCTAGTTGACCCTGAAATTGAAAAGCACTACGAATGAACTCTGAAAATGTTGAAAGTTGGCATGCTATCATCATTTCACCCACATAGCAGGTGTTAAAAAGTTGAGAGGGCTATGAGAAAAACTGGATGCACTTCGTGTACAAAACGGACAATCTCTCTCGAAGTATCAGCGTTTCGAACGAGAACTCATCTCTTACAAAGGGGTTTCATTTTTTTGAACTTATTTGAACTCCATACTTTTTGTGTGTTCAAAATGCACCATTCAAAGGCACATCACAAAATTTCAACAATTTCTGACTTCATTTGGTATTCTTCGTGCATTTACTTATTTTTTTTTGAGCTAGTTGACCCTGAAATTGAAAAGCACTACGAATGAACTCTGAAAATGTTGAAAGTTGGCATGCTATCATCATTTCACCCACATAGCATGTGTTAAAAAGTTGAGAGGGCTACGACAAAAACTAGATGCACTTCTTGTACAAAACGGGCAATCTCTCTCGAAGTATCAGCGTTTCGAACGAGAAATCATCTCTTACAAAGGGATTTCATTTTTTTGAACTTATTTGAACTCCATACTTTTTGTGTGTTAAAAATGCACCATTCAAAGGCACATCACAAAATTTCAACAATTTCTGACTTCATTTGGTATTCTTCGTGCATTTACTTATTTTTTTTTGAGCTAGTTGACACTGAAATTGAAAAGCACTACAAATGAACTCTGAAAATGTTGAAAGTTGGCATGCTATCATCATTTCACTCACATAGCATGCGTTAGAAAGTTGAGAGGTCTACGAGAAAAACTGGATGCACTTCGTTTACAAAACGGACAATCTCTCTCGAAGTATCAGGGTTTCGAACGAGAACTCATCTCTAACAAAGGGGTTTCATTTTTTTGAACTTATTTGAACTCCATAATTTTTGTGTGTTGAAAATGCACCATTCAAAGGCACATCACAAAATTTCAACAATTTCTGACTTCATTTGGTATTCTTCGTGCATTTACTTATTTTTTTTGAGCTAGTTGACCCTGAAATTGAAAAGCACTACGAATGAACTCTGAAAATGTTGAAAGTTGGCATGCTTTCATCATTTCACCCAAATAGCATGTGTTAAAAAGAAGAGAGGGCTACGAGAAAAACTGGATGCACTTCGTGTACAAAACGGACAACTCTCTCGAAGTATCAGCGTTTCGAACGAGAACTCATCTCTTACAAAGGGGTTTCATTGTTTTGAACTTATTTTAACTCCACACTTTTTGTGTGTTCAAAATGCACCATTCAAAGGCACATCACAAAATTTCAACAATTTCTGACTTCATTTGGTATTCTTCGTGCATTTACTTATTTTTTTTTGAGCTAGTTGACACTGAAATTGAAAAGCACTACAAATGAACTCTGAAAATGTTGAAAGTTGGCATGCTTTCATCATTTCACCCACATACGATGTGTTAGAAAGTTGAGAGGTCTACGAGAAAAACTGGATGCACTTCGTGTACAAAACGGACAATCTCTCTCGAAGTATCAGGGTTTCGAACGAGAACTCATCTCTTACAAAGGGGTTTCATTTTTTGAACTTATTTGAACTCCACACTTTTTGTGTGTTCAAAATGCACCATTCAAAGGCACATCACAAAATTTCAACAATTTCTGACTTCATTTGGTATTCTTCGTCCATTTACTTTTTTTTTTTGAGCTAGTTGACCCTGAAATTGAAAAGCACTACGAATGAACTCTGAAAATGTTGAAAGTTGGCATGCTATCATCATTTCACCCACATGGCATGTGTTAAAAAGTTGAGAGGGCTATGAGAAAAACTGGATGCACTTCGTGTAAAAACGGACAATCTCTCTCGAAGTATCAGCGTTTCGAACGAGAACTCATCTCTTACAAAGGGGTTTCATTGTTTTGAACTTATTTTAACTCCACACTTTTTGTGTGTTCAAAATGCACCATTCAAAGGCACATCACAAAATTTCAACAATTTCTGACTTCATTTGGTATTCTTCGTGCATTTACTTATTTTTTTTTAGCTAGTTGACCCTGAAATTGAAAAGCACTACGAATGAACTCTGAAAATGTTGAAAGTTGGCATGCTTTCATCATTTCACCCACATACCATGTGTTAGAAAGTTGAGAGGTCTACGAGAAAAACTGGATGCACTTCGTGTACAAAACGGACAATCTCTCTCGAAGTATCAGGGTTTCGAACGAGAACTCATCTCTTACAAAGGGGTTTCATTTTTTTGAACTTATTCGAACTCCATACTTTTTGTGTGTTCAAAATGCACCATTCAAAGGCACATCACAAAATTTCAACAATTTCTGACTTCATTTGGTATTCTTCGTGCATTTACTTTTTTTTTTTGAGCTAGTTGACCCTGAAATTGAAAAGCACTACGAATGAACTCTGAAAATGTTGAAAGTTGGCATGCTATCATCATTTCACCCACATAACAGGTGTTAAAAAGTTGAGAGGGCTATGAGAAAAACTGGATGCACTTCGTGTACAAAACGGACAATCTCTCTCGAAGTATCAGCGTTTCGAACGAGAACTCATCTCTTACAAAGGGGTTTCATTGTTTTGAACTTATTTTAACTCCACACTTTTTGTGTGTTCAAAATGCACCATTCAAAGGCACATCACAAAATTTCAACAATTTCTGACTTTATTTGGTATTCTTCGTGCATTTACTTTTTTTTGAGCTAGTTGACCCTGAAATTGAAAAGCACTACGAATGAACTCTGAAAATGTTGAAAGTTGGCATGCTATCATCATTTCACCCACATAGCATGTGTTAAAAAGTTGAGAGGGCTACGACAAAAACAAGATGCACTTCGTGTACAAAACGGACAATCTCTCTCGAAGTATCAGCGTTTCGAACGAGAACTCATCTCTTACAAAGGGGTTTCATTGTTTTGAACTTATTTTAACTCCACACTTTTTGTGTGTTCAAAATGCACCATTCAAAGGCACATCACAAAATTTCAACAATTTCTGACTTCATTTGGTATTCTTCGTGCATTTACTTATTTTTTTTTTTGAGCTAGTTGACCCTGAAATTGGAAAGCACTACAAATGAACTCTGAAAATGTTGAAAGTTGGCATGCTTTCATCATTTCACCCACATACGATGTGTTAGAAAGTTGAGAGGTCTACGAGAAAAACTGGATGCACTTCGTGTACAAAACGGACAATCTCTCTCGAAGTATCAGGGTTTCGAACGAGAACTCATCTCTTACAAAGGGGTTTCATTTTTTGAACTTATTTGAACTCCATACTTTTTGTGTGTTCAAAATGCACCATTCAAAGGCACATCACAAAATTTCAACAATTTCTGACTTCATTTGGTATTCTTCGTGCATTTACTTTTTTTTTTGAGCTAGTTGACCCTGAAATTGGAAAGCACTACAAATGAACTCTGAAAATGTTGAAAGTTGGCATGCTTTCATCATTTCACCCACATACCATGTGTTAGAAAGTTGAGAGGTCTACGAGAAAAACTGGATGCACTTCGTGTACAAAACGGACAATCTCTCTCGAAGTATCAGGGTTTCGAACGAGAACTCATCTCTTACAAAGGGGTTTCATTTTTTTGAACTTATTCGAACTCCATACTTTTTGTGTGTTCAAAATGCACCATTCAAAGGCACATCACAAAATTTCAACAATTTCTGACTTCATTTGGTATTCTTCGTGCATTTACTTATTTTTTTTGAGCTAGTTGACCCTGAAATTGAAAAGCACTACGAATGAACTCTGAAAATGTTGAAAGTTGGCATTTCATCATTTCACCCACATACCATTTGTTAGAAAGTTGAGAGGTCTACGAGAAAAACTGGATGCACTTCGTGTACAAAACGGACAATCTCTCTCGAAGTATCAGGGTTTCGAACGAGAACTCATCTCTTACAAAGGGGTTTCATTTTTTTGAACTTATTCGAACTCCATACTTTTTGTGTGTTCAAAATGCACCATTCAAAGGCACATCACAAAATTTCAACAATTTCTGACTTCATTTGGTATTCTTCGTGCATTTACTTATTTTTTTTTAGCTAGTTGACCCTGAAATTGAAAAGCACTACAAATGAACTCTGAAAATGTTGAAAGTTGGCATGCTATCATCATTTCACTCACATAGCATGTGTTAGAAAGTTGAGAGGACTACGAGAAAAACTGGATGCACTTCGTTTACAAAACGGACAATCTCTCTCGAAGTATCAGGGTTTCGAACGAGAACTCATCTCTTACAAAGGGGTTTCATTTTTTTGAACTTATTTGAACTCCATAATTTTTGTGTGTTGAAAATGCACCATTCAAAGGCACATCACAAAATTTCAACAATTTCTGACTTCATTTGGTATTCTTCGTGCATTTACTTATTTTTTTTGAGCTATTTGACCCTGAAATTGAAAAGCACTACGAATGAACTCTGAAAATGTTGAAAGTTGGCATGCTTTCATCATTTCACCCAAATAGCATGTGTTAGAAAGTTGAGAGGACTACGAGAAAAACTGGATGCACTTCGTTTACAAAACGGACAATCTCTCTCGAAGTATCAGGGTTTCGAACGAGAACTTATCTCTTACAAAGGGGTTTCATTTTTTGAACTTATTTGAACTCCATACTTTTTGTGTGTTCAAAATGCACCATTCAAAGGCACATCACAAAATTTCAACAATTTCTGACTTCATTTGGTATTCTTCGTGCATTTACTTTTTTTTTTTGAGCTAGTTGACCCTGAAATTGAAAAGCACTACGAATGAACTATGAAAATGTTGAAAGTTAGCATGCTATCATCATTTCACCCACATAGCATGTGTTAAAAAGTTGAGAGGGCTATGAGAAAAACTGGATGCACTTCGTGTAAAAACGGACAATCTCTCTCGAAGTATCAGCGTTTCGAACGAGAACTCATCTCTTACAAAGGGGTTTCATTGTTTTGAACTTATTTTAACTCCACACTTTTTGTGTGTTCAAAATGCACCATTCAAAGGCACATCACAAAATTTCAACAATTTCTGACTTCATTTGGTATTCTTCGTGCATTTACTTATTTTTTTTGAGCTAGTTGACCCTGAAATTGAAAAGCACTACGAATGAACTCTGAAAATGTTGAAAGTTGGCATTTCATCATTTCACCCACATACCATGTGTTAGAAAGTTGAGAGGTCTACGAGAAAAACTGGATGCACTTCGTGTACAAAACGGACAATCTCTCTCGAAGTATCAGGGTTTCGAACGAGAACTCATCTCTTACAAAGGGGTTTCATTTTTTTGAACTTATTCGAACTCCATACTTTTTGTGTGTTCAAAATGCACCATTCAAAGGCACATCACAAAATTTCAACAATTTCTGACTTCATTTGGTATTCTTCGTGCATTTACTTTTTTTTTTGAGCTAGTTGACCCTGAAATTGAAAAGCACTACGAATGAACTCTGAAAATGTTGAAAGTTGGCATGCTATCATCATTTCACCCACATAACAGGTGTTAAAAAGTTGAGAGGGCTATGAGAAAAACTGGATGCACTTCGTGTACAAAACGGACAATCTCTCTCGAAGTATCAGCGTTTCGAACGAGAACTCATCTCTTACAAAGGGGTTTCATTGTTTTGAACTTATTTTAACTCCACACTTTTTGTGTGTTCAAAATGCACCATTCAAAGGCACATCACAAAATTTCAACAATTTCTGACTTTATTTGGTATTCTTCGTGCATTTACTTTTTTTTGAGCTAGTTGACCCTGAAATTGAAAAGCACTACGAATGAACTCTGAAAATGTTGAAAGTTGGCATGCTATCATCATTTCACCCACATAGCATGTGTTAAAAAGTTGAGAGGGCTACGACAAAAACAAGATGCACTTCGTGTACAAAACGGACAATCTCTCTCGAAGTATCAGCGTTTCGAACGAGAACTCATCTCTTACAAAGGGGTTTCATTGTTTTGAACTTATTTTAACTCCACACTT